>NC_055980.1:28172261-28249761 GCF_018492685.1 Alosa sapidissima
TGTGTCTTATGACTCCCATCTGTCTCTTTCCCAGGTTTCCCCGTACAAGTGGTGGTGTGGTTTCTCGCAGCATGTGTGTGTTGCCTCTCTGTTGGATGGTAAGTCTGAATGGTGAATATTTCAGCTCACGATATTCAGAGCGGCCCATCCTCCCAAAGCTCTCGATTAGCCACTCTGGGCCTGTACTAGCATAATTACGTGTTGCACACAGTCACAGTTCTATCTACCGTTTTCTAAATCCAAAATGTTCGCCCACACCAGACTTATGCGACACTGGTGCACCCTCCAACTCCGGGCTGCCTACGTTATCGCTCCCACTCGGCATTTCTACACGTGACCCGCAGCACTGCACACCTTTCACGCGAAAGGGGGAAAAACTGTCTGGGGTCACATATGGGTATGAGGCTACATTACGCATGCCATGAACCGTCAAAACCATATGATGCACACATGCTCCGAACCGAGACAAGCGAACCGAACAGATTTTTTTTCATGAACCGTGCCACCCATAATACTGAACTACAAATATCAACAGAATGTGAAGAAACAATTGTTTTGCCATAATGTCATAATCGCCTATGCTAAGTGTTTCCACTAAGTGTCGCCAGATATCTGCTAAAGTTAGCATGAAAACCAGCTAGCATCGGTCCGACTCTGCTCAGTGTTGCCTAGATATCCGCTAAAGTTTCCTCCATCTAGCGTCGGCTCGACTCTGCTCAGTGTTACCTAGATATCCGCTAAAGTTTCCTCCAGCTAGCGTCGGCCCGACTCTGTTGTAATATCACTTCGGACCACATGTGGCGCTGTATTAAATACAGTGCAAGTCAGTTGAGGAGCACGCGCGGCTGTGTTAAAGACAACTTGGAGACTCTGGAACGCCACACCGCACCTTTAACCATGCGAGGTGGAAATTGATAGTGTACATACTGTTGCTATAATACGTTATATTTAGCTATATATATAACGTGCGGCTGTGTTAAAGACCACTTGGAGAAACGCCACACCGCACCTTTAACCATGCGAGGTGGAAATTGATAGTGTACATACCTTTAACCATGCGAGGTGGAAATTGATAGTGTACATACCTTTAACCATGCGTGGTGGAAATTGATAGTGTACATACTGTTGCTATAATACGTTATATTTAGCTAAATAGCTAACTCCCTCACTTAGCTAAGGCAGGCAGCTAAGCAACGACTCATTGAAAAAGATGCAACCGGAAAGGTTTAATTATTTTTAACTTTGAGTGCCCCATGTTTTTAGAAGCCCTGTGTTTTTATTTTTAACTTTGAGTGCCTCACGTTTTTAGAAGCCCTGTGTTTTTAACTTTGAGTGCCTCACGTTTTTAGAAGCCCTGTGTTTTTAACTTTGAGTGCCTCACGTTTTTAGAAGCCCTGTGTTTTTAACTTTGAGTGCCTCACGTTTTTAGAAGCCCTGTGTTTTTATTATTAACTTTGAGTGCCTCACGTTTTTAGAAGCCCTGTGTTTTTAACTTTGAGTGCCCCATGTTTTTAGAAGCCCTGTGTTTTTATTTTTAACTTTGAGTGCCTCACGTTTTTAGAAGCCCTGTGTTTTTAACTTTGAGTGCCCCATGTTTTTAGAAGCCCTGTGTTTTTATTTTTAACTTTGAGTGCCTCACGTTTTTAGAAGCCCTGTGTTTTTAACTTTGAGTGCCCCATGTTTTTAGAAGCCCTGTGTTTTTATTTTTAACTTTGAGTGCCTCACGTTTTTAGAAGCCCTGTGTTTTTAACTTTGAGTGCCCCATGTTTTTAGAAGCCCTGTGTTTTTATTTTTAACTTTGAGTGCCTCACGTTTTTAGAAGCCCCTGTTTTTTCTCTGCTTGTGTTTAATGTCAGAGTCAGACACATCTCCATGGGGAAACAACTGAATTTGAGTACCTGGGGGTGAAAAAAGCATATCAATCTGAGTGGCCACTAAAAGGCCAATTCATAGTCCAAGCCTTTATTTGTGAGTGTGAGTGTGAATATGTGTATGTCCTTTAGTGACCCAGAGGCGGGCTTTCTCTGAGGACTTGTTGTCTTTTTTGTGTGCTCTAGCTGGATCTACAAGACCCGCGTCCTCCACTGTGGTTATGTGCCAGACCCTAAGCATAGCCAGCTACTGCAGGAGGTGAGGGTGTGTGTGTGTGTGTGCGTGTGTGTGTGTGGCTGACTAAGATGACAGCAAAGCTAGTAATGTTTAGTTGTTACAGTTTTATTAAAGTCTTGAATGTTACCTGTCCCTCTGTGTGTGTGTGTGTGTGTGTGTGTGTGTGTGTGTGTGTAGCTCAACCACCTGTGGCATCCCGTGCAGTTCTGCTCTCTCTCCGAGCCTGTCTTGAAGGGCTCTCAGTTGGAAGTCGTCCCCCTTCCGGAGAAGACGGACCCTCTGTGGCTTCAGACCAAAGACCGTCTGCACACGCCACGCGGCACAGATGACCCTTACCCGGACCCCAGAGAGCACTTCTACCCCAACAGAGAGCACCTGCACCTGGACACCACACACCTGTCTGGGCCGGACGACTGGCCGCACACGGAACAGGAGTGGCACCACATCCCACAGGATGAGGAGGACCAGGAGGAGGTGCAGGAGGAGGAGGAGAGGAGCTCAGACAGTGGCTTCTGCAGGACAGGGGAGTACAGCGACAGCCATCTGCTGGAGGATGAGGATGAGCTGAGGAGTGCAGAGAGAGAGGAGGAGGAGGAGGAAAGTGACTATGATGGGTGGAGAGAGGAGGAGGAGGAGGAGGATAGCTGGGACTTGTTCCAGAAGCCCAACTCGGACTACGAGAGACACATGCCTGTGGCCCACTGCTAACTCCTCCTTGGGCCGATAAGTCCCCTCCTACCTCACCGCTGACCTCCGGCCTCTGAGGCCACAGCATGGACATGGACTCGTTTTTCTCCTAAGGAACGAGAACTTCTCACAGAAACGTTTTCTCCTAAGGAGAACTTCTCACGGAAACGTTTTCTCTTGAGGGGAACCCCTCAGGGAAACAGGTTCCTCGGTATTGGAGAAGAAAATAACTTCCAGAGAGAGAGCCGTTCCTCAGATTCCAAACTAGCTCAGGTGGTGTTTACGAATGAAAACGATGCAACCGGTGATATTTTTCTAGATGCTTATATTTTAGATGCAAACGGAGATATTTTTCTAGATGCTTATATTTTAGATGCAAACGGTGATATTTTTCTAGATGCTTATATTTTAGATGCAAACGGTGATATTTTTCTAGATGCTTATATTTTAGATGCAAACGGTGATATTTTTCTAGATGCTTATATTTTAGATGCAAACGGAGTTTTTAAAAACTCCCGCTAGAGTGGAGATTTTGGAAAATTTCGGTTGCACGTTTACATGTAAACTGACAAAAACGGAGGTTTAGGCAGCCAACGTCACATTAGGCCTATGCACCAAAAGTACAACCTGTGTTTAGCCTAAATTTTCATTTGGCTATGGTGATCATGGATGCATTCAGAGTGGCAGTTGCATTTATGTTGGTGCAAACTCTTTTCGTCTGTTTGCAATTGCAAATACAGTTTAAAAGACAAAGAGGAACTGATTTGTTGCTGTTGTTGCTATTTTTGGGATTCTGATTGGCTAACGTGGGCTTGAGCTTGTCGTTCGCTTTAGAGCCGTTTATGAAAATAGCCGGCCACGTGTAAACGTAGCCTCAGGGAAGACATTGACACACAGGAGGGTTTTCAGGAAGATTTGCACCTTTCAGCGTTTCCTCTGAAACAGAACCTTACTGTAGGCACTGGGTATTGAGCACCGGGTGTTGACCACTGGGTTGACCAGTGATTGGTTGACCAGTGATTGATTGACCAGACCAACTGTCACTGGATCACTGGTATCACTGGTAAGGGGTGAGGGGTCCGCTTGACCGGTCGGGGATGAGGGGTCCGCTTAGTTAGTGTAGCTTAAGGAGGTCCGACCGAACATGAGAACCCCTCAGCGTTCCCGCTGACACTGAGTCTTACACTGTGTGTGGTTGGCTGATCGGACCAGACCGGGCGAGGGGGCCCAGTCAGTGGAGCTTAGAAAGAGGTCCGACCCTCAGCCAGGCTGTCCATTTACCCTTCAACAGCTGACTTTGGCGGCGTACTGTGCACCTGTACACCACGCGGCTATGGTGGCGTCCTGTACACCACATGGCTATGGCGGCGTCCTGTACACCTGTGCAACTGTACACCACACGGCTATGGCGGCGTCCTGTACACCTGTACACCACACGGCTATGGCGGCGTCCTGTACACCTGTACACCACATGGCTATGGTGGCGTCCTGTACACCTGTACACCACACGGCTATGGCGGCGTACTGTACACCTGTACACCACACGGCTATGGCGGCGTACTTTACACCATATGACTGAATGCTTTTGTGCTTGAAAACTGGAGTTGTGGCCTTTGAACTTCTGCTTGTTTTGTATTATTAGCGCCTCATGGTCCTCACTAGCCCCCGTTACAGCCTAGGAAGCCTGGCTCAGGCTTACACTGGGCTAGGCCCAGGACCTTCGCTGCTGGTGCTCTAAGCTGTTTCACAATCTCGGAACGGATAGCTGAGGCGTCTTTTTCTCTCAGATACTCCATGTTTAGCTGTTAAGAAAGGATATGAAAAAAACACTGTTTACTGCACAATTGCCATATATTCTATATTTTTAATAACATCCAATACTTGAAAGTGCCATAAGGATCTTCAATGTATTATTTCCCACTGCCCAGTTATTTTGTAATGTCAAGCTCAGATTTTTGATATGTGACGTTTTACATAGAAAATCATTTATCTGCATTGTATTTTGTCTATTAATGTATGTTTTCTATTAAACGTTTTATATCTCTTGAATAAAAGTTGTGAAGTAGCTTTTTCCATTTGGTGATTTCTAGTTTTTTGGGGGGAGAATCTGACATGTTCTGATTGGATGAAGTGATGAAGTGGGGACGGAAGCCTAGAGGAACCACTACTGATGTTGAAAACTCGTGTGCAGTTGCAACATTTCAGAAGACAGGGAGCCGTGCGTGAACACGAGAACTTGGCTGGAACGGCTCCACCGATTTATTATAATCATACGCACGATCCGGTTCATAAAACGTTTGGTTGCTGGCCCTATAAAACAAGAACACAACAAGGTACGGATATATATGGACTTGCATTCACGTTTAAGTTGGGTGTAAAAGTTTCACTTTGCTAGCTAGCGACTAAGGCTAGCTAACAACTTGTGTTAACTAGTCTTTTACTGTCTATGGTCTCGTACCGTCTATGCTAGCAATTTAGCACACCTAGCTCGCTAGCCCATGTACTGCTGCAGGATCCGCATGCAAACAACCAAGTCATAGCTATTAATCGTGACTGTGTTGCTAATATTACTTTAGCCAGCAAGCGAATTGACTGGATAAGCTAATGTGCGTGTTTGACTTTGTTACAACGTATACATGTAATTCTTGGAAAGTAGCAATGAGCGAAATAAGTTTGTGAGCTAACGTTGACGTTAGCTGTTTTGTAACAGTTAACGTAAACCCTTGTTAGCTAAGGAAGTTGTAAATAGATCTAAGCACAAGTTGATGGCGTTATTCAAAAATCACGCCATGTTTCGAATAGTTACGTTCAAATAATGATAGTTTCTCCAAAGTTCTTTAGTGAGAAAACTTGTTCGCTTAATGGAATGTAACGTTTACATGATGAGGCCATGTTTGGCCCGGCAAATCTTCATTGACTCGAGCCATGAACTCGTGGCCTAACGTTAACGTTGCTAGCCGACATTCATGTTGTTCCGTTAGCATTCGACCTGGATTGTGTAATAGCCGACGATAGATCACCAGAAAGCTAATGTACCTCGAGTTAGTTTTCGGTGACTTTTGAAAACTCTTTCATGCTTTTCAAATCTGTTTGCCTCCCACTGTTCTGGACAAACCAGCTTTAGCAAAGTCTGTTGGCTAACTTTTCTGGCTAACTAGCTAATTGGCTAACGGTCACACCAAGCCTTTAGCCTACACATTGCTCTCCCAAAGCTAGCCCAGCTAATGGCTAAATCGCATGCTCTTGGTCTTGACTTTTGTAATCGATACTGAGCGTTTCTGTGTCTCAATTTAGTGACTTCATTCAGTGATGCCTCAAGTTAATGATATTTTAGTGTGTGTATTTATTGTTTGTTATTGTCTCACGAGTCTAGATGAACATTGTCAACGTTAAGGTCGCGGCAGGTAGCCGGCTGGCCCGGTGGGGGTAGGGGGGGCGGATTAGGCACGCTAAGCCGGGTCACTGAGAGATTTTGTTACTGGTGTATGGAGCACACATGACCTCGTTTCCCCCTCGATCCGATTCGCCGGTCTGGCCCCGAAGCCGGCAGACTGGCGATATTGTACGAGATCGCCGAATGTTGCAGAGTTTGTGTGTCCTGGTCAAACTTTAGTGTCACAGCTCCTGGTTCGCGGGCGAGCCTCTGCATCTAGCGTCGCGATGTGCCCAGGCTGTGCATGCGTAGCCATGTGCGTTGCTGTCACTGCGTAGCTAGAAAAGCGGACACAACACAGGGCCCCTGACTAACTCACGAGGAGCACAGTGGCGCGCAACTGGGAATGTTGGGGGCGCAACTAGAACATTTAGGGGCACACGCCGTAAATCAACATGCTAACCAAATATTCACATTTCCACTGTATTACTCATGCATACTTTCAGGCATGGAATTTCATAATTTTAGGGGCAAGGCCACTTGGCCTTCAGTTTGGCATATTTTGGTGGGGGCACAAAGGCCAAAGTTAACTATACAGTAGGCTACATAAAAATGATATGAGTTTTATATATAGTCTATTCACATCAGTAGACTTGCATCACTGTACAAAACAGTACAAAAACATAAAACATGACATATTACATAGAACTGTAAATCATAGAACTAATTTAGATATTTACAGATATCTAGGATATTTTTAACATTTATTTTCTATGGCCTGTTAGGAAATCATGTAGGCCTATTAAACAATTTAAGCACAGTTCAGCTTTAAGAAACTCAAATAGCCTATGCATGCTTAGGATTTTGTGATCATTAAGGTTACTCTGACAAACTCTTAGGCAGCTGTATATCCTCTGATTTTAATATTTTCGGATATCTGTTATGAAATCATGTATTGACATGACAATTTAAATATACTGTGAAACCTAAAGCCCAAAGTTGGAGACATGCATGTAGACATTGCTGCAAATGTAAAACTGGATTACTCCTTGACCTTTGTGTTCGGTAAGGTCTGCTGTTTATTCTGATATATGGTTTGTCATGTATTTGAGGGGTCCCACCTTTGAAGGTTTTAGAATATCTATAAAAGCATAGATTTTAAGAAACATATTTAAGTTTCTATAACACTAAAATATAACACAACATTTTGTGAAGAGATGAATGGGTATGGAGATGGGCACAAAATGTAATATGACTAATTAAAGTTACCTTACTTGCGAACCGTTTACCACAACAACTAGCAGCTAACATCGTTTAAAAGCTGAAAAAAAGCTCTTTTGTGTGATTTGATACATGTGATGAGTAGGCTACTTTGCGAGTAGGTCAGTAAAGAATGGGTGAATTTAGAGGCACTTTCTTTCTTGCTTTCTCCAGTGCGTAAAAGACTAAATTAATTTGCGTTGTGAATGCTAAGCTTAATTTGACAGGCCATAGGCTAAATAAAAATCGCTAGTTGGACGCAAAGCATAATATTGAAAAAAGGGGGCACCAAGCCCACAGTGGCCTTCAGAGGGGCATCACGGCCAACGCAAGGGGCCATGGCATGGCCGTCCGGCCGCCGTGAAATTCCCACCCTGCACACTTTGATAATAGATGCAGATATTACTATGTGCGGTTTCAAATTCAGTGTCACATTTTATTGTGCACTTTTTTAACATGTCACTGCATACTCTCCTTGAGGCTAAGATTGTGTTAAACTAGTGTATTGGGTTTAAACTGCGAAGTGCCTGCACTGTCTGCAAACTTTGTGTTCCCCACAGTTCTAGGGTAGCGACTGCAACATTCGCGTTTCATGGAGTTTGTCTCCTTACAGTAGCCTACCTCAACCAGCTGAATTCTCGCAGCCAGTCTTCCTCGCAAATGGTGGGTTCGGGCCTTTTTCACCACATTAACCTCTGACTCTGAATCATCATCCAACTGTGACACCGTAGACTCTGGTACTAGCACACTAGCCGCAGCTTGGAAGAACGAGTCAGTAGTTCGCTTGCTCATTGTTCAGACGCACGTAGCAGGTTGTGATACCCGTCTCCTTCCCACGGACGTTTACAGCGTGTGCGCTCGATTATCTCTAGGACCCTCGTCCTCCACACATTAGCCACTTAGAGGCCATTCCCTATCCTCCTCACTCATTGGCCTGCCACAGATGACAGATTTATTGGCGCGCCCCTTCCACGTTCAACAGGGGAAGAAGAAAAAACCGGACACATTTTCTGGTCGCACATGTGTGACTGGACGTAAAATTCAGTTGCACACTCTTAAATTTTGGTCGCAAAATGCCACCATTTGGTCGCAGTCTGGAGTCCTGATAGCAGTTGGCTAAGAACCGAACGCTGTAGTGGCCAAGGGCTCTTTGCTGCTGTTCCACATGTCCTAATTTCTCTTCGCCGAATAATACGGTCACGATATACGGTTTGCTAGTAGCAGGACGCAGCAGTGACCTAACAGTACTTGGGCTTCTACTTGTCTACGTTTCATTGCATTTTCTTCTCAGAATAACACCGGCACTTTTTAGTATCTGTGGACAAATTGAGTATTTTGAGCTCTGTGTGAATGGAATAGTTTAGAATGCAGCACTCCAGCAGCCGGTGTTTGTATGTGTGCACCACAAAATGTTTTTAGAATGCAGTACTGACATGTTTCCCCCCTGTGTGTGTGTGTGTGTGTGTGTGTGTGTGCAGGATGGAATGGCAGCCAGATGAACAGGGCCTCCAGCAGGTCTTGCAGCTCTTGAAAGACTCCCAGTCCCCAAACACAGCCACACAAAGAGCAGTGCAACAAGTATCCTCCCCCTAACGTGTGTGTGTGTGAGAGTGAGCAAGAACGCAAGGTAGTCCTTCTCGCTCCACATGAAGCTCGCTCCACATGAAGCTCCCTCCACACAGGGCTGGATTAACCATTAGGGCAACTGGGCACTTACGCATAGAGCGACCGCATTCAATTTGTTAATGTATAGATTGCAGTGTAATGCAGACAAGGCTTACATGCTATGAATATGACACACGTTTTGACCAGCGAAGCTAAAGGTGAATATATTACTGGATCAGCAGGTGAAGACGGCATGCTCGCATGGCCAGACTCACTAACTGTAAAGCACAACCATTAGGTTACAGCAGCTTTCAGAACCACTGATGGGCTGCTTAGAAAGACTTTAGTTTCTAGATGATAGCCCACACACACACAAAATTGATTTCTGTCAATGAAACATCTTATCAGTGCAGATTTATTTATGGGTATCCTCATTTATTGTGATGTCCAAGTTGTTAGTGTTTGTGTCACGCATGCAGTGTGTGGTATGGATGTCCAATTAGCTGCCAGAATTAAAAAAAATGTCCTTGAGGAGAAGCCCCCGATTTTGTGTAGTCTACAATTCCATCCATTAGGCTACCACATTTCAGCTTGTAGGCTAGTTGATCAACATTTTGCCTCTTTTTCAACAGTTTTCAAACTTTCAAAATGTAGGTAGGCTAATCCATGAGAAAAAACCAACACCAAAACATACGTATCTGTAGCCTGTTAGATTGAGGGTTTATACGCTATAAAGACTGTGTCCTTCGCGAGAGTGAGCTTGTTGGCTTTTTTTTGTCTGATGTTGGCTGTGTGTCAATGATTTAGTGTGTGTGTGATGCCCGCTTTGTGTATATGTATGAATATGGGTGTGGCAGAGTGTGTGTGTGTGTGTTTGTATTGGTGTTGGTTCTTTCCTCAACTGGACACTTAGAAACTAGAACAACTGAACCAGTTTCCGGACTTCAACAACTACCTGATCTTCGTGCTCACCAGACTTAAAACTGAAGGTAGGGCACCTCCTATATATATACACACACACACTGGAGTTCTCAGGGGCAGGAATGACTGTCTGGCACTGTCTTAAACTGGATCTCTCTCTCTCTCTCTCTCTCTCTCAGATGAGCCCACTCGTTCTCTGAGTGGTCTGATCCTAAAGAATAATGTGAAGGCCCACTACCAGAACTTCCCTCCTGCCGTGGCCGACTTCATCAAGCAGGAATGTCTCAACAGCATCGGGGACCCCTCCCCCCTCATCCGTGCCACCATCGGTGAGACACACACACCCATATATATATATATATACATACACACACACACACCCACCCACCCATATATATATATATATATATATATATACCCACCCACATATACATACACACACACACCCACCCACATATATACACACACACTCATACATGCCATGCGCACACCGGTATTGGTAGCACACACTCGGTTTGACCGAGTGGTGATATGATTGTGTGTGTGTGTGTCTCTGGAGATGATGTAGAAATCACTGCTGACTGTTAGTGATGGTTGTAGTATTCATACTGGCTGATCCAGAGTCCCTTCACTACTCTGTGTGTGTGTGTGTGGGGTGCATTGCTTGTGGGCTGCTGTGTGTTGTCAGTGAAAGGACAGGAATACACTCAACAAATGCACAACTGACTATCTTTCCTCCTCGTCTCCCCTCCCTCCATCCACCCCCCCCCCCCCCCCCCCCACTCTCTCTCCCTCCATCTCTGTGTGGTCCAGGCATCCTGATCACCACCATCGCATCCAAAGGGGAGCTGCAGACGTGGCCTGAGCTGCTGCCTCAGCTCTGCACCCTGCTCAACTCTGAGGACTATAACACCTGCGAGGTACACCTGTGTGTGTGTGTGTGTGTGTGTGCGCGCGCGTGTGTGTGTAGCTCTGCACCCTGCTCAACTCTGAGGACTACAACACCTGCGAGGTACACCTGTGTGTGTGGGTAAATGCATTTTAATTGGCCACTTGCTTTGGAGGTGACGACAACTTCCTTCCTTGACTGTCTGTGATGCTTGAAGTATTCATACTGTCTGATCCTGGCCTTTCACACACGACTCATTCTCACCTTGTTGGAAAAGGCTTTGATGAGGTCATTAAAAATCTCTCTCTCTCTCTCTCTCTCTCTCGCTCTCTCTCTCTCTCTCCCCCCCCCCCCCCCCCCCCAGGGTTCGTTTGGAGCGCTGCAGAAGATCTGTGAGGACTCTTCTGAGCTGCTGGACAGTGATGCCCTCAACCGGCCGCTCAACATCATGATTCCCAAGTTCCTACAGTTCTTCAAGCACTGCAGCCCCAAGATCAGGTGTGTGTGATGCGATCAACTGACTGCTCAATATCATGATCCCTAACTTCCAAGATTGTGTGTGAAAGTCCTGTAACAGTTGTGGAGGTGATGACTGTGTCCTCAGTGTGTGTGTGCGCGTCTCCCTTTCCTTTCTAACGTGTGTTTTGTTTGTTGGTCTCTTCCCATCTCAGATCTCATGCCATTGCCTGTGTGAATCAGTTCATCATTGGCAGAGCACAGGCTCTGATGGACAACATTGACACCTTCATAGAGGTGAGAGAACACACACACACAGTGGAGTGTGGAGCCTTGTTTCTCTGGAGATGATGTAGAAATCACTGCTGACTTTTAATGATGGTTTAGTATTCATACTGGCTGATCCAGAGACACCGTCAGTGTCTGTCTGTGTCCGTGTCCGTGTCAGTGTGTGTGCGTTAACACTGTGGTAAGTCCTATAATGTCGTTGTCCCCCTCTGTGCAGAGCCTGTTTGCGCTGGCCACAGACGAGGACTCGGAGGTCAGGAAGAACGTGTGTCGGGCGCTTGTCATGCTGCTGGAGGTCCGCATCGACCGCCTCATACCGCACATGCACAGCATCATCCAGGTGAGCCAGCCAATCAGCACCCTCTTCACTGCCCTGCACATGGGCCAATCAGCACCCTGCTCCTGCATGTAGGCCAATCGGCACCCTCCTCACTACCCTGCGCCTGCATGTAGGCCAATCAGCACCCTTCTCACTGCCCTGTGCCTGCACACGGGCCAATTAGCACCCTCCTTACTGCCCTGCGCCTGCACATTGGCCAATCAGCATGCCCCTTACTGCACATTGGCCAATAATGGGTCTATCCATTTGTATCGGAAATCCCCCGCCCGAGTTGGAAAGTGTAAATCTCGTGATGTTTCACAGGCACGCCCCCTTTTGGTCATCACTGAGACACGCCCCTTTAGGTCGGGGCTCCTGAGTGTGCGCCAAGCTGAATGTACGAGTTGAAAACAAAGATGGCTGCCCCCATAATTCCTGAAGTTGAGATGTATTTGTACTGTGTTGGTCGATTTAATGTCGATTTTTTAAATGCTCATACACTGCTTTAATCCGGTCACCAATTTATGCATTGCCCAGTCTTGCTCTGTGTGCAATAGAAAAGTAACATTTGTTTTCGAACTGGTTTGCTAAAGAGGCTAATGTAGCTAACAATAACAAGCCTGCTACGGCTAGCCGACTACTGCTAGCCGATCGCCCCTCATGGCTCGAAAAAAACACGATAGCGCACGCACATCACTTGTTGAAATTAAAAGTGTGATGAATCTGGAATATGAATGCAAGTGTAAATCATCCCGTAGCTTGTTTAGATGAGCCACAGGCTCCTGGCCAGGCAATTATGTCACGTTCGCGCATACAACTCTAGCAGTGCGAGCCAAACTGATAGCGGCATGAGCACGGCCCTTACTGCGCTGCTCTTCCACGTCAGCCAACACACATGCCCAGTAGTGAGGGTGTTTTGTAATGCAATCACTTCACAAGTGTGTTTTGTACAACATCCCTGTAATGGAATGCAATCAGAAACGGTCAAAAATGTAACGCTTGGGCTTGAAACCGGTAAAAAAACAACAAAAAACAGGGTTTCCGCAGGGTCTTTTAAAGTCAATCATAATCAGATATGAATTGAAGGCCTGAAAAAGGCTTAAATACATTCCGATGTTCCGCACTAGGTCTTAAGTAAGTGTGTGTGTGTGTTCAGTACATGCTGCAGCGTACCCAGGACCCTGATGAGAACGTGTCGCTGGAGGCGTGCGAGTTCTGGCTCACGCTGGCGGAACAGCCCATCTGCAAAGACGCGCTCGCAGGACACCTCGCGCAGTAAGTAGTGTGTGTTTGTGTGTGTGTTGATGTGCTCTCTGTACACTTAGTGCTGTGTGTGTGTTGATGTGCTCTCTGTACACCTAGTGCTGTGTGTGTGAGTGTGTGGTGTGTGTGTGTGTGTGTGTGTGTGTGTGAGTGTGAGAAGGTGCTCTCTGTACACCTAGTGCTGTGTGTGTGAGTGTGTGGTGTGTGTGTGTGTGTGTGTGTGTGTGTGTGTGTCTGTGTGTGTGTGTGTGTGTGAGAAGGTGCTCTCTACACCTGGTGCAGTGAGGTGTGTGTGTGTGTGTGTGAGTGTGAGAAGGTGCTCTCTGGACACCTGGTGCAGTGAGGTGTGTGTGTGTGTGTGAGAAGGTGCTCTCTGTACACCTAGTGCTGTGTGTGTGTGTGTGTGTGTGTGTCTGTGTGTGTGTGTGTGAGTGAGAAGGTGCTCTCTGGACACCTAGTGCTGTGTGTGTGTGTGTGTGTGTGTGTCTGTGTGTGTGTGTGTGAGTGAGAAGGTGCTCTCTGGACACCTGGTGCAGTGAGGTGTGTGTGAGTGTGAGAAGGTGCTCTCTGGACACCTGGTGCAGTGAGGTGTGTGTGAGTGAGAAGGTGCTCTCTGTACACCTAGTGCTGTGTGTGTGTGGTGTGTGTGTGTGTGTGGTGTGTGTGTGTGTGTGTTGATGTGCTCTCTGTACACCTAGTGCTGTGTGTGTGTGTCTCTGGAGATGATGTAGAACTCACTGAGCTGAGACTATCACTGATGGTTTTAGTATTCATACTGCCTGATCCAGAGACCCTGCTCTACTGTGTGTGTGTGTATGTGGGGGGGGTGTGATTGGGACTGTAGTGAAAAATATGTACACCATGTAGTGTATGCATGTATGGATCTATATGTATCTCTTAACGTATGGATCTGTATTGTTCTATATCTGTGTATGGTGTCTTATGATGGTGCGCTGCGTAGTTGCTTGAACACACATGGCCCCTGTGTGTGGGTCTGTAGCCGAGACGGTGTGTGTGTGTGTGTGTGTGTGTGTGAAGCTGACCGTTGTGTCTCCTCTCCAGACTAACGCCCATACTGGTCAACGGTATGAAGTATTCGGAGATCGACATCATCTTACTCAAGGTTTGTGTGTGTCCTGTTGTGGAGATGACTGATTGATTGTTTTGTCCTGAGTGTCTGTGATGTGCTAAATGTATTATAGGGATCGACCGTTATGTTTTTTTCAGGGCCGATACCGATATCAATTATTACCAAAACAGGAGGCCGATAACCGATATGTAAAACCAATATGTCAGTTGTCAAAAAGGGGGGTAGATAGTAAAGGACATATGCTGCAAAAAATTCACTCAAAAGCATTTAATTATGCAAACTTTTCTTTTGATATACAATTGTCTCTCAACTTGCATAACATGTAAATCCTGTGTATGATATTAATCCAAGAACTGAGTGATAGCAATTATTTTCATAGACTAGGCCTACACAATGGGCTATGTGCTTGTTAAGGGACCTGTCACAAAGAGGATGCTTTGCCATCGTGTGTGTGAGTGCACGAGAGAGGGAGAGGAAGAGGTGCATGCGTGATGGCAAGTGTTACGGTTGAATACATTACATTACATTACATTTGGCTGACGCTTTTTTAACCAAAGCGACTAACAACATGGTAAATTGGCTTGAGCGTACCGGTGGTAGAGCTAGACGTCGTTCGTCTGAGGAGCGCAGCGGTCTGGAGGTAGTGTAAGTCTGTATGAGGGCATTCAAGTAGGTGGGAGCAGAACCGGAGACTACTTTGTAGGCAAGCGTTAGAGACTTGAATTTGATGCATAGTTTAACAAAACCATTTTAAAAATAGTTCTTAGACTATTTAAGCATGCAGTTTGTGTCCATGTGTAGGCTACACTTTGGTGAGCCTAAAAAGCATGTTAATAGCCAGCTCAGGCCGCGATTTAGGCTAACCTACTTCAGGTCGAGTTAAATTACGGCTGGCCCTGGGTGCCTGTAGCCTAGTCTTTTCTGACAGTCCGTTTCAAAAAGGAGCAACTAGACTTTTTGACGTTCGCTATCGCATATTTAGGACTTGTCTACTATGTAGGTCTAAGGGATAACGTCAGCCGAGGTGTCCCGTCCATTAATTGTGAATAACGAGGCAGAGGCAAAGAACTCCTGACGCGCAGCACCCGAGTTTCTAGGCTAACTAGTAGCCTAGGCTAAACTCACTAACGTGCATCAATCGGGAATTCGCTAAATGAAGGAAGTGGGTGCTTTTACTTATTGATCCGGATCAAAGAGACAATGGCGTCCAAAGTGGTGTTTTTGTAACTTCAGTGTAGATGATTGCTGAAGTTGCAATGAATCACAATGTAAGGTACCTTCCTTACCTTCGAAAAATAGCTCCGTACAGCTGAAGCCCATCTACACTCTGCCTCAGTGAGAATCCTAAACTTTCTCTGTGTTCAGTCTTCGATCCTGATTGGCTGCATTCGTGTTAACTAACAAATCAGACGGTGTAGTGGGCGGGACAATGCTCTCGACCACAGAGTAGCAAATGCAGGGAGTGAGAGACACTTTTCAGACAAAGTAGCGCGTTTCGTTCTTTATCCATTTCAATATCGGCTTATCGGTGGAAAAAATGACCGATACCAATTATTATAAAAATGCTAAATATCGGCCCTAATAATCGGCCCGGCCGATAATTGGTCGACCCCTAATGTATTAGCTGCTGATCCAATACTTGGGGGGGGGGGGGGGGGGGGGGTGCGCGCATGTGTTTCTGTTCTTAATTCGAATTCTATCACATTGCAGCCACCATGCTGAAGTGGAGGAGGACGAGGTGGTGTGTGTGTGTGTGTGTGTTGTTTCTGTTCTCGATGAAAACGTTGTTCCCTCTCTGCTGTGTCAGGGCGACGTGGAGGAGGATGAGGCCGTACCGGACAGCGAGCAGGACATCAAGCCTCGTTTCCACAAGTCCCGCACGGTCACTCTGCAGCACGAGGGGGGGGAGGGAGAGGAGGGAGAGGACATCGACGAGGACGACGACGACGATGACGACACACTCTCCGACTGGAACCTACGTTAGTCTCACACGCACACGTGCGCACACACACACATGCACACACACACAAGTAATGACGCACCAAATGGAACCTACGTTAGTCTCACACACACACACACACACGCACAAGTAATGACACTCTCCAAATGGAACCTACGTGAGTCTCGCACACACACACACACACGCACAAGTAATACACTCTCCAAATGGAACCTACGTGAGTCTCGCACACACACACTGACCAATCATTTCTCCCTTTAGCTGTAAACTGTGTGTGTGTGAAGATAAATAGGTAAATGCGTTTTAATTGGCCAGTTGCTTTGGATGTGACGACAAACTTCCTTCCTTGAGTGTCTGTGATGCTTGAAGTATTCATACTGTCTGATCCTGGGCTTCCACACACCACTTGTGTTAACCTTGGTGGAGAAGGCTTTGATGAGGTCATTAAAAACGTCTCTCTCCGTGGGCAGGGAAGTGTTCTGCGGCCGCTCTGGACGTTCTGGCTAACGTGTTCCGTGACGACCTGTTGCCCCACCTGCTGCCCCTGCTGAAGGGCCTGCTGTTCCACCCCGACTGGGTCATCAAGGAGTCCGGCATCCTGGTGCTCGGCGCCATCGCAGAGGGTGAGGGCACACACACGCACACGCATACACGCGCACGCACACACACCTCTTACTGAGCTGTTCCACCCCGACTGGGTCATCAAGGAGTCCGGCATCCTGGTGCTCGGCGCCATCGCAGAGGGTGAGGAGACGCGCACGCACACACACACGCACGCGCTTGCGCATTTACACACACACACCTCTTACTGAGCTGTTCCACCCCGACTGGGTCATCAAGGAGTCCGGCATCCTGGTGCTCCATCGCAGAGGGTGAGGACACACACGCATACACGCGCACGCACACACACCTCTTACTGAACTGTGGTGTATTTGAGTGGGGTAGATGATTAGCGTCGTGTGTGTGGCTGTCTGGCTTTGGCTGTTAATCTGGCTTGACCAAATGTGTGCCAAATGTTTTTTTTTAGAGGACATTATTTGTGTGTGTGTGTTTTAAGGGGAAATTATTTGTCTGTGTGTGTTGACCCAGTTCAGATCCCTAGCGTGACTAAGATCCTCCACCTGTTGTCTGACACGCACACACACCCCTACTATGAACATTTTGTTTAAAGTCTCTTTGCCATTAGTGATGTATACACAAGAAAGCTGACTGATTCCTACCCCAACATGGATACACAAAAAGTAGTGTCCTTAAAGAGCAAATAAAAACCTGATCCGCCATCTGTGGGATAAAAAGTAGGGTGGGGCCATGTCCCCTTAATTGCCATTTGGCGATGTGTACTGTAAAACATCGCGATGAACGGTAATGCCGATTTGTAAACACTAATTACCATATGTCTATACAGAAATAAATGTATCATTTTCTACACAAAATGACACAACAGTGGACAGCTAAGAGACACGGGCTACCAAAGTTGTGTGCAAGACCTGCTCCAGTGAAATCCTCGTAAAAGATGGACAGACAACCAATCTGAACACTTGCGTGTGCACCAACCAGCAGAATATTCCACATGGCCAGCCTTCGCTGGGCCTAGCAAACAAGCTACATAGGACTACAATAGCGGTCACTCCTCTAAAATCTTCAGTAGGCTAATCTGTAGGCTAGCAACCTCATGGGCTACACATGCCATTCCACGTTCTTATCGGCCATGCCGACTAGAGGAGTGGAAGTGGAAGTGAGAGGCTGCGATTGCACAGTCCAGGCGGCCAGATGGTGCAGCAAACGACTTGTACAAATAACGCATCCCGATGTCCACTCCGCTGCTGTCTGGGGCTTTTGCCAAATGACATACAAGCCTTACAGTGAAAGATAAGTATCGATACTCTTGTGATCCCGTGAGGGGAAATTTGGTCTCTGCATTTATCTCAATCCGTGAATTAGTGAAACACATTCAGCACACAGTGAGATGGAGATGTTCTGGTCCTATAACTAATGAAAGATTGTGTCTTTTAACGTGGTGGAGAAGAACGCATTTGGCGCTTCAGTGCTGTAGCCTCGGAAAAATATTACAGCTGTATGTGACAATCAGCAAGAATTTCCTCTGGTCATAATAATAATAATAATAATAATAATAATAATTATTCATTAGGACTATTTTCTGCTAAAGCATTACTTATTTTAAATTCAATGTATGTTGTAGTGCAAGACTTAAGTCAAAAACAACCGTAGACAGTGTTTGCTGTATGCAGGACATAAGATGCTGCTGGTCACTCACCCTCTCGTCTGCTCTTGTCTCTAGGCTGCTGGTCACTCACCCTCTCGTCTCCTCTCTAGGCAGCTGGTCACTCACTCTCCTCTCCTGTCGTCTCCAGGCTGTATGCAGGGTATGATCGCGTACCTGCCCGAGCTGATCCCCCACCTGGTGCAGTGCCTGTCGGATAAGAAGGCACTGGTGCGCTCCATCGCCTGCTGGACGCTGAGCCGCTACGCCCACTGGGTGGTCAGCCAGCCGCCCGACCAGTACCTGAAGCCCCTAATGACCGAGCTGCTCAAACGCATCCTCGACGGCAACAAGAGGGTGCAGGAGGCCGCCTGCAGGTGTGTGTGGGTGTGTCTGTGTCTGTGTGCGTGTGTCTGTGTGTGCGTGCTTGTGTCTGTGTGTGCGTCTGTGTCTGTGTGTGTGTGTGCTCAAACGCATCCTCGACGGCAACAAGAGGGTGCAGGAGGCCGTGTGTTTGTGTTGTGGAGATGATGACAACATTGTAGTGTGACTTGATAATGCTGTACATATTATCTACTGGTCCACCACTGGGGTGCTTCATAACTCATGCCTCATAACCTCATAACTCTCTCTCTTCCCCCCCCCCCCCCCCCCCCCCCCCCCTCTCTCTCAGTGCGTTTGCTACGCTGGAGGAGGAAGCCTGCACGGAGCTGGTTCCCTATCTGGCCTTCATCCTGGACACGCTGGTCTTCGCCTTCAGCAAGTACCAGCACAAGAACCTGCTCATCCTCTACGACGCCATAGGAACCCTTGCAGATTCCGTCGGACATCACCTCAACCAGCCGGTACACGCACACACACACACACACGACACACCCTCGTCATTGGAACCCTCGCAGACACAGTCGGACATCACCTCAACCAGCTGGGACATGCGCACACACCCCCTCTACGACGCCATAGGGACACTCGCAGACTCAGTTGGACATCACTTTGTGCACACACACTCACTCACACACACTCACTCTTCTGTTTCAGGAGTACATCCAGAAGCTGATGCCCCCCCTCATTCAGAAATGGAACGAGCTGAAGGACGAGGACAAGGACCTTTTCCCCCTGCTAGAGGTGAGCACCTGTGTGTGTGTGTGTGTGTGTGTGTGTGTGTGCATGTCTGTCTTCCCCCAGCTAGAGGTGTGTGTGTGTGATAATAAAATTAGGTATCATGTCATTTAATTTCAGGCTATTGCGATACTTTTGTAGTATTGGTGCACCGGGCGACACTAGTCTGGCTGTATCTCTAAACGCGTGTTTCTCTGTGTTGACTCTAGTGTGTGTGTGTCTGGGTGCGTCTCTAAATGCGTATCTCTGTGTTGACTCTAGTGTGTGTCTGGGTGCATCTCTCAGCGTGTATCTCTCTGTGTTGACTCTAGTGTGTGTCTGGGTGCGTCTCTAAATGCGTATCTCTGTGTTGACTTTGTAGTGTCTGTCGTCGGTGGCAACAGCGCTGCAGAGTGGATTCCTGCCGTACTGTGAGCCTGTGTACCAACGCTGCGTCACTCTGGTGCAGAAGACCCTCGCTCAGGCCATGGTGAGACACACACACACACACACACACACACACACACACACACACACACACGTCACTCTGGTCCAGAAGAGACTCGCTCAGGCCATGGTGAGACACGCTCGCTCGCTCGCTCAGGCCATGGCGAGACTCGCTCGCTCAGGCCATGGTGAGACACACACACACACACACACACGTCACTCTGGTCCAGAAGACTCTCGCTCAGGCCATGGTGAGACACACACACACTCTAACCAGACCATGTTACTGGTGCCTGATCTTAGTCACATATGTAATGAGCATTACTAACAGACATTCAAAACCTGAATGTGTGTGTGGACACCAATGCTCTGAGCTTGTGGCTGTTTGTGTCAGAGGGAGTGTGTGCGCACGCACGCACCCTCTGGCACACGCACGCACGCACGCACACTCACTCCCTCTGACACACGCGCAATACACTGACCAGAACGAGGTGCTGGATAAGGGCTTCAAGACTGTAGTGTTGGGTCTGTTTATGTTAACCCTTAGAACCCGATTGACGCAAAGTGCGTCAAAAAACACACCCTTTCTTCTCTGTTACATTGCTCCGCGACTGTTCATCACAACGAGATAAAACCTTTATTTTATGACAGAGAAGAAGTGGGGCTTTCCAAAGAGACTACGCACTTGTCTGTATGATCAAGTATGAAAATAAAGAAAAATCATGAAATTAAATAAAATTGCATCATATTTAAAGTCTATACTTCTCTGCGTTCACCTGCGCACCCCATTACTCTCGTTTGAATTACTCGCGAACCCGTGATCGCATAGATATGGCAAGCATATCAGATGAAAGAGGAGAAACAGGGCTATCCATTGGTATCATGGATATCGATGTTTCTGGCTTAAAAACAGATGAAGTGACTGCAAAATATTAACGTCATGTACACAAACCAACGCTGCACACCCATTACTCTCGGAGTAATTACTTGCGGACCCGTGATCGGATATATATGCCACGTATGTTAGATGAAAGAGGAGACACATAGCTATCATTTGATACCAAATACATCCTTCTGGGTTATAAAACAGACGAAGTGACAGCAAAATAATAACTTCATATAGCTGGACTTACCCCACGTTTTTGTCTGTTTTTGTGGCAAAGCATGTTTATAATCCAACGCTATCGTGTGTTTCTCTATGGCAAAACATGTTCATAATCCGGTTTTGAGATCCTAGCAAATTCCTGCATGGCATCCATTCAAGGCTCACATTGCATCCCAATTTGTTCAACAAAGAAACACCTTTTTTTGCCTTTACTTTGTTCATGGCAATGCAGTAAAAAGTTGAGAATCATCATGAGTGCATACACCATAGTTACACATGCTAACAGGCAAACTTGGGTCAAGTCAGGTCAGATCAGTTCGTGTCACAGATATGGAGCGCAGAATGGTAATTTTTCATAAAAAATGGCATTTATTTCCGTAAATCACACACCACACATTTCTGTAAATGGCTCAGCCCCAGAGTATCCCTCCAACATGGCAATTATATTGCCCGTTTCAGGACAGTCTGCCCTACACACACATGAAATGCATGTAGAGCTATGAGCTTGCTGTGGTGAGATACAGGTCAAAATATAAGAATTTTTATAATATGATTTTTATATTTTAATTCTTTAAAAATCAAAATAAAATCAATGCTAGTACTAATACATGAAATGATGTTTATAAGATCCGGATAGCCTAGACTCTGCTGAAAAAAACAATATATAATATGTGTGTGTGGCACTTACAATGACCAGAATAAATCCTTATGAATAAAGGTAGTGAAAATGCCCTAAAAACAGCTTAGGGTTCTAAGGGTTAACCTGTGTGTGTGTGTGTGTGTGTGTGTGTGTGTGTGTGTGTGCAGATGTACACTCAGCACCCTGATCAGTACGAGGCGCCGGATAAGGACTTCATGATCGTGGCGTTGGACCTGCTCAGCGGATTGGCCGAGGGCTTGGGAGGACACGTGGAGCAGCTGGTCGCCCGTAGCAACATCATGACCCTGCTCTTCCAGTGCATGCAGGTACGCAGCCAATCAGAATGCTCCAGGGAGCCACTTCCCAATCAGAATGCTCCAGGGAGCCGCTTCCCAATCAGAATGCTCCAGGGAGCCGCTGGCCAATCAGATCAGCTACTCCTGCTGCTGATTGTATTTGTAACAGTTTGTGTGTGTGTGTGTGTTTTAGGACAGTATGCCAGAGGTCAGACAGAGCTCTTTTGCGCTGCTTGGAGATCTGACCAAAGCCTGCTTCCCCCATGTCAAGCCCTGCATTGGTGAGTGTGTGTGTGGATGTTTGTGCCACTGAAAACAGTGTGTGTGTCTGTGAGAGAAGAGTATTTGTGCCTTGAGCAGTTTTCTATTCTAATTGACAATACTGAAGGATCTACTAGAACTCATGACCCAAAGTGCCATATACTCAAGACTGCATCAGTCTGATTATTTTCTCCCTCTCTCTCCCACCCCCTGTGTATGCCTGTGTGTGTGTGTCTGTCTGTGTGTCTGTGCGCGTGACTGCGTATGTGTGTCTGTCTGTGTGTCTGTGTGTCTGTACGCGCGCGTGTGTGTGTGTGTGTGTGTGTGTGTGTGTGTGTGTGTGTGTGTGTGTGTCTGTCTGTGTGTCTGTGTGCGTGACTGCGTATGTGTGTCTGTACGCGCGCGTGTGTGTGTGTGTGTCTTCTCAGCTGAGTTCATGCCCATCCTGGGCCTCAATCTGAACCCAGAGTTCATCTCTGTGTGTAACAATGCCACGTGGGCCATTGGGGAGATCGCCATGCAGATGGGTAAGCACACACGCACGCACGCACGCACACACACACACTAAACGCACACACACACACACACACACACGCACACACACACGCACACTAAACAGTGGGCCATTGGGGAGATCGCCATGCAGATGGGTAAGGGCACGCACACACACGCACACACGCGCACACGCGCGCACACACACACACACACACACACACACTAAACAGTGAGCCATTGGGGAGATCGCCATGCAGATGGGTAAGGGCACGCACACACACGCACACGCACACGCACACGCACACACACTAAACAGTGAGAACATACATTCTGTACCTCACAGACACACTCTCAGCATCCATCTACCCACCAGTCTACCTACCCCAGAGTCCAGTCCTCTCTTTCTTTCTTTCTCTCTCTCTCTCTCTCTCTCTCTCTCTCTCTCTCTCTCTCTCTCTCTCTCTCTCTCTCTCTCTCTCTCTCTCTCTCTCTCTCTCTCTCTCTCTCTCTCTCTTCCCTCCTCCTCCTCCTCTCCTTTCCCTCTCCTCCTCTGTTAGTGTGTGAGGTCAAAGCTAAGTTGACTCCAGACTAACGTGTGTGTGTTCAGGAGCGGAGATGCAGCCCTATGTGGCGCTGGTCCTTAATAACCTGGTGGAGATCATCAACAGACCCAACACCCCCAAAACCCTGCTGGAGAATACAGGTGTGTATGCACACACACACACACTTATTTTCAATCCCACAAATATGATCATTGACAAGACATTCAAAAACTGAAACTCTCTGTGGATCTCAATGATCTGAATGTGTGGAGGGATTTTCATGTGACGTTAGTAGAGATTGGCTGACTGGTTATTATGTCCAACATGATTGGCTGAGGGGTTATTATGTCCAACATGATTGGCTGAGGGGTTATTATGTCCAACATGATTGGCTAAGGGGTTATTATGTCCAACATGATTGGCTGACGGGTTATTGTGTCCAACATGATTGGCTGACGGGTTATTGTGTCTACCACAGCCATCACGATTGGCCGGCTGGGCTACGTGTGTCCACAGGAAGTTGCTCCCGTGTTGCCCCAGTTCATCCAGCCCTGGTGAGTAGGACACGGACACACACGGACACACACACACACACACACACAGAGACAGCCACAGATGTGATGAGCATCATTTACGGACATTCGAAACTGGCTGCATGACTGGAGACTGTGGTGGGTAGAAGGTGTGTGTGTGCTGAGTTACATCTTTTGTCTTTGAACTCTGTGTTGAGCTAAGTTACATAGATCTCTGAACCCTGTGTGTGTGTGTTGCGCTGAGTTATATAGATCTCTGAACCCTGTGTGTCAAAGTCAAAGTCAGCTTTATTGTCAATTTCTTCACATGTTCCAGACATACAAAGAGATCGAAATTACGTTTCTCACTATCCCACGGTGAAGACAAGACATATTTTACCAATTTAAGTCCACAGACAAACATAACATTCAAGTAAACAAAAAAGTAAGTAAATAAGTAAATAAGAGGGCACATATAATAATGAAAAAATAAGAGCAGCAAAATTTGGTTGAAATTGTGCAGACAGTCAATAAAATACTAGTGCAAAGTCAGGCCAATAAAAGGCTTGGGTAGTTCTGTTTGACCTAAGTAAGAAAGAAAGTGGCATAGTGGTGCAAGTTATGTAAGAGCAGCAGAAGTGTTGTGTTTTCAGGACAACAACAACAAGTTGTAAAGTGTACAAGTGTGCAAGTGGAGTAGTGCAGGCGGCCATTGTGGGTCCAATGTCCAGGATGTTATGTAGCTGAGGGTGGAGGGGGGAGAGGAGGGAGAGAGTTCAGCATCCTTACAGCTTGGTGTATGAAGCTGTTGGTGAGTCTGGTAGTGCGGGAGCGCAGGCTTCTGTACCTCTTCCCAGTGTGTGTGTGTTGAGCTGAGTTATATAGATCTCTGAACCCTGTGTGTGTGTGTTGAGCTGAGTTATATACATCTCTGAACCCTGTGTGTGTGTTGAGCTGAGTTATATACATCTCTGAACTGTGTGTGTGTGTGTGTGTGTTGAGCTGAGTTATATACATCTCTGAACTGTGTGTGTGTGTGTGTTGAGCTGAGTTATATACATCTCTGAACTGTGTGTGTGTGTGTGTGTGTTGAGCTGAGTTATATACATCTCTGAACTGTGTGTGTGTGTGTGTTGAGCTGAGTTATATACATCTCTGAACTGTGTGTGTGTGTGTGTGTGTGTTGAGCTGAGTTGTATACATCTCTGAACTGTGTGTGTGTGTGTGTGTGTGTTGAGCTGAGTTATATACATCTCTGAACTGTGTGTGTGTGTGTGTGTGTGTTGAGCTGAGTTATATACATCTCTGAACTGTGTGTGTGTGTGTGTGTGTGTGTTGAGCTGAGTTATATACATCTCTGAACTGTGTGTGTGTGTGTGTGTGTGTTGAGCTGAGTTATATACATCTCTGAACTGTGTGTGTGTGTTGAGCTGAGTTATATACATCTCTGAACTGTGTGTGTGTGTGTGTGTGTGTTGAGCTGAGTTATATACATCTCTGAACTGTGTGTGTGTGTGTGTGTGTGTGTTGAGCTGAGTTATATACATCTCTGAACTGTGTGTGTGTGTGTTGAGCTGAGTTATATACATCTCTGAACTGTGTGTGTGTGTGTTGAGCTGAGTTATATACATCTCTGAACTGTGTGTGTGTGTTGAGCTGAGTTATATACATCTCTGAACTGTGTGTGTGTGTGTGTTGAGCTGAGTTATATACATCTCTGAACTGTGTGTGTGTGTGTGTGTGTGTTGAGCTGAGTTATATACATCTCTGAACTGTGTGTGTGTGTGTGTGTGTGTGTGTGTGTGTTGAGCTGAGTTATATACATCTCTGAACTGTGTGTGTGTGTGTGTTGAGCTGAGTTATATACATCTCTGAACTGTGTGTGTTGAGCTGAGTTATATACATCTCTGAACTGTGTGTTTGTGTGTGTGTGTGTGTGTGTGTGTTGAGCTGAGTTGTATACATCTCTGAACTGTGTGTGTGTGTGTGTGTGTGTTGAGCTGAGTTGTATACATCTCTGAACTGTGTGTGTGTGTGTTGAGCTGAGTTATATACATCTCTGAACTGTGTGTGTGTGTGTGTGTTGAGCTGAGTTATATACATCTCTGAACTGTGTGTGTGTGTGTGTGTTGAGCTGAGTTATATACATCTCTGAACTGTGTGTGTGTGTGTGTGTGTGTTGAGCTGAGTTATATACATCTCTGAACTGTGTGTGTGTGTTGAGCTGAGTTATATACATCTCTGAACTGTGTGTGTGTGTGTGTGTGTGTGTGTTGAGCTGAGTTATATACATCTCTGAACTGTGTGTGTGTGTGTGTGTGTGTGTTGAGCTGAGTTATATACATCTCTGAACTGTGTGTGTGTGTGTTGAGCTGAGTTATATACATCTCTGAACTGTGTGTGTGTGTTGAGCTGAGTTATATACATCTCTGAACTGTGTGTGTGTGTGTGTTGAGCTGAGTTATATACATCTCTGAACTGTGTGTGTGTGTGTGTGTGTGTTGAGCTGAGTTATATACATCTCTGAACTGTGTGTGTGTGTGTGTGTGTTGAGCTGAGTTATATACATCTCTGAACTGTGTGTGTGTGTTGAGCTGAGTTGTATACATCTCTGAACTGTGTGTGTGTGTGTGTGTGTGTTGAGCTGAGTTGTATACATCTCTGAACTGTGTGTGTGTGTGTTGAGCTGAGTTATATACATCTCTGAACTGTGTGTGTGTGTGTGTGTTGAGCTGAGTTATATACATCTCTGAACTGTGTGTGTGTGTGTGTGTGTGTGTTGAGCTGAGTTATATACATCTCTGAACTGTGTGTGTGTTGAGCTGAGTTATATACATCTCTGAACTGTGTGTGTGTGTTGAGCTGAGTTATATACATCTCTGAACTGTGTGTGTGTGTGTGTGTTGAGCTGAGTTATATACATCTCTGAACTGTGTGTGTGTGTGTGTGTGTGTGTTGAGCTGAGTTATATACATCTCTGAACTGTGTGTGTGTGTGTTGAGCTGAGTTATATACATCTCTGAACTGTGTGTGTGTGTGTTGAGCTGAGTTATATACATCTCTGAACTGTGTGTGTGTGTTGAGCTGAGTTATATACATCTCTGAACTGTGTGTGTGTGTGTGTTGAGCTGAGTTATATACATCTCTGAACTGTGTGTGTGTGTGTGTGTGTGTTGAGCTGAGTTATATACATCTCTGAACTGTGTGTGTGTGTGTGTGTGTGTGTGTGTTGAGCTGAGTTATATACATCTCTGAACTGTGTGTGTGTGTTGAGCTGAGTTGTATACATCTCTGAACTGTGTGTGTGTGTGTGTGTGTGTGTTGAGCTGAGTTGTATACATCTCTGAACTGTGTGTGTGTGTGTTGAGCTGAGTTGTATACATCTCTGAACTGTGTGTGTGTGTGTTGAGCTGAGTTATATACATCTCTGAACTGTGTGTGTGTGTGTGTGTTGAGCTGAGTTATATACATCTCTGAACTGTGTGTGTGTGTGTGTGTGTGTGTGTTGAGCTGAGTTATATACATCTCTGAACTGTGTGTGTGTGTGTTGAGCTGAGTTATATACATCTCTGAACTGTGTGTGTGTGTGTTGAGCTGAGTTATATACATCTCTGAACTGTGTGTGTGTGTGTTGAGCTGAGTTATATACATCTCTGAACTGTGTGTGTGTGTTGAGCTGAGTTATATACATCTCTGAACTGTGTGTGTGTGTGTGTGTGTGTTGAGCTGAGTTATATACATCTCTGAACTGTGTGTGTGTGTGTGTGTGTGTGTGTTGAGCTGAGTTATATACATCTCTGAACTGTGTGTGTGTGTGTTGAGCTGAGTTATATACATCTCTGAACTGTGTGTGTGTGTGTTGAGCTGAGTTATATACATCTCTGAACTGTGTGTGTGTGTTGAGCTGAGTTATATACATCTCTGAACTGTGTGTGTGTGTGTGTTGAGCTGAGTTATATACATCTCTGAACTGTGTGTGTGTGTGTGTGTGTGTGTGTGTGTGTGTGTGTGTGTTGAGCTGAGTTATATACATCTCTGAACTGTGTGTGTGTGTGTTGAGCTGAGTTATATACATCTCTGAACTGTGTGTGTGTGTTGAGCTGAGTTATATACATCTCTGAACTGTGTGTGTGTGTGTGTTGAGCTGAGTTATATACATCTCTGAACTGTGTGTGTGTGTGTGTGTGTGTGTGTGTGTTGAGCTGAGTTATATACATCTCTGAACTGTGTGTGTGTGTGTGTGTGTGTGTGTGTTGAGCTGAGTTATATACATCTCTGAACTGTGTGTGTGTTGAGCTGAGTTATATACATCTCTGAACTGTGTGTGTGTTGAGCTGAGTTATATACATCTCTGAACTGTGTGTGTTGAGCTGAGTTATATACATCTCTGAACTGTGTGTTTGTGTGTGTGTGTGTGTGTGTGTGTTGAGCTGAGTTATATACATCTCTGAACTGTGTGTGTGTTGAGCTGAGTTATATAGATCTCTGAACTCTGTGTGTGTGTGTTCTCTGAACTCTGTGTGTGTTGATTTTGCAGGTGCTCATCCTTGAGGAATATCCGTGACAACGAGGAGAAAGACTCGGCATTTCGCGGAATCTGCATGATGATTGGTGTCAATCCAGGCGGCGTGGTCCAGGTGTGTGTGTGTGTGTGTGTGTGTAACTGGATCAGGAAGGATGTGGTCTTGGCATGTATTAGAGGTCCAACAATCGGGTGTTGAGTACTTCAATAACGTTGGTTTATGTGTGTGTGTGTGTGTGCAGGACTTTATCTTCTTCTGCGATGCAGTGGCATCGTGGGTCAGTCCAAAGGATGACTTGAGAGACATGTTCTATAAGGTAAACACTAGCTTAAAATTGTGTGTGTGTGTGTAATGTAGAACTGGTTTTGTATAGAATTTGAACTTTGTAAAGATGTATATGGATATTTCATAAATGTGTATGCCATGTGACTCGCCTGCAATTCATTGTCTTGGCTTTAAGGACCAGGGCCCTGTAACTCGTAAATCATAATGATCCGGGTGTAACTAACTTTTCGAAAGTCACGCGTAAGATGCGCCGGAACTTAGAACTGTAACTCGAAAGAGAAACAATCGTAAATGTTGTGGTAACTAGGGAATCTGCGTCCACTCCGTTTCTCCCTGACAACGACGGGTGAATTACGCTGCCACTGTTCAAGCTGCTCTTTACGGCTGAGGATAATGAAATAATTGGCCCTGGGGTAGAGAGGAATAAAAACATTTTATTCTCAAGCTGACGAACACGAGATGTTCTAGAAAGATTTGGGACGTGAAAACAGAAGTAAACACTTTAAATAGCTGGATGATCAGGAGCAATGAGGACGATCAATGGCAGGAAACAAATGCTTGCTTAAGTAACGAGGCGAAGAGAATGCAAGAGGACGGGCGTGAATGCAGGCGACGGTCATAGGTAGGTTATCCTAGGTTGTTCACTTACGACAGCATTACGTGTGGTCTGAAGCAGTCATAGGTAGGTTATCCTAGGTTGTTCACTTACGACAGCATTACGTGTGGTCTGAAGCAGTCGTAATTCTTTTCTTAACTTACGTTGCGCGTAGACTTGCGAATCATTTGAGTTACAAGCGTATCTTTTTACGATATGTGTAAGGTCTACAAGCAGCTAACGTGTGCTTTGAGGTACAGGGCTCAGATCGGTGAGAACTCTTCTCTGCGTGTGTGTGTGTAGTGTGTAGTGTGTGTGTGTAGTGTGCATGCGTAGTGTGTGTGTGTGTGCATGCGTACACACTCTCTCACTGTCTCTCTCGTGCCAGATTCTGCACGGTTTTAAGGACCAGGTCGGGGAGGAGAATTGGCAGCAGTTCTCAGAGCAGTTTCCACCACTACTGAAGGAGCGGCTGTCCACCTGCTACGGCGTCTAGCACACACACACTCCAGACACACGGCACGCCTGAGAGGTAACTACGGCGTCTAGCACACACACACTCCAGACACGCGGCACGCCTGAGAGGTAACTACGGCGTCTAGCACACACACACTCCAGACACGCGGCACGCCTGAGAGGTAACTACGGCGTCTAGCACACACACACTCCAGACACACTGAGCCTGAGCGGTAACTGTGTGTGTAGGACATAGTGGCTTTAAATAACTTGTGTGTGTTAATTTGTCTGTCTGTCTGAGTGTGTGTGTGTCCATGGTGCAACGTGCTCTAAATAATTGTACTAAAGTGTGTGTGTGTGTGTTTGCTCCTGTAGGGCCACCTGCAGAAGGATGCTCCTCCATGTCTGTGCTCAGCTTCCCTGACCGAGGGAGAGGGATTGTGACGTCGCCACACACACACACACACACACACACACACACACACGTGCGCATACATACATGCATACACGCGCACACACACACATAACCTCTCTCTGATGCGTGTGTGTGTCTGTAAGGGGAGTGGGGAGGGGGGCGGAGTCTTGTTGTAATGACGACACTGGGTTGGGTAAATGACGACATGGGAACGGGCGAGGGCTCCTGATTGGCTCTCAGTTCTCCATATGGGTTAGAGGGGGTGTGGCCTCTGCCAAGGGGTTAAGGTGGGTGGGAGGGCATGCAGGCAATTATCCTTCCAGCCATAGCCACACACACACACACACACACACACACACAATGTACTCAGGCGTGTGTGTGTGTCATTCACTAGTCAATAACATGCCGCGCTATTGGCTGGACTGTAGAGCCAAAAATCCTTTAGCGCCCCCCACTGGCGGGCTTTAGGTATTCCACAACCTCAGATGCTCCTACAGGTGTCTTGTCTTTTCTTTTGGTAAAGGGGAGGGAGGGAGGGCAGCTAGCTCCACTCATCTTTGTGCCGCTCAGTCGCTTGTGGCCCATATCCTGCAGGTAGCCGGTTCCCACCGGGGTCCACTCGGGCCCGGTTCCGGGGTCCACTGCTGTTCGTGACTTCACCCCCACCCCCCATTTCATGTAATCCTCCTGTGGTCAGTGCACATCACTCCTCCAGCCTGCAGGGGGCGATCTAGACTGTTTTCTCTGCAGTCATGCTGTTAGACGCATTGTCAGTCCCCCCACACCACCCCCTGTTGCCTAGGAAACCTGAGACGAGTCCCTTCCCCTTGGCCATGCTGTGGGCGGGGTCCCAGGGAGGAAATGAGCATCGTCATAGCGACTGTTACCGTAGCAATGCACAGGTGATGAGTGGTATCCAAGGGAGACCCAGCCGTGGTTCAGAGCCAAGGTGTGTGTGTGTGTGTGTAAGCGCATTTGGGCCTTGGTAGTGGTTGTCCGCAGGTTTAGATCATTCTCCTCCGATGTGATGTGTGTAGCTCTGAGTACTAGTGGGCGGGTAAATGCTGAGGTAGCGTGTGTGTGTGTGTCCTGAGAAGATGTGTATTGAATACTTGAGATTGAGCTCTGGGCAGACCTGGTCAGGTCCTCCGTCTGCATGGGGGTCGGACGCCAACACTCTAAACATGGTAGTCACAATGCAAGCCCATACTGTAGTTAACCACAATCAACTCGCTGCTGCTGCTTTTTAAAGATGTATCTATGGACTAAATCATCACAATAAGGCATCAATAAGATGGTTCCAGAATGTTTTGTTTCATTTTTTTATTTGTTTTTTAAAAATGCACTTTTTTTCTCTTTTTAAGGAATTTCAGTTCTCCCCCCGTAGACACATGTAGCCTAGATTCCCAACTAGTCTCCGTTCACACAATTCAGTAGGGAATTGGGATAATAGAACCGTTTAGGGAATTTCTTTCCGAAATTTAGACAGTATCCAACACGGAGACGAGATGTTCTCCAGGATGGCTTCAGGGTTCCTCACCCTCGTGTTCTAGTAATGAGCAACCTTAACTCCTGACTGCATCTGGTTTGTTCATCTGTGAAGCAAACACAAAGAACAAATATTGTCCTAAAAGAACTGATGTTCCTTAGTAGAACGTTGAGGTTCTAGGAGAGGATCTGGTGCCAAGGAGTGTGCTGGAGCACCACAGTGCTGGGGCCTCTAGAACAGGCGAGGTGCGGTTCTAGGAGTGTGGGTGAGGACATGAGGGTGCTGTTGGGCTTAGACTAGTCCTGCTCTGGGAAGGATGGGTGGGGTCAGAGTTTACTCGGAGGTCAGATGGTGTCCACTTCCACGCCTGCTTCTCCATCTCCGTTTTTGAGATCCGCTTCCGCTGTGGCTCTTCCACTCTCTGTTTTGGTAATCCAGTTCAGAGGCTCTGCAGCTAATCCAGTTCAGAGGCTCTGCAGCTAAACCAGTTCAGAGGCTCTGCAGCTAAACCAGTTCAGAGGCTCTGCAGCTAAACCAGTTCAGAGGCTCTGCAGCTAATCCAGTTCAGAGGCTCTGCAGCTAAACCAGTTCAGAGGCTCTGCAGCTAAACCAGTTCAGAGGCTCTGCAGCAGCCCCCCGACCCAATCTCTGGACGGCCCCCGACCCGATCTCTGTGTGCCGGACGGTGCGCATCATACGGATGGGTGCCACACCAAGGGCTTCTCATGAAGGCTGCAGTTGGGCTATCTGGCCTCCTAGGGGCCGTCGTACTTCACACTTTAGTTTAGCCGCCGCTGCTCACTGGAGCTGGATAGTGGACACTTGACTCTCTTTTTGTGGTTAGTTGCTGTTTGAGCGCCACTCTTCCTCCTGGTGGCTTCAGGCGAGGGGTTGCCCCTGTAGACCACGTGCTACACTTTTCTAGGCAGCTTTCATGTTCAGGACAACACCAGGTGGGTGGCGGCAGGTGTGGGAGGGGAGACATCTCGTCTAAGGGCTGTTTGATTACCTGTGGGGATTCAGGAAACCCTTAGAGTGGGGGGGGGGGGGGGGGGGGGTATAGAGCTGGTAGCATCGTGCATCTCTCTCTCTCATTACTGTTGAAGACGTGACTCCCCCAACACAGAACCAGGAGAGCTTGCACCTCATGAAATATGAAATGAGATTTTTGTTTTCCTTCCTTACATGTTGACGATTTTTTTTCTCCCCCTTTTAAAAGCGAAATGCAGAAAATGTTTATTTTTCATTTTTTTGTTAAATTTACTTTTTTTTTTAACGTTTTATTTATGTTTTTTGCTTTATTGTTTTCACAGTGTTTTATATTTTTATTTTGTGCAGCCGTGCACAAATTTTTTTTAGACTTTAAAAGTTTTATTTTCCACTAATGTTCTTTTTATTTTAAAGAATTTGTTTTGTTTTCGTTGTTTTATAGCGGATCTTATTGTTTAGCTGTGCGCAGATGGGAGCCGGGGGCTTGGTGCAGAACCTTGACAGCGGGGATCGCCACCCAAACACTTCAGTTTCTTCCTGTTTAATTACACCCCCAGTCTGACAGATGCATTCTGTGTTATTTTTTTTTTTTCTTTCTTTTTCCCTCAACTGTGGTGCAAGTTCCATGTAAACTTGTGTATCAAACTTAGCATTTCTATTTTACTTCAATAATTGGGGAATAAAAGGTTTTCTACCAAGCTAGAAAATACAAACTCTCAGACTCTTATTCCGTGTGTGTGTGTCTGTCTTTGTGGAAATTGTGCTTGCTGTCTCAGCCTCATGGACAGAGCTGAGGCCTATGTTGATTACGGAGACATGGGTGGGCAATCACTCGCACTCACGCAGATAAGGTTGCCCTGTGGGTACTCCGTCCTTGCCATCAAGAACAGCCTTAAGGCGAAGTCTTTAGAGTGTCTCCAGTCAAGGTGTCCTTACCGCAGACATTTAATAGAGGCCGGGACGACTGTACAAGGCCGGTCCTGGTTGATGATGGTGTGGGGCTGTAGTCCAGCCAAGTCTGCCCCTGATGCGGCTGGATTGAAAAGTTCTAGCTTAGTCTGTTAGAGCGAAATATGCCTAATTAGTCCGTTTAGAGCTGAATATGCATAGTTAGTCTATAGCCTTTAGCCTACTGTTGCTCGTATTTTAGCGAGTTAATGCGGTTTTGCTCTTTTCTAGATATGTAACGTCTAGTCTGAAATGAACACTTCTTGAACCTTTAAAGTCGCGGATTGATTGCGTCATGACATACGTGACATAAACAATAGTTTGAATGAGTCAACTGTTATTACCAACTTCATGTTCTAAGTACAAACAAAAGACAAAGGAACATTAAACTAAAATACCACCTTTATCTTTAAGTTACTATCTGCTTGGATATAATGTGGCTGACAATATAGATGGCGTTATTAAAAATCCCGTGAAAGGGATACATTTCTAGCAAGCTAACAGTTAGCCGCGTAACTTACAGTCGACAGGCAATAATAGGCGAGGCGGGGTATGCAATCAAACCTGACAGGACTTTACTGTCACTAAATAGTTTGTTTTGTACGCCTAAGACGGATAGTGTGTTCCAGTAAGCCTAACTTGCATTATGATATGACCATCAAATACTGCATGCAAGGTCGGCACAAACAAGGGAGGTGCCCCGACTCGAAGGTAAGGGGTAAACAAACTGGGGTGTCGTCTTTTTTAAAGATAAGGATAGCGTTAACCGTTTAAGCAGGTGGTTGGCTTCCATTGTTTTTATGTCAGCTGTTTTGGACTTTGCTCGAGCTACGTGGAACCGCTTTGGGGTAGAAATGTAGTTAACTTAGCATATTTCTTTATTCTAAGCTGAAATAGGAAGAAAGCACCGTCGAGTCTGTAACGAGACGTGCTGGGTTGGTATTGGGATTATCGCGGGTTGATAACTCGGTGATGGAGGAGATCGAGGGTAAAGGCGAGACGGGGAGTAGTGGTGGCCGGGAGACGGCATCCAGCGCCGGGGAGTCAGATAGCGATGGCATCGCTCATCTGGATCAGATGCGGTAAGGATGTACCTCTACTTAGTATTCAGTAGTTAGATTTGGTATACACTTTAGTTTTAATGAAGGATGGGCTACTGTGGGACGCTGAAATGTAATGTATGTTTTCCTGTACGCTATGGCGTTTGCCAATCCGGTGTGTGTGTGTGTGTGTGTTCTGTAGGCTGTGTGTGGGCTCTGGGTGCTCCAGGCCCGAGAGTCCCTCTCCTTGCAGTGATGGGATTGGTTTACTCTCGTTGCCATGGGAGATGGTGACCCGGATCGCCTCCCACTTACCTGCCCAGTGCATCATCAACGTCCTGCCACAGGTGAGAATCGCAGTCACTGGAGGTTGCCGCAGCGACAGGATGGCAGTGTGGTACAGTTAATGAAAGCCTTGTGGCCTTAGCGCTGGGATGCAGCGTTGTTATGACATTCTAAACCGGTCTCTCTCCGTTGCTATCACCTCTGTTGTCATGAAGTGTGTTGAGCAGTTAGTTCTAGATCATATTACATCCTCCCTGTCTTCTACATGAGATCCACTCCAGTTTGCCTATAGGCCAAACAGGTCCACAGACGATGCGATAGCTTTTGCTTTGAACACTGCTCTCTCTCACCTGGATAAGAAAAACACCTATGTACGGGTGCTCTTCATCGACTACAACTCTGCTTTTCACATCATAGTTCCATCCAGACTCATGAAACTGAGAGACCTGAACATCAGTTCCTCCCTGTGCAGTTGGATCCTTGACTTCCTGACCGACAGGCCACAGAAAGACCGAGTTGGCTCTTGAGCATAAAAAATGGTCCAGTAGCGAAGGCGTGCTGAGTGAGGTTGATGATGTCGTTTTAAACAGCTCTCTCTCTCTCCCTCCCTCTCTCTCCCCCTCTCCCCAGGTGTGCCGTGTGCTAGGTGAGGTTGATGATGTCGTTTTAAACAGCTCTCTCTCTCTCTCTCCCTCCCTCTCTCTCCCCCTCTCCCCAGGTGTGCCGTGTGCTAGGTGAGGTTGGCGAGGACGCGTCGGCGTGGCAACACAGAGCCCAGCGCCTGGTGGGGGGCGCGGCCTCCTTCCCCGTGGGGCCCAGGGACCAGCTGGACTGGGCAGCGGCCTGCCTGGAGATGGAGCAGCTCCTCGGCCTCTGGAGCAGCCTGGGGGAGCGGGGGAGCACCACGGAGGAGGAGAGAGGAGGCGCAGGAGGAGGAGGAGGAGGCGCAGCAGGAGGAGGAGAGAGGAATGTGCCGGAGGGGCGGGAGGGAGCGAGGGAGGAGGAGGAGGTGCAGGCTGCAGAGGAGAGGAGAGGAGGAGAAGAAGAAGAGGAGGAGGAACAACAGAGAGGAGAGGAGGAGGGAAGGAGGCAGCCTGAAGGAGCAGCAGGAGAGGAAAGAGCAGGAGTGGAGGCACAGAGAGGAGAGGAGGAGGTGAGGAGGCAGCCTGAAGGAGGAGGAGGAGGAGGAGGAGTGGAGGAGAGAGCAGGAGAGGAGAGACGCCAGCAGGAGGAGCAGGGAGGAAGAGCAGGAGTGGAGGCACAGAGAGGAGAGGAGGAGGTGAGGAGGCAGCCTGAGGGAGGAGGAGGAGGAGTGGAGGAGAGAGACGTGGTGGAGATGGAGGTGGAGCGGCGAGAGGAGGTGCATGAGGAGGAGGAGGACTCACTGCCCTCTCTGGAGCGCTTCTCGCTGCCCCCGGGGCACATCGCCGACGTCCACTCCGTGCTGCTGTTCGGGGGCCAGGGGGCGCTATGCGCCACGGGATCTCGCGACCGCAATGTCAACCTGTGGGACCTGCGGGCCGAGCCCGAGGGGTCAGGGTTGGGGTCGGGGTCAAGGGTGGGGTCAGGGTCGGGGTCAGGGGGCTCGCGGGGTCGTTTGCTGCACACGCTGGGAGCGTCGGGTGGGGCGGGGGCCCACAGCGGGTGGGTGTGGTGCCTGGCACAGCGCGAGGGGCTACTGGCATCCGGCGCGTTCGACAGCACCATACGGCTCTGGGACCTCGCCGCCAGCGGAGCGCCCAGGGGAGTGATCACCGGCCGCGCGCCCGTCATCTGTCTCTCATGGCAACCGGACGCGCTGCTCGCCGGCTCTCACGACAAGAAGATCAGAGTCTACGACCACAGAGGTGTGTGTGCGTGTGTGTACGATCATTAGCTTTTTTGTCAACTCATTTTGTGCTATGGAGTCTGTGATGACCTCATCTTAAAGTGTGTGTGTGTGTGTGTGTGTGTGATCTAGCATCACAGCCCCTGGTGAAGACTCTGCAGCTCCACAACAGTGCGGTGTTGAGCATGGAGGCTAACGAGCGCTACATCATCTCTGGAGGAAAAGACAACACCATCGCCCTGTACGATAGACGCGCCGCTAAACTACTCAACAAGGTCACGGTAAGCACGCACGCATGCACGAACAAACGCTGCAGCATCTCTGGAGGAAAAGACAACACCATCGCCCTGTATGACAGCTAAACTAAACAATACACACACTCTCACAAGCGCTATATCTTAACGTAAACACACACGCACGCTCCCAGTCAGCAAAGTGTAGCACAAACTGAGTATTTAACTGCTACCTGTAGATGATGTCTCAGTTTAACCCTTAAAGGATTACCGTCACACCGGTTGTGACGGGAATGTTGGGAAACAAACGTTCTAAAGAATATCTGGGTTCATTGAATTCAACATAGAATTTTAGAACCTTCAATTGTTGCGGAACTTAGAATGTTCAAAAACCTAAACTTAAAAGTAGAGAAGTCTTATTCGTTTGTGTCACATGACGTCACTGTAGCTTTGCGCCGCCATCTTTACGACCGATTTGCGCCGCTTAGCCGCTCAGTGGTCACACAACAGCTAACTCTGACAGCTAACAGCTGATAACCCACCACAAACTGCTCCCATAAAGTCACAATCGCCTCGTTTCCCTTCCCTTCATGTTCTTTCAATGAGTATAAACCATGGACTGTATAAAATACGTATAAACACATCTTACATTAAAGAACATTATTCAGATTAATGACAGCTAGCTGTGAGCTAAATGACACTAAAATGAGTGGTAGCTTGCTAGCTGTTAGCCACTTAGCTAACAACTCGCTACTACATGTACCTAGTCAGAGTAAACTACCACCAAAATCATATATTTGAATTGTTTTTACATAATACTTACGTTTCCCATGATTAAATATAAATCCTTGGTGGCCAGGTGCCGCACTTTCACGTTTTTGACCCATCCAGTCACACAGCATATTGATAGGCATCAGTAGGTGAGAGCCGGGACAGTTGAAACACTTTAATTAAACGTAAACAAAAGCGTTCAGGAATTATTAGGCTACAGTGAAAGTGGGACGTGCGTGTGTCATTCGTCCCTTCTGGTCGGGACAGTTGAAACAACATAAGGGGACGAATGAACATACAGTTTAAGCGATGTAAAGGTCCCAGAACTTCAACATTTTTACTACATATCATGAATGGTAGGCTACTCCCAATAGGTGTTATTATGACCGCCGCGCAGCGAAGCGGCGGTCGTATAGGTTTAGTCAGATTTTTTTTTTTTTTTTCTTTTTTTTCTTTTTCGCATGCCCAAATTTCCGTCAATGATTCCCGGGACACTGAAAGACCGGGGTACACGAAACTTGGTGGGCATGTAACCCCACATGGATAGCATGGAACCATCGTTTTTCGTTTTGATCTGTAGCCCCCCCGCTGGACTGGACCCCCCGAAAGGAGGGTAGGGCAGACACAGTTTTCTGTGAATATCTCGAAAACCGTAGGGTTTAGGAGGACCATTTTTTTTTTGTATGTTGATCTCAAGGGGCCATGTCAACCCATTCCATAACCACTCATTTCATGTATAGCGCCACCTAGTTAAACACAAAAAAGTAAAAATGAGGTGTTATAATTGAAGGTATCTGACCTAACATAGTCAAAACTGCACGAAATTGGAAGTGTAGGATCATTACACCCTCTGTATGCATGCCAAGTTTTGTGGAATTCCGTTCATGGGGGGCCACACAATAAATTAATTTATGTTACTATACACCAACTGGCCTGTAGGTGGCCGGAGACAGTTTTCTGTGAATATCTCGAGAACCGTAGGGCCTAGGAGGTCCACCTTTTTTATGTATGTTGGTCTTAAGGGGGTATGTCAACCCATCCCATTACCACTTATTTCATGTATAGCGCCACCTAGTTAAAAATTAAAAAGCAAAAAATTAGGTGTTTTCATCACAATATCTCTGGCTGACAAGGTCAAAACTGCACGAAATTAAAAGTGTAGGATCATTATGACACCCTCCGAATGCATGCCAAGTTTTGTGTACTTTCGTTCATGGGGGGCCTTACAATAAAATAATTTATGTGTACATTTAGTGACGTACACCAACAAGGATTCCCGGGACACTGAAAGACCGGGGTACACAAAACTTGGTGGGCATGTACCCCCACATGGATAGCATGGAACCATCATTTTTCGTTTTGATCTGTAGCCCCCCCGCTGGACTGGACCCCCCGAAAGGAGGGTAGGGCAGACACAGTTCTCTGTGAATATCTTGAGAACTGTAGGGCCTAGGATGACCAATTTTTTCCGTATGTTTGCCTCCAGGGGTCATGTTAACCCATTCCATGTGCACACATGTGCATAAACAGATACACACGCACACACATACATTTTGTTGGATTCACGATCGTTTTGCGTTGTGTTTTAGTTCTGATGTCTGTACTGAAGATGGTCAATAAAGCTTGACGGCTGGATCAGGATCGGTGATTAAAAGAATTTATTGTAGATGGTACAACACTCACTAACCGAGCACAGGCTAAGTCTCAAACAGTAAAACTGCACAGAGTCTAACAGGTGTGGTAGTTAGTAGAAGCGGGCTGCTGCTGAGCGTCTTGGCATAAGATGCTCCCCGAGTCGCTTCCTCGATCCGTCTCGAAGTCCAAACCTGAGACAAAGCCTGTTATACTAAAATCATATCAACGTAAATCATGCCAACGTGGAAGGTACCAGCCATAGCTCAAAAATAATAGGAAAAGTACTAGCCCTGAAAACAGAATAACAAGGTGATATCTCATTCTGCCCATGCTATGACTACGGCCAGGAACATGGCAGTCTGACCTGTTGATGGTAAATCCTATGTGCAGACACAAACAATGGCATGTACCTCTCCACGTCTCTACTACACACAAAAAGTAACACAAAAGTAACACAGATGAACACATCAGAATATATACAGAAATACCCCAGATTTCTACAATTTACAGTAATCATACGTATGACACATACTCACACAGTAGACATATGTACGCATGCATGCACATGCACAAACACACATACGCAGGCAAACACACAAGCACGCACATACACACACACACACACACACACACACACACACACACCCACACACATAAACATAAACTTGTACACGCACACATGCACACAATTCAAGAATTTTTCCCGTCATCTACTTCCTGAATTTTTGGTCATTGATACCCGGGAAATTTGGTGGGTATGTAGCCCCACTAGACTTTTACGGAAAAATTTCATTTCGTCCCCGGGGACCAACACCACAACCCCCGCCCCCCCCCCCCCCCCCCCCCCCTCCCCGTGCTGGGCCCCCCGAACCGCAAAAAAAACAGTTTTTCCTAAATAACTACCTGAACCGTGGCACTGAGGATGAAGAATCTTTTATGGTATGTTGGTCTCAAGGGCCCACATCAACCTGGCTCATAATCACTCATTTGTGATTTGCACCCCCACCCCCCCGGTAAAAAATGAAAATGCAATATTATTCTGCTTTAATCGCCCCTATCTTCAGTTAAGATGTTCAGAACTGCACCAAATTTTATGTGTATGATTGACCTGGCATTCTCTGGGGGTATGCCCAGTTTCGTAGAATTTCATCCATGGGGGGGTCTAAAAAAATTAGGTTATGTGTACATTTAGTGACTGTACACTCATTGGCCTGTAAATGGCGGTGCACACATATACACATGCACACACACAGGCACCCACATACTATCGGTATTAGAACGGCCGATACATAATTACAAATTCAGTAGGATTAAAAGAAAGCCAAAATAAATATTCATCATCATCATCATGGCTGCATTTTCTGTATTGGCGATAAGTAGTCATTTGTCCACTAGATGGCGCATCGTTGCAGTGAGACGTAATTTTGTTGGAAGTTAAAAGTGGGTTGGAAAAACAATCCGCTTCCTACAAGGACTGTAATTTACCGCAGCGAACATCTAATAAGGATAGGACGATGTTCACATGAAGTGTAATTCCCATTTCTTCTTGAAGCCGAAATAAATCTGAGGATGTTTATCGGACATGCTTGGTTTTTACTGCAGGTACGTTAATCTTGTAATAAGGACCTAGGTAATGTTACCGTTAGCGTTGGTTGAGTGATGGAGGCCCATTTGATTGATTGCATTTGTAGAAAACTATAAATGCGGTTATACCAAGCAAATTGATAGCAGCACTGTTTGTATCTTTCGACTGTCATTTATTGCACGTGCTACAAAATCATTCTGTGCAATGGAAGATTTACCAACGTTACACCGGTCTGATACAGTTTTGCCTATACATGCGTGAGACTGAGACGCCTGTTTATTTTGTTTTAAGTGCGTGCAGGGTGTGAGAGGGGAATCGATGTGCTTTGATTCCAGCTTGGTAGTTGTAGTCTGAAATGAAAAAGCACGTGTGTGTGAAGTATCCAAACAATGACACCTTAATTTCATTATGGCTGCTTTAGCAACACACCTTAAGCTACTGTGTAGTGGGTCCCATTTAGAAGTGGCTAGGCCTACTTCATTCGCGCTTTCCTTGACTCATGGAGCTGCGTGAATGTTATTACAACTTTTCGCCACGATATGGCAGTTTAAGTCCGCTTGATACTGTAAGGCGTAAACCATTGGTTTCCAAAGGAGATTTTATTTGTGTCGCCAGCATAGCCTATTGACAATTTATGTTGTAAATAGGCCTACCTTATAGCCTAATCCTACCTGTAGCTTAGGGAAGCTAACAGCTTTCTATTAGGATCTAGTTTGTTAGTTACCGTTTTGTCATAACTCCCTGATGCATTTTTGCATTTAGAATAGCCAGAGCGTAGATATCTCAATCGGAAAATTAAACAATATCGGGTGCCTATGGACTAGGCTGGGTGAACCCAGCCTGATCTGCCCGCTATTTATTTTTTGATTTCTTAAAAGATTGAGCTTGGTCTGATGAAAGCCAGACTAGCCATGGACCTCAGTTACACAATGCAAGGGAACATGAATCAGCCTATATTTGCACGGACAAAAGCTCTTCAACTTTGGCCCGTTAAAATGTGTATGAACAGTCTAGCGACGCATTTCATCAAGGCCCATTTGGACATGTCAGTTATTTGCACCACTGGTTAGATGTAAAACAGCATTTCGTTTCAGACTACTGTTACTTAATTTGTGCATTAACAATAACGTTTCAGACTACTGTTACTTAATTTGTGCATTAACAATAAAGTATTACATGAACTAAAGATGACTAAAATCTTATGTAGAAGAAGAAACATTCACAAAAAATCCATCCATCCAAAAATGACCTTTGTTTTTGATAGCTGTTGAAAACGGCATGGAACTGACAGAGATGTTTTTGTTTATAAATACATAAAAAATAAATAAATAAATAACATTATGCTGATACCTTTTGCTTTTCCCAAATACAATGTAGCCTACAGGTGTAAGTGACCTTTCATCAATCCAGTTGCAATGGATGAACTGTGATGAACTGCCCTACTTGTGATTGTTTAGAGATGTTAAAGGTTTTATAACAATGCTACATCTTCTTTGGCTATTCTACAATCTATTCATCTTTTCAGCACCAGTAGGCTACTTTCTGTGCAGCCGCACACACACACTCAGGCATGCCAAACAAGCATACACAAAAGTTTCAAGAGTGGGGGATGGAGTAAAATATGGAGACAAATTGAAGTGTGATTTATTTTCGCGGAACGGATGTACAGGACTGAGCGGCGGTCATATTTTGTACCGCTATGCGGTACATCTAGTTTTAGATAGATTGTTGCAGGGCTATACGTCTTCTGCATGTCTGATAACATTGCCATCATCGTGAAGCGTGTATGAAGCGGTTTTTGAAATATCATGCCCTGTGGATGATTCTGCCATGTTTATAGCTAGAACGGTAAGCTTTCCCATTTATATCATGTTTATATTGTTGAAAATGTCGTTTCACTAGGTTTTTAGGTGGGTTAGGCCACTGCACATCCATTTAGTAGGTTTAACGACCCACCGGCCGTCAGTCTCCATAGGATAACATGGGAAAACTCAACCCCCTACCTGGTGGGCCCAAATGTATTTTCATCTTCCTAAAACTGTTTTTCTATGTCTCACCTCCATAAATGATTGTTTACACAGATATTTGTGCATTTAATTAAATACATGGAGTTACAGCCTCATCCGACAAAGACATATGTCACTATAGCTTGTTTTGCTTTCCATGTAAACAAGCATGCGATATGAAAGTCTGAGATTGTGGAGAACACTAAATGGTCTACTGAATAAGCATTAAGTTAAACCTTTAAATGAAAAAAAACTCATTAATAATCAAAAAAATGTAACCGCTAATGAAGTTTACTTTTGCGCATCAAAACTCGTTTATAACTCCGTGATACAATGACATAGCAGGAAGATATTTGGCTGATAAAAGGTTAACATGCTCTATGTTTTGACCGAAGGACGTCTGTCCATCGTCATTAGCCTATACACTCGGAGAGAAAACTGGAATGTTTCATTCGTCCCGTGTTTCAATCGTCCAGGCTCTCCCCTACTCTTGAATGCCTTCAAGCTATCCCCACTGTACGGGGAGGGGTTATTAAGGTAGATGTATATATCGTGGAAAGCCAATTGGGGCAAGCCTGGGGCAGATAATAAGGGGCAAAAGAAATCTGGGGGTAACAAATAACAAATTGACATTTTCTCCACATATCTCTCTCTCTCACACATTCAAGTGTGCAGTGTGGGCGGCCATACTGGGCGAGATGGGTCATAAATATGGCGGCGTTCTATTCGATAGTGACGTAGGTGGCACCTATGAATTAGACAGAAAGAGCTCACAAACTCAATAACTCTCTCCAGGGCTCGAAATTAACGATGTCCCGATGTCCCGGGGACCATAAAAAATGCTTCCGGGACACAATAGAATGATGTCTGGGACAACTCTGGGACAGTAGAAAAAATGGCAAAGCAAATTTCAAAATAGGTACTTTTTTCCTAAACTGTTCACATGGGAATCTAAACGTATCTTTCTCGTCTGGATAAAATGATACAACATTTGACCTGGCGTAACGGACAGCTGGCAAAAGCAGCGTCAGCCAGCTGATCTGTAAATAAGTGGTTTTGTAGCCTACACGCAGCCTTACAACACTGTTTAGGCTACTGCTCTTCAAATCATGGTAGGCTACAATGTTATTTTTGGTACAAATATAGTAAGATACCCAAATGGGCTGGGTGCTTGCGTTTCCTTAGGAATCCGCCATTTAATTGGTTAAATGAATATTAAGTGACGGCGGTAGGCCTAATGGGTCACTTTCCGATATAGAGGTTAACTTACCTAACTAGCAGGCAGGTAAATGGCATTTGTTTTCATGACAGACGAGATGACAGTCCTCTCTGACTAAAACGCTGCGTGTTTTCTGTCAGTGACAGACAAACGTCACCAATATCATGCTGAGCTAAATAGCCTACTGCAACTGCGATTTGACAAAACGATAGTGTTGCAAGGTAGCCTATAACAATGATAACAGTTATTTAAGTTAGCATTTGACATTTCGCTGTGGCAGTTCTAAGGCTAGGGGTGTCCAAACTGCGGCCCGCCACGCACTTTAATCCGGCCCGCCGAGCATTTATTAGTTTATCATAGATCCGGCCCGCCACGCACTTTAATCTGGCCTGCCGAGCATTTAGGTTATCATAGACCGCTCGCTATGTTTTCCATCAATAGACGACGTTGTGGCTACTGCAAACTGCTTTACACTCTTCTTAGAGAACGTTTACAATGTCAAAACAGCTTGTTACATCGGGATAGTTGCAGCAGATCTAACTCCGCTTTGCTACTTTATTTAATTGGGAACGCATTTGAGTGTGCACAAGAGGGTGAGAGCACGGCAGGAGAGTAGCCGGACAGCTTCGTGGTAATTTCCCACGCTAATTGTTTTCACTGAGATCTGTGGCCATGACATCACACCAAACTGACATTGAAATTAAAGACACGTGAAAATAGATTATTGACGTAATGTTTTACAACCCTTGTCAGTCAAAACGATGGACAATGAGAACGTCTAGTGCAACCTCAAAAAAGAGCCAAAAGCGCAATCTCTGAAAATGAGTGTTGTGTGAAACAGCAGATGATTAATGTTAATAAAATGGTGTTTAATAAATTGTTCAGATCTGACATGGTGGACCAGAACGAGTTAATTAAGTGATGCAAGTTACTGATTATTATGCTGTTTATTATGTAGAATGGGAAAAAAACAAGAACTTGAATTTGGGACACTGGTGGTTAAGTCCGGGACAGTGCCAAGTAGAATTCGGGACAGCTTCGGGACACTGAGAAAAAAAGTTAATTTCGAGCCCTGACTCTCTCGTTCTTTTTCTCTCTCTCCCTCCCTTCCTCTCCCTCTCTCTCTCTCTCCCTCTCTCTCCCTCCCTCTCTCCTCTCTCTCTCTCCCTCCCTTCCTCTCCCTCTCTCCTCTCTCTCTCTCTCTCGCCCTCTCTCTCCCTCTCTCTCTCCCTCCATTCCTCTCCCTCTCTCTCTCTCCCTATCTCTCCCTCCCTCTCTCCTTTCCCCCTCTCTCTCTCTCTCTCTCTCTCTCTCTCTCTCTCTCTCTTCCTCCCTCTCTCCCCCAGCTGGGTTCGTTCCTGTTGTCCATGTCCTGCTGTGGTCAGGAGGTGTGGGCAGGTGATAACGTGGGCCAGATACACACCTTCTCCCTGCAGCACGGAGTCCTGCGTCCAATCGGCCGGTTCGATGTGGGACACACACACCTGGTCACCGGCATACACTACTCACCTGGGAGTCTATACACCTGCTCATCAGACCGCACCATACGGGTACACACACAAGCACGCACACATGCACGCACGCACACACACACACAGATGATTGTTAGACACCCGTGTTCATGTCTCCTCTGCAGGTGCATCTCCCTAGCGCCCCCCCAAGGACAGTGTGCACACTGCAGAACCCAACGCCAGTGAACGGGGTGAGTCTGTGGAAATAGCTTTAGGTGTGTGTGTGTGTGTGTGTAGAGGAATGAGTTGTTTTTATTGACTTTTAGAGGGACAGATGAAATGTGCCTATTTCAATTAACAATGTATATACCTCCCCCCCTCTCTCCCCTCCATTAACATATCTACCCCCCCCCCTTCTCTCTCGCTCACCCCCCCCCCTCCCCCCCCTCTCTGTAGCTGAGTGTGGAGGCCCCTATATTAACATGTCTATCTCATCTCTTCTCTTCTCTGTAGCTGAGTGTGGAGGCCCCTATATTAACATGTCTATCTCATCTCATCTCTTCTCTGTAGCTGAGTGTGGAGGCCCCTATATTAACATGTCTATCTCATCTCATCTCATCTCTTCTCTGTAGCTGAGTGAGGAGGCCCCTATATTAACATGTCTATCTCATCTCATCTCATCTCTTCTCTGTAGCTGAGTGAGGAGGCCCCTATATTAACATGTCTATCTCATCTCATCTCTTCTCTGTAGCTGAGTGTGGAGGCCCCTATATTAACATGTCTATCTCATCTCATCTCATCTCTTCTCTGTAGCTGAGTGAGGAGGCCCCTATATTAACATGTCTATCTCATCTCATCTCTTCTCTGTAGCTGAGTGAGGAGGCCCCTATATTAACATGTCTATCTCATCTCATCTCTTCTCTGTAGCTGAGTGAGGAGGCCCCTATATTAACATGTCTATCTCATCTCATCTCTTCTCTTCTCTGTAGCTGAGTGTGGAGGCCCCTATATTAACATGTCTATCTCATCTCATCTCTTCTCTGTAGCTGAGTGAGGAGGCCCCTATATTAACATGTCTATCTCATCTCATCTCTTCTCTGTAGCTGAGTGAGGAGGCCCCTATATTAACATGTCTATCTCATCTCATCTCTTCTCTGTAGCTGAGTGAGGAGGCCCCTATATTAACATGTCTATCTCATCTCATCTCTTCTCTTCTCTGTAGCTGAGTGTGGAGGCCCCTATATTAACATGTCTATCTCATCTCATCTCTTCTCTGTAGCTGAGTGAGGAGGCCCCTATATTAACATGTCTATCTCATCTCTTCTCTTCTCTGTAGCTGAGTGTGGAGGCCCCTATATTAACATGTCTATCTCATCTCATCTCTTCTCTGTAGCTGAGTGAGGAGGCCCCTATATTAACATGTCTATCTCATCTCATCTCATCTCTTCTCTGTAGCTGAGTGTGGAGGCCCCTATATTAACATGTCTATCTCATCTCATCTCTTCTCTTCTCTGTAGCTGAGTGTGGAGGCCCCTATATTAACATGTCTATCTCATCTCATCTCTTCTCTTCTCTGTAGCTGAGTGAGGAGGCCCCTATATTAACATGTCTATCTCATCTCATCTCATCTCTTCTCTGTAGCTGAGTGAGGAGGCCCCTATATTAACATGTCTATCTCATCTCATCTCTTCTCTGTAGCTGAGTGTGGAGGCCCCTATATTAACATGTCTATCTCATCTCATCTCTTCTCTGTAGCTGAGTGAGGAGGCCCCTATATTAACATGTCTATCTCATCTCATCTCTTCTCTGTAGCTGAGTGAGGAGGCCCCTATATTAACATGTCTATCTCATCTCATCTCTTCTCTGTAGCTGAGTGAGGAGGCCCCTATATTAACATGTCTATCTCATCTCATCTCTTCTCTTCTCTGTAGCTGAGTGTGGAGGCCCCTATATTAACATGTCTATCTCATCTCATCTCTTCTCTTCTCTGTAGCTGAGTGAGGAGGCCCCTATATTAACATGTCTATCTCATCTCATCTCTTCTCTTCTCTGTAGCTGAGTGTGGAGGCCCCTATATTAACATGTCTATCTCATCTCATCTCTTCTCTTCTCTGTAGCTGAGTGTGGAGGCCCCTATATTAACATGTCTATCTCATCTCATCTCTTCTCTTCTCTGTAGCTGAGTGTGGAGGCCCCTATATTAACATGTCTATCTCATCTCATCTCTTCTCTTCTCTGTAGCTGAGTGTGGAGGCCCCTATATTAACATGTCTGTCTCATCTCATCTCTTCTCTTCTCTGTAGCTGAGTGTGGAGGCCCCTATATTAACATGACTATCTCATCTCATCTCTTCTCTGTAGCTGAGTGTGGAGGCCCCTATATTAACATGTCTGTCTCATCTCATCTCTTCTCTTCTCTGTAGCTGAGTGAGGAGGCCCCTATATTAACATGTCTGTCTCATCTCATCTCTTCTCTGTAGCTGAGTGAGGAGGCCCCTATATTAACATGTCTATCTCATCTCATCTCTTCTCTTCTCTGTAGCTGAGTGTGGAGGCCCCTATATTAACATGTCTATCTCATCTCATCTCTTCTCTGTAGCTGAGTGAGGAGGCCCCTATATTAACATGTCTATCTCATCTCATCTCTTCTCTTCTCTGTAGCTGAGTGTGGAGGCCCCTATATTAACATGTCTATCTCATCTCATCTCTTCTCTTCTCTGTAGCTGAGTGTGGAGGCCCCTATATTAACATGTCTATCTCATCTCATCTCTTCTCTTCTCTGTAGCTGAGTGAGGAGGCCCCTATATTAACATGTCTATCTCATCTCATCTCATCTCTTCTCTGTAGCTGAGTGAGGAGGCCCCTATATTAACATGTCTATCTCATCTCATCTCTTCTCTGTAGCTGAGTGTGGAGGCCCCTATATTAACATGTCTATCTCATCTCATCTCATCTCTTCTCTTCTCTGTAGCTGAGTGTGGAGGCCCCTATATTAACATGTCTATCTCATCTCATCTCTTCTCTTCTCTGTAGCTGAGTGTGGAGGCCCCTATATTAACATGTCTATCTCATCTCATCTCTTCTCTTCTCTGTAGCTGAGTGTGGAGGCCCCTATATTAACATGTCTATCTCATCTCATCTCTTCTCTTCTCTGTAGCTGAGTGTGGAGGCCCCTATATTAACATGTCTATCTCATCTCATCTCTTCTCTTCTCTGTAGCTGAGTGAGGAGGCCCCTATATTAACATGTCTATCTCATCTCATCTCTTCTCTGTAGCTGAGTGAGGAGGCCCCTATATTAACATGTCTATCTCATCTCATCTCTTCTCTGTAGCTGAGTGTGGAGGCCCCTATATTAACATGTCTATCTCATCTCATCTCATCTCTTCTCTTCTCTGTAGCTGAGTGTGGAGGCCCCTATATTAACATGTCTATCTCATCTCATCTCTTCTCTTCTCTGTAGCTGAGTGTGGAGGCCCCTATATTAACATGTCTATCTCATCTCATCTCATCTCTTCTCTGTAGCTGAGTGTGGAGGCCCCTATATTAACATGTCTATCTCATCTCATCTCTTCTCTTCTCTTCTCTGTAGCTGAGTGTGGAGGCCCCTATATTAACATGTCTATCTCATCTCATCTCTTCTCTTCTCTTCTCTGTAGCTGAGTGTGGAGGCCCCTATATTAACATGTCTATCTCATCTCATCTCTTCTCTTCTCTTCTCTGTAGCTGAGTGTGGAGGCCCCTATATTAACATGTCTATCTCATCTCATCTCTTCTCTTCTCTGTAGCTGAGTGTGGAGGCCCCTATATTAACATGTCTATCTCATCTCATCTCTTCTCTTCTCTGTAGCTGAGTGTGGAGGCCCCTATATTAACATGTCTATCTCATCTCATCTCTTCTCTTCTCTGTAGCTGAGTGAGGAGGCCCCTATATTAACATGTCTATCTCATCTCATCTCTTCTCTTCTCTGTAGCTGAGTGTGGAGGCCCCTATATTAACATGTCTATCTCATCTCATCTCTTCTCTTATCTGTAGCTGAGTGTGGAGGCCCCTATATTAACATGTCTATCTCATCTCATCTCTTCTCTTCTCTGTAGCTGAGTGTGGAGGCCCCTATATTAACATGTCTATCTCATCTCATCTCTTCTCTTCTCTGTAGCTGAGTGTGGAGGCCCCTATATTAACATGTCTGTCTCATCTCATCTCTTCTCTTCTCTGTAGCTGAGTGTGGAGGCCCCTATATTAACATGTCTATCTCATCTCATCTCTTCTCTGTAGCTGAGTGTGGAGGCCCCTATATTAACATGTCTGTCTCATCTCATCTCTTCTCTTCTCTGTAGCTGAGTGAGGAGGCCCCTATATTAACATGTCTGTCTCATCTCATCTCTTCTCTGTAGCTGAGTGAGGAGGCCCCTATATTAACATGTCTATCTCATCTCATCTCTTCTCTTCTCTGTAGCTGAGTGTGGAGGCCCCTATATTAACATGTCTATCTCATCTCATCTCTTCTCTGTAGCTGAGTGAGGAGGCCCCTATATTAACATGTCTATCTCATCTCATCTCTTCTCTTCTCTGTAGCTGAGTGTGGAGGCCCCTATATTAACATGTCTATCTCATCTCATCTCTTCTCTTCTCTGTAGCTGAGTGTGGAGGCCCCTATATTAACATGTCTATCTCATCTCATCTCTTCTCTTCTCTGTAGCTGAGTGAGGAGGCCCCTATATTAACATGTCTATCTCATCTCATCTCATCTCTTCTCTGTAGCTGAGTGAGGAGGCCCCTATATTAACATGTCTATCTCATCTCATCTCTTCTCTGTAGCTGAGTGTGGAGGCCCCTATATTAACATGTCTATCTCATCTCATCTCATCTCTTCTCTTCTCTGTAGCTGAGTGTGGAGGCCCCTATATTAACATGTCTATCTCATCTCATCTCTTCTCTTCTCTGTAGCTGAGTGTGGAGGCCCCTATATTAACATGTCTATCTCATCTCATCTCTTCTCTTCTCTGTAGCTGAGTGTGGAGGCCCCTATATTAACATGTCTATCTCATCTCATCTCTTCTCTTCTCTGTAGCTGAGTGTGGAGGCCCCTATATTAACATGTCTATCTCATCTCATCTCTTCTCTTCTCTGTAGCTGAGTGTGGAGGCCCCTATATTAACATGTCTATCTCATCTCATCTCTTCTCTTCTCTGTAGCTGAGTGAGGAGGCCCCTATATTAACATGTCTATCTCATCTCATCTCATCTCTTCTCTGTAGCTGAGTGAGGAGGCCCCTATATTAACATGTCTATCTCATCTCATCTCTTCTCTGTAGCTGAGTGTGGAGGCCCCTATATTAACATGTCTATCTCATCTCATCTCATCTCTTCTCTTCTCTGTAGCTGAGTGTGGAGGCCCCTATATTAACATGTCTATCTCATCTCATCTCTTCTCTTCTCTGTAGCTGAGTGTGGAGGCCCCTATATTAACATGTCTATCTCATCTCATCTCATCTCTTCTCTGTAGCTGAGTGTGGAGGCCCCTATATTAACATGTCTATCTCATCTCATCTCTTCTCTTCTCTGTAGCTGAGTGTGGAGGCCCCTATATTAACATGTCTATCTCATCTCATCTCTTCTCTTCTCTTCTCTGTAGCTGAGTGTGGAGGCCCCTATATTAACATGTCTATCTCATCTCATCTCTTCTCTTCTCTTCTCTGTAGCTGAGTGTGGAGGCCCCTATATTAACATGTCTATCTCATCTCATCTCTTCTCTTCTCTTCTCTGTAGCTGAGTGTGGAGGCCCCTATATTAACATGTCTATCTCATCTCATCTCATCTCTTCTCTTCTCTGTAGCTGAGTGTGGAGGCCCCTATATTAACATGTCTATCTCATCTCATCTCTTCTCTTCTCTGTAGCTGAGTGTGGAGGCCCCTATATTAACATGTCTATCTCATCTCATCTCTTCTCTTCTCTGTAGCTGAGTGTGGAGGCCCCTATATTAACATGTCTATCTCATCTCATCTCTTCTCTTCTCTGTAGCTGAGTGTGGAGGCCCCTATATTAACATGTCTATCTCATCTCATCTCATCTCTTCTCTTCTCTGTAGCTGAGTGTGGAGGCCCCTATATTAACATGTCTATCTCATCTCTTCTCTTCTCTTCTCTGTAGCTGAGTGTGGAGGCCCCTATATTAACATGTCTATCTCATCTCTTCTCTTCTCTTCTCTGTAGCTGAGTGTGGAGGCCCCTATATTAACATGTCTATCTCATCTCATCTCTTCTCTTCTCTGTAGCTGAGTGTGGAGGCCCCTATATTAACATGTCTATCTCATCTCTTCTCTTCTCTTCTCTGTAGCTGAGTGTGGAGGAGGGGGTGTTGGCCGTGGCGTCTGGTAACATGGCTGTTGCAGTGTGGAGACCCCCCCAGTGACCCACCCACCCCTTAACCAGGAGCCACAGCATGAGCTCACATGACATGGACGTGTGTGTGTGTGTGTGTGTGTGTGTGTGTGTGTGTGTGTGTGAGTGAGTGAGTTTTTGTGTCACATTGCTATTATTGAGTATGTGTTTGTGACCTTTCCTGCAGTGTGTGTGAGAGAGAGAAAGAGAGTGTTTTGTGTTAGAGTGTGAGCATTTTAACCATGAGCAGGAGCACACACACTAATGATGTTCCTGAGAAGACTGCTGTTCAGTCCATGTACAATGTATATCACATATATGTCTAATATATAGCAGATTCATATACAGCAGTGTGTGTGTGTGTGTGTGTGTGTGTGTGAGCATGTTAACCATGACCAGGACCATAAATAGCAGAGTTATATACAGCATTGTGTGTGTGTGTGTGTGCGCTATATGTATAGTGCGTATGGGTTTATGATATGTTCTATGTGGAATGTACACACGCCTATGGTTATTTCTGGCCAGACTGTCCTGAAGACTGAGGCTCTTTCGTGTGTGTGTGTGTGTGCGTGCTAAAATGAAGGAGTGATCACACACATGCCCTCATCTCCTGGTTTATGAGCTGAAATTGTGCCATCAGGGCCTGTGTGTGTGTGTGTGTGTGTTTGTGTGTGTGTGTATTTGTCTGCCTTTAGAACAGCACCTGCTGAAGGGGCGACTCTAAAGCAGATTTACACATTCACGTGAGCTTCAGGACATTGCCTCTCTTTCACACTCTTTCTTCCTCTATCACTGTCTTTCTGTCCCTCTCTCCCCCTCTCTTCCTCTCTCACTCTCTCCTCCCTCTCTTCCTCTCTTTCTCTTTCTAAGTCTCTCTCTGTCTCTCTTCCTGTCTTTCTCCCTAACTCTCTCTCTCTCTTTCTAAGTCTCTCTCTCTGTCTGTCTTTCTCCCTAAGTCTCTCAATTCAATTAAATTCAAGAAAGCTTTATTGGTATAAACGTTTCAGCAACATTATTGCCAAAGCCCTCTCTCTCTGTCTCTCTCTCCCTCTCTTTCTTTCTTTCTCTCTCTCTCTCTCTCTCTCTTTCTCTCTCTCTCTACCTCTTTCTTTCTCTCTTTCTCCCCCCCCTCTGTCTCCCCCCCCCCCCCCCCCCCCCCCCCTTAGTCTCTGCTGCACTGGGGTAGATATTCTCCATGTCTGGATTTCTGTGATGGCTGGACTTATTGTGATATAAAGTAAATTCACAATTAAATAACCTTTTTTACTTTTCTGTATTTGCTTTTGTTTTTTTATTTAATATATACAGAAACAAAGTTTTTCATGTTACATTTGTAAAAATGAGTCAAACGTGCGATGTCTGATGTTTCTTTAAATAAATTCACTATCATTCTAAGATGAGGCTCTTCTCTCTACATTGGGTGCAACCACACACAGTCTGAGGGGTTACTCAGTGTAGCCATGTTAAGCCCTGATGCATTAACCTTTAGCATGTTGATTATTCCACCTTTTTATTTGTAAATTATTCACATGTGCTCATGACCACTAGAGGGCACCCTTGGCATTGTCCGATATTTGTGTGTGTTAGTGTGAAGTGAAGCAGATCTCACTGACCCCAAGAACCATAAAAGGGTCACAACACAGCGTAGCTACGCCGTGGAGTTGACACAGAAGCATGTTACGGCCTTTAACAGAAAGCATGGCAGAAATAACATGAGTAATGTAAAGATTTCTATTAGCTGTCTTGCTTGCTGACTGTTTTGTTTCCGAGAGCAGTTGATTCTAGTAGGTGTTCTGATTACCATAGCACTTAGGGGTTCTACTGGTACTACTTCGTAGAGTAATAACATAGCACTTAGGGGTTCTACTGGTACTACTTCGTAGAGTAATAACATAGCACTTAGGGGTTCTACTGGTACTACTTCATAGAGTAATAACATAGCACTTAGGGGTTCTACTGGTACTACTTAGTAGAGTAATAAAATTCAAGTCACAAATGGCCGCCTACATAGTGACTTCTGGGCCTGCACCCATTTATTTAACCGCTGTTATGAAGACTCATGTTAAAAGACCATCATCTGGCAATATGGCACCACTAATTATATGGCAATATGGCACTAATTATATGGCAATATGGCACCACTAATTAAATGGCACCATTACCATCATCTGGCGGCAATCCATAGTGTTCTTGTTTGCAGTTCCCTAATGGTGGAACAAAGTAACAATCTGACTCACAATCAAAGTTACAGTAGAACGGAGAGTTAAAGAATTATACAGATGGTTTGATCCGCAGCACTTTCTACTCTCAATCTTCTGTGTCCTCGTCAGTTTTACTTTTACTTAAACTGTGTCTGTCATTCTATTAACATACAATCAGAGGTGTACAGTACAGCAGTTGCCGTTAAATTAAGGAAAACACCGCTTTTGCCTTTTCTTTGATCATGATTTTATTTTAGTTATTTTGTCTTTTTTATATGTACATATAATTCATATATTTCCAGCAACTTTTATGTTAAAACATTGTTCTTACCCATGGAAACAACAAGGATGAAAGGATGGGAGAGAGAGGGAGAAAAAGAGAGGAAGGGAGAGGGAGAACAAGAGAGAGAGAGATAGAGAGGGAAGAGGTATGATGTTGGCTGGATCTCCGTCTCTGTTCCGTGATGCTGGTTCAACTGGGTTCCTCTGGAAGTGTGCACAGGGCCGATTGGTCTGTGGGTTTGTGGCGTCCTGTGTTCCGCTATATCCCTGTAGCTCTCCTGGTAAAAAGAGCAGGGAGATACACCTAGATCATGGCTTTGGTTATCAGCTAGACATTCTAGAGAACTACAACAAAATCTATTTTTTTCAAGCAAGTGTAGAAATTATAATCAAATTGTGGAAACTAGGGCTGTCAAACAATTTAAAAAAACTAATTAATCTCATATTTTGAAATGTATTAATCTAGATTAATCGCAATTAAAAATAATATTTTCCCCCTAAAGACTAAAGCTTCTTAAAGGAACACGCCACCCCATGTCAGTAGTAATATATGTTCTTACCTTAACTTTCACAAGGTGAGTCATACCTCTCCCGTGTCGGTACGTGCACTCAAACGCTCTGGTGCGCGGTGCGAATGTGTTAGCATGTTGCTATGCTAGCGGGCTCAGACGTAGCCAGGCGTAGAAGTAATCAAAAACATCCACGTTTTCCCGACTTAAATACAGTTGCACGAGTAGTTGATAAAAATGTGTTTTATCTATCTTTAAACTATGTGTTTTATATATAATATCAAAACAAAATAACCCAGGCAGTCTCATCTAGGATATAGCACATGTTGAATTCAACGTCAAGTTGGTTCTATTTACGGAGGTGAATGTGTGTGTGTGTGTGTAAACATCTCGTAGATGACTCAGAAATGACATTGGAAGACGAAGGAGTGAATAGTGGCAAGAGGCAACAAGGCTGACAAGGGCCCGACGCTATTGTAAAGCAATTTACAAAAGATTCACTGAACAAAAATGCTGATGTGGTACATGAAAATTTAGCTAAAAATGTGGAAAATGCAAAGCAAACAAGCATTTTGGACGATATATTGGCACAAGCTGGCAGAATAGACAGACCGATGTGCGTTTTATTTGGAGACTGTTTTGCGAGACAGAGACTGAGTTTGCTGCTGATATGTTGGGGTATAAGCTACAACATAGCCAATGTAGGACTTTAGCCTTTTAATATATTTGCTGCATTGGATCAGTCTTTCTAGAACAGGCAAGAGCTTTCTAGCCTCACGTCAGCAGCGCCGCATCACCCATATACATTAAAACAACCAGCGGATGGCGGGCGGGTGCGGATTTGAAAATTGGTCAAAAAACTTTGGTGCGGATGGATAAGTTTTGCTATGCAAATAATAATATGAAATAATATGAAATAATAGCCCATCAGCGCATCTCTAGTGTGTGTGCCTCTCTCTCGCTCAGAGGGGAGGGGGAGGCTGAGGGGTCGATCAAGCATAGATTCTAAACTCTGTGGTGGATAGGATCTACAATTAGGTGTTAACAATATTACTACGCTAGGTCGAAGTGCTCCCAAGTGCTATTGCACCACACATTGTAGTTCTCCTGTTTATTTGCTTGGAAAATCGCCAAGTTTCTTTTGTGTGACCGTACACATTTTTATCAACTACTCGTGCAACTGTATTTAAGTCGGGAAAACTTGGATGTTTTTGATTACTTCTACGCCTGGCTACGTCTGAGCCCGCTAGCATAGCAACATGCTAACACATTCGCACCGCGCACCAGAGCGTTTGAGTGCACGTACCGACACGGGAGAGGTATGACTCAGTTAAGGTAAGAACATATATTACTACTGACATTGGGTGGCGTGTTCCTTTTAAAGGGCATATTAAATACAAAATAAATCACCAAATTCATGAGTTACCACAACAAGTGTATATTTCTGAAGTAAAACACTTATTATTTAAATGATAATAACGACAGTAATTTGGTTTTAAAATATTAATTTCTAAAGAAATACTTGATTTCTTGAAGTTGATTCTGTTTAACTAATTTATAAATGGTGCACTGTCACTTTAAGCGCATTGTGTCTACCCGAAAAAAACAGAGTATCCACTTTCTGAGGAACATTATGGAAACACTGTGAATTGGTATCTAGGGCTAGTGAATATCCCAGTTTTTAAAACAGGTTGGTCTAAAAACCTTTAGGAAAAATGTCTTTAATTCAGATCTTCTGAATTAAAAAATCATTTTGCGACCCCTCACTATGTTTGGTGACCTCCAGTGCTCTGCAACACCTGGACTGCTGACGGAGGCTACGCCTGCACTGCTGACGGAGGCTACGCCAAAGACTTACCTAGTTCAATCTCGTATTTACACTTCTGTCATGCAAGTAACCCTGGGATCATAGGTATTCGTAATCTTTGTACTCTGGGTGGGTGTGTGTGTGTGTGTGTGTGTGGTGATAGTAGTGGTGTGTTTGTGTGTGTGTGTGTGTGGGACACACACACACACACACACACCCCCAAGGCCAGGCAATATTCCAGACCCTATTTACCCAGTTTGTCTCAACAACTGTAACACAATTGGGGGACCACACAAGAGCTATGGTATAGAAATATGAATTTATTTACAAAAATATGTAGAGCTACAAAATAGTCACACAACAGAAATGACCACAGGCTGAGTTTTAAAGGATAGGTTACACATCCAGCTGATGACCACTGCAAGCAACATACACACTGTTGTGTTGTCCAATAAAGAAACTGATCTCTTCTTTTATTTCATTTATTGTGTCCTACTCATGTTCTGTCACCTCTCTAGTCTTTCTGGCTTCCATAGTAGGCATGTCCTTAACTATACTACACATACACACACACACAAACAGCAGAGAATGTACTTTGGATATAGAATAAGTCAAAACAAAAGCAAATGATGTACAATCATTTCAGAAATTGCATGAAAAGTCTTGTTTAATTATTAATGATGCTACAGTATGTGGAAGTTGTAAAGTGTAAAGTTGACTGTTGTTTAGCAGATGCTGAAGCAAAGTGACTCAAAAGGGCAAGTGTGGGACTCTAACTATGGCCCACCAAAGGACCGTATGCACAGACGGCTCTTTAGTAAGCTCATATTTAATTCGAGTGTTAACGGTGTTGTATCGGCATCTTCTGTTATATTCTGCTCCTTACATCTTCACTCCGACACTGAATATCTTTTCCCAATAATAATAATTTTAACACAAACATAAATCCTTGCACATTGTAACGTGCTGATTCACTAGTGCAACACCCAACCGGGTCCTTGTAGACACTAATTACATTAACAATGAAGGCAACACACCGATAGACACACACACACTACAATACAACACACCTACACACGCACACAAACTACAATACAACACACCTACACAAACTACAATACAACACACCTACACACACACACACACACTACAATACAACACACCTACACACACACACACAAACTACAATACAACACACCTACACACCTACACAAACTACAATACAACACACCTACACACACACACACAAACTACAATACAACACACCTACACACACACACAAACTACAATACAACACACCTACACACACACACTACAATACAACACACTTACACACACACACACTACAATACAACACACTTACACACACACACTACAATACAACACACCTACACACACACACACACACACAAACTACAATACAACACACCTACACACCTACACAAACTACAATACAACACACCTACACACACACACACAAACTACAATACAACACACCTACACACACACACAAACTACAATACAACACACTTACACACACACACTACAATACAACACACCTACACACACACACTACAATACAACACACCTACACACACACACACTACAATACAACACACCTACACACACACTACAATACAACACACCTACACACACACTACAATACAACACACCTACACACACACACACTACAATACAACACACCTACACACACACACACACTACAATACAACACACCTACACACACACACACTACAATACAACACACCTACACACACACACACACTACAATACAACACACCTACTGTACACACACACACACACACACTACAATACAACACACCTACACACACACTACAATACAACACACCTACACACACACACACTACAATACAACACACCTGGCTCCACTGGAAACAAATGAGCTGGCTTAAGGGCCGTCCGTGCGTAAGGTCCATTGCCATGTGGTGATGTTATGGCTGCTGCTGTATCTGTACAACGCACCTACTGGACTGTCCGTATTTAATTTCTGAGCTTGAATTTTGCTCCTGTTCGGCCCTACCTAGACCTTTACAAGTATAGAGGTCTCAAATTATGCCATACAGGTGGCACACAGTGGGGGATCCTAACAAACAACTATAAACAATCAATATACTTCATTTGTTATTCAACGTTTGTGACGATTGACGTTGTGATGTCAACGTCATGACGCACATTCATTCGACGCACATTCATTCAGCGCACATTCAGTTTCCAGGTTGCAACCTCGTGGACGTGGCCTAAGTCATTCTGTGATTCTATAAAGGTAATTTGTACTGCATATTGTGATTAGTTGTATCATAACGCAAATAATGAGTTTACATGACTGTACATTTTAAGAACTATCGAAAGTTGGACTGCTAACTACCGGAGATAGTTCTGGTTTATGCGACAACGTGAATGGTAACCAAGGTACGCAAGCTCCATATCATGACATTCTAACTAATGCAGCTACTCTTTTTATACTCGATAGCATGACTCATAACTACAGCATGACATTCCAACTAATACAGCTACATGTGGCTTACTCAATAGCGCGACTCCTAATAAACGGAGCAGCTTTTGGCATCGATAGCATGACTGCTAACTAACCGAGCTACTCTTAGTATCGATAGCATGACTGCTAACTAACGGAGCAACTTTTGGCATCGATAGCATGACTGCTAACTAACGGAGCACTCTTGCCATTGATAACATCATTGCTAATAGCTACACGTAATTCAGTGACCACGTCACCACCTTTTCACTTTTCACAAGTAATTGTTCTCGACCGAGTCTCAGATTAGAGGGGCATGATTATCGATTCCAGGAAGAGACCAACTAAGTACCACGTTATGCAGTCAGATTAAGATGGCTGCAAGCGGCTACATGAAGTTGAATCCCTCAAATCACAGATGAGAGCAGCCAGCAGCAGCGATTGGCTGAGCTGAGTGTCACTCAAGGCTATTCAACTCCCACTGACAACTCTTCCCCATCTGGTGGTAGTCTTGGGGAAATGTCTTGTCTTTTCTATATCTCACAGGATAAATCAGTTCTTATTGTTCTTGGATATTGCCAAATTCTGACCTATTTCTCCAAACCCCCTTTTGGAGAAATAAGGGGTAAAAGAATGGATGAATAAGATTTTGAGCCGAATTAAGTTACAATGTGAAATATGTCAAAATATTGTTTATTATGTACGTTTCAAATGTAGCTATATTATAAGAACAAACAAGGAAGAGAGCACATTTCAAAATGTTCTTTCAGCTCAGTTATTTGCCTCTCCTCTTGGATTACATCAAACTAGGCTACACTTTGAAAACCTACAAGGCTGCTTTCACCAGCACTGTAAACTTGTATTTAAGAAGTTTAAGCACCTAATCTCTTCCTACCTGAACCCCAAGTGTCCGCGTACAAGCCTGCAGCTGCTGATCTGCCACTCATCACAAGTCTCTTAAACTGAGATTTTTTTCAATCAGCTGCAAAAGACAAAAAGCATGATGTACTCATATATGTTCTTTTTCTTTCTTGAAGATGTCCTTGATAAAGCTCACACGAATCTTGTCCTATCCCGTGTCAGTGGAGTTGTCTCCTGAAGTATCTCCTCATGACTACAAGCCCTGTATCATACCTAAACGTCTCCCGATGGGCAGTTGGATACTCGCTCAAGTAAGACAGGACTTTGAGCAGTTTGTTGATTGAACTGAAGAAGTGAGAAGGGAAAATATGTGGTGGTGTAGATGTAGGCTGGGCTCTCAGCTGTGGGTGTTTTCATTACGTCAAATCCAGTCATGTTTGTTTATGTCAAAGTAACCAAAATGACACCGTTAAAAACGTGTTCTACTCGTTAGTTTGGTTCTTGGTATGCCAGACTTCACTGACGCATAAAGCTTCAAACCTGATAATTTCCCAAAAGGCACTGACCTTTGCAAGTACAAGGTAAAGGTAGGCTTTATAGACGTCAGTCAGAGAAGCAGACTCGTTTTGTTTTTGTGTATTTTCTTTTAAAAAATTTTTTTTAAAAACTGGAAAAAAAATTCCTTTAACCTGGAGCTGACCCTAGAGGTGTGGTAGCAAAGCTCCCCTTTAACCTGGAGCTGACCCTAGAGGTGTTGTCTCCTGAACTGCTGCAGAGGGTGAAGGTGGAGTTTGCTAAAGCTAAATTGGAGAACAGGAAACTGAGGACAGGAACTTAAATAGTTTAAAAATACAGGTGGACTGCTGCACACACACAAAGACGAAGACGCTGCAGACAAGTCCCCAATAGACTGAATCACTGTATAAACACTTGACTATTTGAGCAGTTGAATGTTAATGGTGGTTTTTTCATACTCTCTTGTTGTTTACATAAAACAAGTTCTTTATGCTTGTTAAGAACTGAAATGTGTATTTTTGGCATTCATGTATTTTTATGTGAACTTAATTTGCACATTTTCAGTCCTGAAATGTTCGGCCTTTGCTTTGTGGCACTGTGCACTTTGCACAGCAGGTTCATCTGGTCAGTTTTTGAACACCCCAGCGTATTGAATAAATACAGATACTGTGAACAAACTATTTTATCCTTTCCAGGAATATTTTTCATTATTAGAGATACATCATGATATATCATGGATCAAATTGTATTGTAGTTTGGAGTAGGCCTACACCAGAGTCCTATGTAATTATTCTTCCCTCACTAAGTGCCGCAAAGTGTCCTCCTTTTTGGTGTCATGGAAATGACACCCTAGTCGCACCCAATCTTTGGGAATCAAATGCAAAACACTGCTGAGGTTGTAATATTGTGATTAATCATCTTTCTCTCCCAGGTCTGGAGGAGAATGGAGAAAACCCAGGTCTGGAGGAGAATGGAGAAAACCCAGGTATTTTATTTCCGAATTTCAAGACCCACCTAATCTCTTCTTACCAATACCCCAAGTATCCTTAAGCCTTGATCACATTTGGTATAACAACTCACAAAGGGGGCCGGATCAGATTAAGAATCATACAAGCGCCTCGGATTTGGTCCCTGGGGGCCATGGCAGCCAGTTTTGTTTGGTGAAAAGGAATTGAAAGCAGGAATTAACATAGGTCTACTCATAAACATTAAATATATTTTTTAAATATTATTTAAAAATGTAATTAATTAAAAATAGAAAATATATACAATTTGGCCCCTGTGATACTAAACCGTACTGGATGTAAGTTTATGTGATCAGAATATATGCAGTCAGAATATACACACTTTTTTTCAGTGTGCCCACACTCCACACACTCATGAACATGTGCTCTAGCCAGCAGTACACAATGTCTTCCCACATCTCGGAAACCAGTTAGAGCTGTTTCATTTGAATCAGTTGAGATCAGAATCCCAACAATGTTGGGTTGTTCTGCCTGAAGCTATTTTACATTACATTACATTACATTACATTTGGCTGACGCTTTTTAACCAAAGCGACTAACAACATGGTAAACAGTAAGTTTTTAGAACAATTCTCACAATTTTAGGACAGTTTAAAAAAAACATTAGAGTACAGTAAGAATAAGTGCGTCGGTGAGTGCTGTTTTTAACAGTTACTTGTCAGTTTAAAACGGCTGGTGAGTGCTAGGATCAGTAAGACTTGTTGTAAGTGTTGCTATGAGAGTAGATGTTCTCTAAAGAGCTGGGTCTTCAGGAGTTTTTTGAAAGTGGAAAAGGATGTCCCTGTCCTTGTAGGAACTGGCAGTGTGTTCCACCAACGAGGAACAACAGATGAGAAAAGTTTGGATTGGCTTGAGCGTACCGGTGGTAGAGCTAGACGTCGTTCGTCAGAGGAGCGCAGCGGTCTGGAGGTAGTGTAAGTCTGTATGAGGGCATTCAAGTAGGTGGGAGCAGAACCGGAGACTACTTTGTAGGCAAGCGTTAGAGACTTGAATTTGATGCGGGCCGCCATAGGTAGCCAGTGTAGCTGGATGAGCAGCGGGGTAACATGTGCCCTTTTGGGTTGGTTGTAGACCAGGCGCGCCGCCGCGTTCTGGATCATCTGAAGTGGTTTCACTGCGCAGGCTGGGAGACCTGTCAGGAGGGCATTGCAGTAGTCGAGTCGTGAGATGACTATTGCCTGAACCAGAAGTTGGGTAGCATCTTGAGTCAAGTAAGTCCTGATTTTCCGTATGTTGTAGAGTGCAAAACGGCATGACCGGGCGACTGAGGCAACATGATCCGAGAAGTTTAGTTGGTTGTCAAGAACAACTCCTAGATTTCTTGCAGTCCTGGTCGGTGAAACAGACAGGGAGTCAAATTTGATGTTGATGTCGTGGTGTATGGTAGGTTTAGCTGGGATGACCAGCAGTTCAGTCTTTGAGAGGTTCAGCTGGAGGTGGTGTGCCTTCATCCATGTAGCTATGTCTGAAAGGCAATCCGAGATCCGTGCTGAAACCAGGGGGTCGTCAGGTGGAAAGGACAGATAGAGCTGTGTGTCGTCTGCATAGCAGTGGTATGAGAAGCCGTGCGAACGGATAATCTGTCCCAAGGAGGTGGTGTAGATAGCAAAGAGGAGGGGGCCCAGCACTGAGCCCTGGGGGACCCCTGTGGTGAGATGGTGAGGTGCGGATAGCTGACCAAGCCATGATACGTTAAACGAGCGTCCTGTGAGGTAGGATTCAAACCAGGAGAGAGCAGAACCGGAGATTCCCATGTCAGCGAGTATAGAGAGAAGGATACGGTGATTAACCGTGTCAAAGGCAGCCGATAAGTCAAGCAGAATGAGTACTGATGACCGAGCGGTCGCCCTGGCTTCTTTTAAGGCTTCTGTTACAGACAGCAGAGCCGTTTCAGTAGAGTGGCCGCTTTTGAACCCAGACTGATTTGGATCCAGAAGGTTGTTCTGTGAAAGGAAGTCAGAGACCTGTTTGGAGACTGCTCGTTCAATGCCTTTGGATAGGAAAGGCAGTAGTGAGACAGGGCGGTAGTTCTCGACTTGAGCAGGGTTGAGAGAAGCTTTCTTAAGTAACGGTGTTACCCGGGCCATTTTGAACGCTGTTGGAAATGTGCCGGAGGTTAGCGAGGCATTGATCACATGTGTGATAGCTGGAGCGATGGTCGGGCTGATGGACTGAAGTAGGCTCGTAGGTATAGGGTCCAGCGAGCATGTGGTAGGACGGCTGCATGTCAGGAGTCTGGACACTTCACTCTCGGAGAGAGGCATGAATGCTGAAAAAGATGTTCCAGCAGTCCCTAGAGGTTGTAGGAGTGCGGTATCTGAGTCAGATGCGTTGAGTGGGCATGTAGAGAATTGACTGCTGATTGCCGCCACTTTGTTTGTAAAAAATGAGGCGAGGGTATCTGCAGTAAGGCTGGATGGAGGAGGAGGTAGCTGAGGGTTGAGTAGCGATTTGAAGGTTGAGAAAAGTTTTCGAGTGTCTGTAGCGCTGTTGATTTTGTCATTGTAGAAAGCAGTCTTAGCAGCAGTGATGCTGGCTGAGAAGGAGGTCAGGAGTGTCTGGTAGTTTTTGAGGTCGTCAGCTAGTTTGGATTTGTGCCATTTCCTTTCCGCGGCTCTGAGTTTGGTGCGCTGCGATCGGAGGGTATCATTTAGCCATGGATGAGAATGTTTAGATCGAGCTGGCCTTGTGGTAAGAGGGCACAGCTCGTCTAGACACGAGGTCAGTGTGGAGCAGAGCGAGTCAGTGGCTTCATTAACCTCCAGAGAGGAGAAGGTGTTGAGTGGAGGTAGACCGGAGGCAACCACAGAGGAGAAGTGCGTTGGAGACAGGTTCCGGATGTTGCGGCGGAACGTGACCATCGGCTGAGGAGCTGGAGGCTGTTCTGACAGGCTGACGTTGAACTGGATGAAGAAGTGGTCAGAAAGATGGAGAGGCGTCACCATGAGGGTGTCTGTGCTGCAGTTCCGAGTGAAGATCAAGTCAAGCTCTTTGCCAGCTTTGTGAGTCGGTGGGCTTTGAACCAGTTCGAGGTCAAAGGAGTGGACCAGGGCCAAAAAGTCCGCTGAGCCTGGGGCATCTAAGTGGATGTTCATATCACCGAGAACAAGAAGCGGACAGTCATGCTCAGGGATGGAGGATAGCAGAGTGTCAAGTTCGTCAATGAAGTCGCGTAGGTGGCCTGGAGGGCGGTAGATGACCAGCACGTAGAGTTTTGCTGGGGCGATCACTGTGATGGCGTGGAATTCGAATGAGACATATTTGTTTGAAGGCAGTAGCGGGGTGAATTTCCATTTGTTGGAGATCAGCAGGCCCGTCCCGCCCCCTCGTCCAGATAGGCGAGGGGTGTGGGATAGTGTAAGGTTAGTGGAGAGTGCAGCCGGGGTGGCAGTGTTCTCTGGTTTGATCCAAGTCTCAGTGAGAGCAAGGAGTTCCAGTGAGAGGTGGTTGGCATAGCCAGCTATGAAGTCGGTTTTGTTGACTGCGGATTGACAGTTCCACAAGCCCATGGAGAAGGAGGTTTCGGTAGGTGAGGACCGTTTAAGTTCCTGGAGGTAAAGGCGATTTCTGCCCCTTTTGGCATGATGCCGTTTTCTGCGATGGCCGGTGATAACAGATATGGTGGAACGGCACATTTTTGCCTTTGTCGGTGCCTGTGCTCGGTGAACTTGCACAGGTAAACTTGCTTGTCTTGATATAACAACTCACAAAGGGGGCCGGATCAGATTAAGAATCATACACTGTAAAAAAAAACTCTCTGCGTTTACTTAAAAAAACAAGTCAACACATTTCACTAGCTTTTTTGAGTAATTTCAACTTGACAGTGAAGAACTCAAATAATCAAGTTAAATCAACAAATGCTCCCAACTTGAAATATCTAGTAATGCAAACTTAGTATTGTGAGTAAGGTGGACTTACAGTAGGTTAGCAACTCAAAAGTCAAGTTGAATCAAGTGCTTTGAACTTGAAATATCTAGTATTTCCACTTGGATACAGAGCCAAAACCATCCTTGCCCCCCCCTCCCCCCTTAAGTTTCATGAGCTATTCAAAATGCATAGAGGGAGTTATGACAAAACCATGACTGTTGTAGTTAACAAACTAGATCCTAATCCTAAAATGATCAGATCCACGTTGTGAGTTTCTCTTCCACATTTGATGATTTTACCATAAAAGGATCCGTTCTTATGACAGTTTGAGCTTAACCACTCCACTGCAATGCCTTAAAAACAGTGCTAAAGTAAAACAGTGCTACAGTAAAATTGTGCTGAACCATCTTCTATCCCAGGTCTCTGGAGAAGAACTGACTGAGGACAACAGAATATGCATCCCATATTGCTACAAGACACAGCCATCACCACCTGGCAAGATTGCTCAGGATCTCCGGACTGATAACTTGTAAACTTGCAGTGATTTCACAATGTAAAGATACATACAGTCCTCAGTAAAAATGTGCTTTACATTGTTTATTCAAACATCTGATGTTTGTCTTTCTGTTTTCAAGACAACAGCACTGTCACAGAGGAGTGGGGTGGGGGTGGGGGTGGGGGGGGGGGGGGGGGGGGGGTCACATCATGAGAGAAAGAGACACGGAGTCAGCTTTGGTTCAGTAGTCTGGGAGGAAGTCAGAGCCGACGCTAGGGTTTTGATTGATAGTACTTCAAGGATCTTTTGATTTGTTTATGAGTTTGATAACCATTTTTTTGTTGAAATAAATATTTTTATTTAAAATTAAAGTAGGAGGGGCTTAACAGTTTGAGGTCCCACCTAATCTCTTCTTACCAATACCCCAAGTATCCCTAAGCCTTGATCACGTTTGGTATAACAACTCACAAAGGGGGCCGGATCAGATTAAGAATCATACACTGTAAAAAAAAACTCTCTGCGTTTACTTAAAAAAACAAGTCAACACATTTCACTAGCTTTTTTGAGTAATTTCAACTTGACAGTGAAGAACTCAAATAATCAAGTTAAATCAACAAATGCTCCCAACTTGAAATATCTAGTAATGCAAACTTAGTATTGTGAGTAAGGTGGACTTACAGTAGGTTAGCAACTCAAAAGTCAAGTTGAATCAAGTGCTTTGAACTTGAAATATCTAGTATTTCCACTTGGATACAGAGCCAAAACCATCCTTGCCCCCCCCTCCCCCCTTAAGTTTCATGAGCTATTCAAAATGCATAGAGGGAGTTATGACAAAACCATGACTGTTGTAGTTAACAAACTAGATCCTAATCCTAAAATGATCAGATCCACGTTGTGAGTTTCTCTTCCACATTTGATGATTTTACCATAAAAGGATCCGTTCTTATGACAGTTTGAGCTTAACCACTCCACTGCAATGCCTTAAAAACAGTGCTAAAGTAAAACAGTGCTACAGTAAAATTGTGCTGAACCATCTTCTATCCCAGGTCTCTGGAGAAGAACTGACTGAGGACAACAGAATATGCATCCCATATTGCTACAAGACACAGCCATCACCACCTGGCAAGATTGCTCAGGATCTCCGGACTGATAACTTGTAAACTTGCAGTGATTTCACAATGTAAAGATACATACAGTCCTCAGTAAAAATGTGCTTTACATTGTTTATTCAAACATCTGATGTTTGTCTTTCTGTTTTCAAGACAACAGCACTGTCACAGAGGAGTGGGGTGGGGGGGGGGGGGGGGGGGGGGTGTCACATCATGAGAGAAAGAGACACGGAGTCAGCTTTGGTTCAGTAGTCTGGGAGGAAGTCAGAGCCGACGCTAGGGTTTTGATTGATAGTACTTCAAGGATCTTTTGATTTGTTTATGAGTTTGATAACCATTTTTTTGTTGAAATAAATATTTTTATTTAAAATTAAAGTAGGAGGGGCTTAACAGTTTGAGGTCCCACCTAATCTCTTCTTACCAATACCCCAAGTATCCCTAAGCCTTGATCACGTTTGGTATAACAACTCACAAAGGGGGCCGGATCAGATTAAGAATCATACACTGTAAAAAAAAACTCTCTGCGTTTACTTAAAAAAACAAGTCAACACATTTCACTAGCTTTTTTGAGTAATTTCAACTTGACAGTGAAGAACTCAAATAATCAAGTTAAATCAACAAATGCTCCCAACTTGAAATATCTAGTAATGCAAACTTAGTATTGTGAGTAAGGTGGACTTACAGTAGGTTAGCAACTCAAAAGTCAAGTTGAATCAAGTGCTTTGAACTTGAAATATCTAGTAATGCCAACTTAGTATTGTAAGTAAGGTGGACTTACAAAAGGTTGGCAACTCAAAAATTCAAGTTGAATCAAAAGTTCTTCCAACTTAAAAAAACAAGTCAACACATTTCACTAGCTTTTTTGAGTAAGTTTTACTTGACAGTAAATAACTTAGATAATCAAGTTGAATCAACAAATGCTCCCAACTTGAAAATATATATAAATTCCAACTAATACATTGACTCTAACAAGAAAAAACAAGTCTAAATAACAACTCAAAAATCCAAATAGATCAAACAATGTTTTTATTTTTAGCCAGTTTGAACACCCCTGACCTACAGTACCCTCCAGAATTATTGGCACCTCTGCTAACGCTGACTAAAAAGAGGAATATTAAATCATCTTTTAGAAATTGATCTTAATGCCTTAAGTTAAAAAATGAGGGAATATCCAACATTTAAGGACACCAATTTTCTTTGTGAATGAATAATGTATCATAAATAAATAAATGTTCTTCCTTAAAATACAGGGGTCATAAGTATTGGCACCCCATGTCGTGCAGGAGTCCCCATAGGTAGGCCAGTGCAGATGGAAGATCCTTGATGTCCTGTAGAACAACAGTCTCTTCCAGGACGATGGCGATATTGGTAACAGTGTCTGGTGCTTTCATGGCGAGGTCGTCTTCAATGACGGTCAAGATTCCAATTTTCATGCCTCTAGTCCTCCTCAGCATCTGCATCCTTGGTGGAAAAGCACAGAACTACATCACTAAATTTGCAAAAAAATAAATTAAAAGACAATGGTTCTCTGCATGTGTGCCTTTTAGCGACCATCTGGTGCAACCAGGCCAGGACAGAAAATGTAAAGAGAAGGAGAGGAATGCTGGTGCAGCTCAGATGTCTTCTTAATTCTTTTTTTACTTAAGGCGAGACACTAGTGAATAGGGTAACATTTTTAACTAGCAGATATCACTATGAAACTTTCCCAGTAGATTACTTACATTAATATGAGAAAATAATGTATTACAAGTTTTCTGTAATTTAGTGTTTACATATGCAAATTAGGCAGTATCTAATAAAATATGCGATAATTTGCATACATTTTAAAACACGTTGAGTTCATCATTAACTGGTGCACCTACTGCATTTTCGAGTTCCCTAAATGTGAAGTGTTTGTGCTTCCTACATTGCCAATGCTATGGTCGCAGCCTACAAATGGACAAGTTATAGCTTCACCACGACGTAAATGTCCTCCAAGATGTTTAAAAAGTCCACTGCACTACAATCACATTGGAATGTACACTATTGACAACTGAATGTAGTTTCGACCTGAGGTGATTTGTCTTTTGCATGGTACCGTGCCAAATTAAATTTTAATGTAAGCTTACCTGAAGTCTTAAAGATGCACATGCACTTGGGGTGGAGGCAGAGCCAGCTTTTTCCCTGGTGACCGTTATGAAGCCTGTAATGGGTCAGGAGGGTCTCTACATCCGGGTGAGAAAATGGACACTCCTTACATTGCATTGCAACAGAAGAGTCTGCAACAACAAACAAGAGTAGAAAATTATTATTTTTTATATAGGTTTGTAGTGCAGTGGACTTTTTTAAACATCTTGGAGGACATTTACGTAGTGATGAAGCTATAACTTGTCCATTTCTTGGCTCTGATCAAGCATTTTTTAAGGGAGTGCGATCGGCGAATGTGGGGTTGCCATTGTTGTATGTGCCTACATTCTATTGACATATGTTGCATTAAAAATTACATTTCCATTTAATTTTTTTCAACCTATATGCAGCGCCTCTGCAGATCGAGTAGCAGCAGTTGCAAGACATTGCTAAAAACTTTGGGCGGGAGTGAGGTTTAATCAGGGGGTTAGCTTACTCCACAGTGAGCTAGCTATCCTCGCTGACATCCAATACAAAGGTCTTTCTATAAAGGTGAATATTTTAGGAACATACATGTTTTCAGCAAAACAGGGAAATAGCTAACCAGACAATTATACTGATAATTGAGCTGTAGCAGCTACGGCTATCACTAGTTGTGGACAACCTTTGTGGAATTAAGCTACTAAGATTAAGCTACTTATATTAAGATATATAAGATTAGCTAGCAGGCTAGCTTAGCCTAATAGCCACTATTTCAACAACACCACACTATTTCCAAGAACGTTCCTTGCTGATATCCATTTTACACAAAATTGGTCCTGAAAGTGAATGTTTTAGGAACATCCTTGTTCAGCATTACCGGTTATGTCTTCCCAGAACATTGCAAGCTTTTACCATTCACAGTCATAACTAGACATCACTAACGTTAGCTAGTGAAAGCTGCTAACGGAATGTGGGCAGTCAGATCAGCTTAGCTAAAGCAACACGACACTGAGAAAGACTGACTATCATAACAATTGGATATTGGATAAAACTAAATGCCTTACTTACCTTTGACAATGCTGTTGTCATTTGCTCCACGCTGCACCAATTGTATTTCTTTACATGTCACACAATTTCTGAAACTTCACTCAAACACCACATCTCCATTCCACTGCTAGCAAAACCTTACACTCAAGGACCAAAACAGATTTGCGTACATGCACGTGTTTTGTCAAATGTGCTTTACATTGTTTATTCAAACATCTGATGTTTGTCTTTCTGTTTTCAAGACAACAGCACTGTCACAGAGGAGTGGGGTGGGGGTGGGGGTGGGGGGGGGGGGGGGGGGGGTCACATCATGAGAGAAAGAGACACGGAGTCAGCTTTGGTTCAGTAGTCTGGGAGGAAGTCAGAGCCGACGCTAGGGTTTTGATTGATTGATTGAAAACTATTGAACAACAATCAACATAAAGTGTTTAAAAGGATATAAAAACACAATAAAGCCCAATTGTGGTCCTTAGGATGGAAGGGGGCTAACAGCACAGGGACTAAAACATTAAAGGCAAAAGGGTCAACTAATATTCAAAACAAACAAATACAAAAAAACAAGAGCTAAGACAGACAGACAAGCAGACTAACACACATACTGTACAGTATTCCTAGTACTTCAAGGATCTTTTGATTTGTTTATGAGTTTGATAACCATTTTTTTGTTTAAATAAATATTTTTATTTAAAATTAAAGTAGGAGGGGCTTAACAGTTTGAGGTCGGGAGGTCAAAGAGCACTTTCCCTTACAGCTCTTGAAATGGCAGAGTCTGTAATCTGTGGAACTCCCCCTGGTGGAATAGTTGTGTGTCACTAATTTTAGAAAAGTAATTACATAGATACTTGCCAAGTGCCAAGTTATTTCTTATTTTATAAACTAAAGACTGGAGACATGGTCCGGAAGAAGATGAATTCTAGGATGGAGTTTAAGAATCACTCTGACCAGAGTGTGTGATGCATGGTCTACATGTTATGTCTGTTGGTGTCTGATGTATGGACTATTTGTTTGTGTCACACGTCTGATGTCCTGTCATGAAGTGCCTTGCGACTGTGCCGCAAACCCAACTGCCCCACGGGGACAATAAAGTTATCTACTTGAATCAGAACACACACACACTGCCCCTGAGTGGCTGATTAATTCCAAATAAGAATTATAATTTAAATCATGCATTAAAGCCATTTTTAATGTGGTCATTTTTAAGTAGCCTATGAATCTATCCATATATGATATGAGAAATGTTTACAATCCGATGAGTTAAGCACTCGTGCCCTACAGTAATCTCTTGTGTTCAATTGTAATCTGTTCACTCTTAACACAATGACGGCGCACTTGCTATAGGAACAATGGTTCCATCGCGCGGTATCAGATATAACAACAGGCTGTTCATTTACATAGGTAAACAACCATTTCCACTCGCGAGTGTCTGTCGGGAATCTGGGCGGGGGCTGGTCCTTGTTTTGATTCTCGGACATGGAGGCTTTCCTTCTAGAAGTAGCACCGCTCTCTGGTCGGGCGCAGCGGCATCCTACATCATCTGACTTCTCTGAAATCACAACACTACCGCTCACGGCCACTAGAGGAGCCCCCGAGCCAAATGTTCTATTTTGAGAAGCACCTAAAGCAGTGGTCCCCAAACTTTTTCTTCCGAGGGCCAGCTCACTATGCCTGGCTCTAAGAGAGGGCCAGAGACTCGGAGTATATTAGTAACCATAAATAGCTTAGTGCTGTGAACAACAGCAGTCTACCTTAGTTGAATATTCCATTACATTTAATCATAGGCTACTGCAATTTAATACCATTGTTAGCTGTGTTTATATTGCATATCAGTGTAAAATGTAGCTCAAATTAAATAATACTAATAAAAAATAGCAATCCCAAAAGTATTAGCAGGGAGTCCCAAAAGTGTATTTTATTCAAAATGTGTGAACTCTGAACAAAACATCTGAAATGACCACTTTCACTCACCTGATGAGAACTTTGTGAATTTGTATGAACATTTGAACGAGTGAACAAAAAATAGAAATAATTATCCAGAAAGTCCCAGAAATATGACTTGAATAGAAGTTATATAGTTATTAAAAATTAATTGAGAAACTTAGAATACTTTGAGCACGGATGCAGTCAGCATAGGCCTCTTACATTCAGGGATGGATTACTGCACAGGCCTACCGGGCCCAGGGGGCCCTGAAGCCCAAGCCTTTGCATGGAATAATTGGCTCAATATTACAAATGTCCCTTTGGGGATCAATAAAGTATCTATCTATCTATCTATCTATCTATCTAACAAATCAGGATGTAGGCTATGAATCTGATTGAATTTAGTATTGGCCATCCCCAAAATGCACCAGAATACAGGAAAACACATCAAACAAATTAAACATTTTCTGGGGGAGGACCCAGAGAACATACCCCCCCCCCACACACACATATACGACAATTAGTGGGGGACCCTTAATACATCTGGGCCCAGGGGGCCGAAAGTTCATAATCCGCCCATGCTAACATTGTTTACAGGTAGGCCTACATTTTATTCAGTTTTCGATGGCAAACGCAAAACAGCGCCAAAACAACCACCAGTGGACAAAAAGAATGTTACATGTGTACTGTTAAGACTCGCCATAGAGAATGAATGGGGGAAATTGCGGAGGTTATAGTTTGACGATGTCGTACTCCCATGCGGGCCAGATGCTATATACCACGGACATGTTTTGGGGGGCCACCCAAAATGAGGTGGCGGGCCATAGTTTGGGGACCACTGACCTAAAGTCTGCAGAGGTGAAGAGAGCTTCTTGTAGGCTACTGTAGACTGGGGTAAATTCTGTAAAAAACATTTAGCAAAAGTTATTATTGTCTTCAAGTAATCAACTTGGGGTCGACACACAGACTTTAGCCATTTATTTATGTCCACTTGAAGAAAATGGTACAGGTACACAAATATGAAGAATGCAGACACATACACAGAGAGAGAGAGACCACCAGACACATACACACACACACACTCACAGACACACACACACACAGAGCGAGAGACCAGACACACACACACACACTCACAAACACACACACACACACAGAGCGAGAGACCAGACACACACACACAGAGCGAGAGACCAGACACATACACACTCTCCTCTGGCCTCAGGTCTCTCTGCTCTGCTGCTGTGGTCTCCGAGTGGTTTGCACCCCGCAAGTCCATCTGTGTTCCACACACTTCTTTCTTCATGAACCCAAACCAGCTAAATGAGGTGTGTGTGTGTGTGTGTGATAAAAGATGTTGTATTTATATACACCATAACAACAATATGTCTTAAGGTGCTTTGCAGAGGCCATAAAGCGTACAGTTTTTTCTAATTGCCTAATTGGCAAACTATTGGCTGTTTTTGCAAAACTACATACTAATCACAAAACCTTACACCAAATCAGCAAAACATTCCAAATGGTGCTGTCAACATGAAGGGTCCTCCCATCAAAAATGCAGTATACCCACTTAAAAAGCATCACCATCTAAGCATACCCACTTAAAATAGGCAGGAAAGGTATTAACATTTGGGGTTGATCACAGTATACCCACTACATCTAGACTAGACTACACCACAGCAGTAAGGTGCATATATTTCACCAGTCTCACCTTGTTCAAATAAACTAAAAAGCCAATGTAAATCTTGGACAAATCAATTGGACAAATTTTACTTCAACTCTTTTCCCTTTTGTTGATAAGAGAAACCACTTTCACTGCCAGTTTGCATACATTTAAACAAACAAACAAACAAACACACACACACACACACGCACACGCACACGCACACACACACACACACAGCATGTGAGCAACAACTACATCATATTTACACAATTTTTTTTCCCAACAATTATTTTTACAATGGTCTGATTTGGAATGGTCTTTGAATCACTGTCTTGCTACCAGTTAGAAAAGTCTGATTCTGATTTGAAGACTGACGATGGGGAATTCGGAAGCGAAAAAAATATGGAAGGGGTAGCAAAACACTAAGTATGGAATACTCCAACCATTTGAAGCCTTTGTATCAGAAGTCATTTAGTGGCCTCTTCCTATTTCCATGCTGTATCTTGCGGAATACCTTTGGTTGCACAGAACCAGCTGCTAATGGGAAATGTCTGGAGAGAAAGAAAATGAAACAAGTTTGAATAACTTATTAAGTTATTAACTTTCATAACCCACTGTCAACCTTTTTTAACACCTACCTTTAATGTCATGATTACATTGTATTAGTGGTGTGTAAGTCAAGGTGCCTTTCACTTTAAGAAGGAGAGTAACTTGTGTCCTTGTCTGTAGGTTATTATTTGGAAATGAGATGTGTATATGAGGATGCAAGTCAGGATGTTTGCTATTTGATTAGTTAAAGTAAATATTGAAAAACCAAACAACTCGAAGAGAACCTGTCTTGGATCGCAGAAGTGTCATGCAATGTTCATTTCTGGTGAGCACTTGACAAGCAAGCATGACGTGAGCTTACTGATGGCTAGAAGCAGGGGCGGCGCCAGCAGTTAAAAACATTCAGGGCTTAGCCCATAGAGTCTAAACAGCACTGTCAACATGGCTTTTCTAAAATGAATGACAAAATATGCTCACTGTAGTGGCAATAGGAAATAGCATCTACCATTAGGAGCAGCTATGCTTGGTAACTCTGGTGGTTCTGAAGACTGTGGGTTGAAGTCACCAGCTCCAATCTGAGCCTGCACCATCCCAGTCTGTAGGTGAAACACAAATGTGTGTTACAAAATCCATATAAAAAAAGCATATAAATAATATGGCCTGGTACTCAGAAAGGCGAATTTGGTATACATATCTATATATATTGTGAAAGTACATGTTTTAAAGATTCCATTTCAACCCCCTTTTACATATGCACAACTTATTGTTTTCACAGCCACACAATTTGAAGTTCAACAGTGTGTGTCAATTACAGGCCTAGCATGTGACTCGGTACACACCTAATATGGCCTGGTACCTACAAAGGCGAATTTTTGGTATGAATATCTATATATTTTCTGAAAGTACATGTTTTAAAGATTCCATTTCACCCCCCTTTACATATGCACAACTTATTATTTTCACAGCCACACAATATGAAGTTCAACATTGTGTGCCAATGACAGGCCTAGTACATGATTCCGTACAGAGTTAGTATGGCCTGGTATCTACAAAGATGAATTTGGTACGAATATCTATATATTTTCTGAAAGTACATGTTATAAGGATTTAATTTCACCCGCCTTTTACATATGCACAACTTATTGTTTTCAGAGCCACACAATTTGAAGTTCAACAGTGTGTGTCAATGGCAGGCCTAGTGACTTGGTACAGACTTGGTACAGACTTGGTATGGCCTTTTTGTCCATTTTACCCCCTTTTAAATATGCACAATAAGTTGTTCCATAGCCACACAATTTACAGTTCAATAGTATTGTGTAGGCTATAATGACAGGCCTTGGGTAGGCTATATGAGAAAAAAGTGTATTGAAAAGGGTATAGACAGACTTCCTTTGGTCAAAACATAGATGTTAACCTCCTTCTATCAGCCAAATATCTTCCTGCTATGTCCTTTTATCACTGTGTTACAGGTGATAAACGGGTTTTGATGGTTAAAAGTAAACTTCATTAGTGGTTACATTTTTTCGATTATCAATGAGTGTTTTTCATTTAAAGGTTCGACTTCATGCTTATTCAGTAGACCATTTAGTGTTCTCCACAATCCCAGACTTTCATACTGTGTGCTTGTTTACATGGAAAGCAAAACAGGCTATAGTGGCATACAGTATGTCTTTGTCGGGACATTGTCCCGACCAGGCTGTAACTCCATGTATTTTAAGTAAATGCACAAATATCTGTGTTTAAACAATCATTTATGGAGGCGAGACATGGAAAAACAGTTTTAGAAAGATGAAAATATATTTGGGCCCACCAGGTAGGGTGTCCCAGAGTTAAATTAACATTGGGGTACCAAAGAGATCTACTAAAAGAGGGGACTGGTGGCCAAACCCCAAAGGGGTTTCCTCGGCTCTGATGTATCATCCTTAGGGAGACCTGGGGGAGATCCCCCCGAAAGAAACCTTTGTATATTCGAACATTTTAATGCATCAATCTGGTGCACTTTGAAAAGGTGATTATTTTTATCTATGGATGGAAATATTTATGCTGTAGCCTAAACTATTTTGCTATTTTACGTGCCACAAGCGGTCCGCTATCTGCCAGTCTGATTTTGCTCTCTAGATATAAGAACCATGGTAGTGGGGTAGGCTACTCTGTGGCTAAGCAATTTACAAAAATGTATGTACTGACACAAATAGTTTACATTAAAATACATGGCATGCTTTCCTCGTAATCGGTAAGGTCTGCTGTTTATTGTGATATAGAGTTTGCCATGTTCTAAGTGAAGAGTTTGTGAGATATTTATTTCACCGAGAGTAATGGGTGCACAGAATGCAAAAATGGTTAAATTTCATACAACGTTAACCGTTTATCACAGCAACCACATTTAACCAACCGTTTATCACAGCAACCTGCCGCTAATATGATTGGAAAGCTTGGACGTTCATACAACGTTAAGCATTTATCACAGCAACCACATTTAACCAACCATTTATCACAGCAACCTGGCGCTAATATGATTGGAACGCTTGGATTCCACTCGCTCAAGTGATAGGCCGATGCTGTGTGATATGTGACGTGTAGGCCTATACCTGTGAGCAATTTAGTTGAACTTGAAATTTTACTGGGGCACAGCAGTTCAGTATTGGGCCACGTGCCCCAGTAAAAAGGTATTTGACCGACCAGGTTGACATTTCACCGTGAGAAATCGGGGGTGTGTGGCGTGAGAGCTTGCAGACCTGTGGTAAACATGTAGCACACAAATTGCGTGTTTATGTCTAAACCTCACTCCTGATCCAGGTCACGGCACCAATGCCTTGTGTTGATCTGCACGCTCAGCCCTGCACTCGCCCCACAAACAGCAACACCTTTGGGATTCGGGAGTCGAGCGTGCTAACAATCGAGCTAAAAGCCCAGGCTGCTGCAACTAGCACATCTCTTAAGGTATTGGGAAGGAAGCTAACATACACAACATAGGCCTACATGCACATATGTACCAACTAGCTACAGTTACACAACTAATAAGCCTATAAGCAGACATTAGGGGGTGTCCTCATTTTGGCCTATTTGTCCTCA
>NC_055980.1:28254761-28272261 GCF_018492685.1 Alosa sapidissima
AAGGACAGCAGGAACCAGAACTAATGCGCCAACAATATCACTGGATTTTTTCATTGTCGGTGCCGTTTAAGTAGTATACTATAGACTATACTACTTAAACGGCACCGAAAATCAAAAAATCCAGTGGAAACTAGATGGCAGAAGTGTGTAGGCTATTCTGCCCAGCAGCTTTTTCTACTTTGTCACCTACAGAATTTGACAGGTACGATCTTTCAAAATGCCATGTTATTTCCCATAGATATTTGACGACCGAAGGTTGGATGGATACGGAAGTTAGGAGGCGGGACTTATTCTGGAGAGGTCTATAGTGCAGTGTAGACAGTTGGTTTACAGAAGGTGGTTTACGTAATATAAATTAAATATAAATATGTGCAGTGTATTAGCAGTAACCTTATAAGAGCAGAATAAATATGGCCATGTAATATGAACAACATGTACAGATATGTGCAGTGTAGTAGCAGTAACATTATAAGTAAGAATAATATAGATATATGCCGTGTATTAACAGAATATATTATAAGAAACTTTTACTGAGACGATCTGAAGACAGTGCTTGATTTGGAACACAGGTACAACTGTTTTGAGGCATTAGTTTGATTTTGCAAGAACTTTCAGAGGTTTTCTGAATGTAGTTTGAAAATGGGGTTTTGAGTTTATAATTTTATAATACACACTAAAACACTGTTAAAAGAACATTGTGCTAAACCGTGTGGAGGACAGTGGGCTGGGTTCTCAGCTGGGTTCCTCCCCCTACTAACAGTGGGCTGGGTTCTCAGCTGGTGGGTGTTTCCATAATATCCTATTCATTTGTCCTTCAGAGTATAGCTTAATTGTTTTTCACTGAATTTGCAGTAAACCCGGTGAGTGTAGTTTGTAGTTTGTATTGGGGTTGAGTTTACAATTTTACAATACACACTAAAACACTGTTAAGGGAATTATAATTGCGCTAAACCATATTTCTCTTTTAGGTGTGGAGGAGATGGAAGAGAGAGCCCAGGTCAGGAGGAGATGGAGAAGACCTGACTGAACATGAGTGTGGCGCAGAGTTTACTGTTGGGAGATCAGGAAATAAACACTTTTGATGTAGTGTGCAATGACTGCTCTATAGTGTTTTCATTTTACAGTTTTTCAACTGCTTACTTACACACTAAATTTTAGCTTGTCGCTACGACAGAGTATTAGGGCCACACATGAAGAAAAAAATATTTTTGCCACGACGAGATTAAACTCGACATGTCGACTTTAAAGTGTGTCTATAAAGAGTGTTTTTCATCTAAAGGTTCGACTTCATGCTTATTCGGTAGCCTTGACTATAAGGAACCATATGTAAGATTGTGGCCAAAACTGGTACTGAAATCACTTTCAAATTACTTGTAGAGAGGTGTATCCCCTCCCCATCCCCCCTGACTCGAGGTTGCCAACCCGGATGCCGAAACACTACTGACCTGTGATTAGTAGATAGGTGGAGGGTGGCGCATCAGGCCAAAACACAACATGACATGACAAAACACAACATCAACATCAGTTGAGGGCTGCAACTTAATATTTGAAATGAATTCTTTGTGAATACGGCCCCAGATCTTCTAACATAATACATGTAAATGAATATCACATTTTCTAAACATGGTAATGGGAGTACATAACTGAAGAAATCAAAACAAGAGCACAGATGTGTTTTTTCTCCATATATAAACAGTATCCTATACAAAGAAGAAAGAAGCTGAAGCATAGGCTATCCGTACTATCCTGTGGGGTGTACTACGAATCTCGATTAGTGGGTTAGCGAGGTATGTTGCGCTCAAAGCCAGGCTATGCTGTGACACGAAAGTGGATCTGTTTTAGTGTCGCTATATCACCATGGTATCTTATGCTGTCAACCAAACCTGGACGGGAGGAGGTTATGTGCTAAATTATAGCTCAAATCGTGTAATCTACCGCACACTGACCAATCAATTGTCTTAAAAAACGAAGTTATCTCACGTGTAGGATTCTGTCATATATCTTACAGGTGGAGCTCCGCCTCTACTAACATTTTGGATCTCGAATGCGGTTTAATAGTGCTGTGCGTGCAAATATCCCACTATGGACGCGGATACCATACAACAACTGATGACAATTGATTTATTTGATGTTATAGGTTAGACACAAAAAATGAACGCAGTGTAGATTAAGCTATCGCTCATGAATGCGGAAGTAATTGTTTTTGAATAGAGGCGGTCTTGTGCGTCTCCACGTTTCAGGATTGGCCAACGTCATCCCAACACCGAGAACGCGCACAGATCTGAGCTGAAAGCCTAGTTTGACAAATATATCACCTAACTGCAATCTTGGTATCACTTAACGTATACCCCTGAGTCAAGCCCTCGATATGTATGCATAGCCTAGATATGTCTATGTGTGCTTCGTAGTATACCCCACAGCATGAAGACAAAATGGCGAGCGCTAACAACACACAGCAAAACAACGTGGTTAGGGACTGTACGATATTTACCAGGGGGGGGTCGTCAGGGGGGGGGGGGGCCTAAGAGAATTTTTTTGGCCTGGGGGGAGGGCCGAGGAAAATATTTTTTTCCCTGATCAATGATGCGTTTTCGATATTTTAAAAGGTTTGTAGGCCAAAACATGATTCACGTCTCTTTGACAGAGTGGGCGAGTCCAAAAAGTCGCAACCCTACCTGAATCTCCCACAACCCCCTAATATCTTGCGCTCTTGACCCGCTAGCTGACCTGGCGTGGCTGACCGGGGCACAGCCACAGTATGCGCAGGTAGCTTTCCCACCCACTTCAGCCTCAAATTCCTCACACTGTCCACAGGAGAGGCATGCACCCCGAAACACGCCGCGTTTGTCTCTCATGCTCTTGTCGACAGTGACTATCCTGTGTTGATGAGGGACGCACTGAATTTCGCGGTAAGGTTAGAGGTTACGCTTGTTTCACTTTACTGGCGAATCGTAGCCCTTGATGAAGTCACATGAGCTCCAATAAAGTTTGGGAATGTAGTAAACAAATTGGCAGCATCTTTGTGGATATTCGGTGATGAATAATTAATTTTTATATGATTATATCTTAATATGAGACTGTATGCTCATTTGTACTTAGCCTAGGCAGAACTTTTGCAAGATGAAGATCACACAAGTCACCAGGCATACCGGTATGTGAGTTCAAGCAATCTTTATTATTTTTATGTAGCAAAAATTGATAGAAAAAGTCCCACTCTGATATTATTCTTAACCACACATAAAACGGCATGTTTTCCCCTTGTTGTTCTGTATGATTCCGAAGCATCTATATAGCCTACGAGAGGCGTCGTATTGTAGAGATCAGCGCTGCGTGTGTACCCGTGTGTGTGTATGTGTGCTTAACCTCGTAACCGTAATTTTTCGACCAGTTTTATTTGATTCATGTAGGGGGGAGGGCCTAGGATAATTTTTTTGAGCCGGGGGAAGGCCCCTGGAAAAAAAAAATTGACCAGGGGGGAGGACCAGGCAGAACATTTTTAACCCGATCTTCTGGCGACCGGCCCTCCAAACCCCCACCCCCCCCTCCACCCCCCCCGCTAAATATCGTACAGTCCCTTAGCTAATTAGCTATAATTTCACATCTCATAATTCACTTCGGAGATACATTAAGGAACACAAAACAACTCAACCCATATGCCCTTACAATATTATACATGAAGAAATCATAATGTGTACTTAAACTGACTTTAAAACGAATATTTCTGTCTTAATGATCACATCGTGTCTAATACATACCTCCCATGAAGAAATCATAATGTGTACTTAAACTGACGTTAAAACGATTATTTCTGTCTTAATGATCACATCGTGTCTAATACATACCTCCCGTAATACAGACCGACGAGAGAACGCAATCGATGACCTTCACTCAATACACTCTTCCCACAGAGGGCGCTATTACACTTAAGCAATATTCACCCCTTGGCAACCTTTGTGCCCAATGAGGTCTAAACTGACCAAAAGGTTTTACATTATGTCATAATGATTATGATGAACTGAATACCATTACTATAACATTTTTGTAGTTCAATGTATTGCTGTTTGAGGTCTGATAGTCAAAGAAAGATGCCAGTGGTGTTGTTAGATGAAATGGGTCATGATCGCAAATGAAAAAAGTTATTAAAACTGGTGGTAACAGCAAGGGAGATAATGTTAGGTCGTAACGTTAGGCTACTGTAATTAACATTATGGTAAATGAACACCCATAAGTATTTCTGGACTAAAATATTGCAAAGCGATTTGGTTACTTTATTTGTCTTGCTTTTATCAGTTGAAACATAGTCAAAACTTTAAGAATGTCATATCAGAACATGAAATAATAACTTAGCTGCCACACTTAGAAGCTAGCTATTCTAGCTAACGTTTATCATAGCTCATAGTGCTAGGGCTAATGTAACTCGTCAGTTTGTACGTTGCCCAGCGAATAAATTTACTTCTTACATGTTTTAAGTTAAAGAATGGAAAGAAATAGGAAATAAAAATAACCTTGAACAGTATTATCTGTTTACATTCAGATCTTGCCATAGACTTTGCCTAAGTGCTTGTAGCAAAGATTCTAGAGCGCTCTGTTCTAGAATCTTTGGCTTGTAGTCTGTCGTCCTGTTCAGAGTCTATGGTTGCTATAGCAACCGCTGCTGTGCTTCATACACTGACGAGATAAGTATGCAATTGTGGTTGAAATACTCCCGAAACACAAAGAAATCAAACCAAAATATATCTATGTAAGAACATGGGATGTTGTTGTATTCCAACAATAAGCCAACAGTCGTGGAAGGGCATTACGGTTAAATCTCACTATAATCTCCTAGCTGTGCGATATGTCCTATTACAACCCATTTGATTTGATTTTGTTCTTGCCGTCCACTAGCTAACTATGCAAACGTTAGTTATCTACAAGTCTCCTCCAAGTGACAATCATATTATACACAATTCTGGCAATGCTGAGAACAATTAGCATCCTCGTTTATCTTACTTACATTGAGTTGACTGTGTGGCTTAATCCACAGATGTGTTTCGTTATGGTTTGCTAAGGAGTAACCCATTGCTTAAAATAGTGGAGAGCTGGGATATGAGAAGATTGTGTCGAATCTTTGCATTGTATCGTGGAGTGATTTATTATTAGCTGTGAAAAGTCAGAGTTGAAATGTCCAGGGATATTCCAATTCATGGAACGTCTCTCGGCCAATCAGAAACAAATAAATAGTGCCACAGAAGTTGGATACAGTAGCTGGTGGACTAGGTGTGGCTGTGACTCTCACACCTGGAGACTACAGTCTAGTTTTTACTATGCACAGAAACATGAGATTATAATGAAACCATCATCAGACTGTTGCCCACATTACAAGTATTAATTTAACATGAATGTGTTATTCACAACATACATGACAGAGATTTCATAGATGACCATCAGAAGCAGTTACTGTTGTTGGTTATGGCTTTGCTAATTAGTTGAGCCTGGCAGCTGTGGCCTACTGGTTAGGGCTTCGGACTTGGTTCGGCTAGGAACAGCTGAAGTGCCCTCGAGCAAGGCACCTAACCCCTCACTGCTCCCCGAGCGCCGCTGTTATTGCAGGCAGCTCACTGCGCCGATTAGTGTGTGCTTCACCTCACTGTGTGTTCATTGTGTGCTGAGTGTGTTTCACTAATTCACGGATTGGGATAAATGCAGAGACCAAATTTCCCTCACGGGATCAGAAGTATATATACTTAGATAGATAGATAGATAGATAGATACTTTATTGATCCCCAGGGGAAATTTAAGCCTTTGCAGCTTTTGCCCAAATCCTGGCCTTGCACATGAAATGATCAGCCCTAGTCCAGTCCATTGTTCCTGTTGGTGAATGGCGCCTGAGCAAGCACACTTTTCAGTTCCTCAAAATATTCATTGTAGTTTAAGTGTGTCATGCGTCTGGAGAAATGCTACTGTTGTGACGCTATGGTTAACCACTTCTTCCTTCAATTGAACATGATTCCTGATTCCACACTCTTGCTTCCTCTCTTTCTGTGTTCCCCTTGCCATTCCTCCATACCTGGACTCTCATGATCCTGCTCCCATGCGGCATCAGCTCCCATACTGCATCCTGCTCCCATGCGGCATCAGCTCCCATACTGCCTTCCCTTTCTCTCTCTCTCTCCCTCTAGGACAGGAGCTGTTGGGCCAAAGTGGGTGGCAGGCTGATCTCCAGGTGGTGGTGTCCTTTTAGTTGCTGTGCATCACGTGTCTTGTGTGTTTTCACATTTGGTGTGCTGTGCCCAGACTCTTCCCCTTTCTGTCAGCCTCTTGCTGCCGTTGTCCTGTGGTTGGATGTCTGTTTGTTGCAAAAGTTAATTGCAGTACAGTGAAGAGTTTGGAGAGTAAAGTTATAGGGCAACTTGAAGTTTTATGAAAATAATTTACGAACCAGAACATAAAGACCATGAAGCTTCTATTTCTTGCAGCTGTTAAAACACCCGCTAGATAGTTTAAATACCCACCAACATTTGTTTTTGCTGTACAGATTATTTCTAAAAGTTATTTGTCTACTACTGGCTGATTTATCAAACAAGTGCTTTCTCGTTCGTCCTCCGCAAACTACAGGTGTTTCGGTAGAGAGCCATTGCTACAATAATCGATGCCAAGCAATTTCTGTAACACTTTTTGTGACATTCAGCAAATATCTCCTCATTTAATGTAAGTTCCTTCAGACAATAGGCCTACAGTACGTTCTACTCTACGTGCAGTTGTCCTCCATCTCAGTTGCATCAGTTTTCTAATTTTGAAGGTTCTAAAACATTATTACTGTATGCTTCACTGAATCCTTCTCGTTTTCTTTCATTTGTCCAGCTAACTTTTCCATTGAACCTAGCCATTTATGATGGATTACACACTCGACATTCTGAAATGTCCTGCATGATCAAGGCCAAATTAAGTTATCATGCAGCCACTGTGTCAGCAGCATCAGTGCTGACGGTGACGGTGCGTTTCTGATGTCAGATTATTATGTAGGCTAGCCTACTAGACTGTTCTCACGTTGCAGCGCTTTACTTATATGAAGTAGCATTAATCAATATGAAGGGCAGAGGGGGATAAATGTTGTCCCCCCCGACGATAAAAATAATTTAGCAGAGGTAGGGATAGGAAAACCAGAGGGGGGGAAATCCTCACCATCCCCCCCTACAAATCGCACCCTGGTTGTAATAAATATGTTAGGTGGTCACTACTAATGTTTGTGTGTTTTGTGAAAACTCTATGTCATAACTAAAAGAAATGTACTATTTAAGTGAAATATACAGTGCACTGATCATGTTAAGCAGAGACAACGATAAATGTTATGTTTTTGCAAGGCAGAGGGAAAAAATTCTGCCCATCAACCGTTCCTCCTGCTTCTCAGTCCAGATGAATGACTCCATGCCTCGTGCTGCTGTGACAAATAGGCTACTACATCAAATGGTGGGTGAACTTTCTGATGAACTTGTTGAAAAATTAAAATTCTGATGAAATAACCGAAAATTATGTTCAGTTTGACCAATAGTTAGCTAAATGTTTGTTTATGTGATTAACTTACATTAACCTGAGAAAAGTAAGGTAACATTAGCTCCGTTGTTAGCATGCTAGTAGTCTTTCGGACAGTTAGCTCATGGTAGCTACCTTCCAATGGGTGTGTATGCCAGATTATAACAATCACATATGTTTTCGTGTAAATATACTTGTCTTGGTGCTACTAAGTTTAATTCAGACTTTATCACTGAAATAGGTGTTTCTGTCTGTAGACAGTTTTAGCTAACCATAGCAACACATGTTGGTTAGCTTTTGGCTAATGTTAGCCGATGTCCATTCACTTATTTGTTGCATTCATAGGTGATATAACTTTTAACTTTTTTTTCAACTGTGTAAATGAACATGGACTAAAACATTGTTTTCTTATGTTCTTTTTTATAGGTTCTTCGTCTTTTTTTTTATAGGTTCTTCATCTACAGTGGATGTGGAATATTTATGAGTTTAAATGTTGTTTGTTCATGTTTTATCAATAATAAAAGGCATTCCTATACATTGTGATGAATTTCTTTTCAATTTTTAATAAAACAATTAAATTAATACAGTACCCTAATCTTAAAATAAAAAACAATAGGCCTATCTACAGAACTTAGTTCATATGAATTTGTTAACATGCATTTTAACCTAGTTATTTTATACAACTGCAACTTCTGAAACAATAAGTTAAGTGAACTAAAGATTTTTAGTAAAGACTACTAATGTAAGCTTAATTTGTCTACAGCATCAACATAAGGTTGTTAGTTGACACAACTAAACATGTTTAGTTTTATGTTTTGTAAAAACTAGAATGGTTTAAGGCAATCGGTTTCCACGCAATTTTCTAGTAATGACAACTAGTTCGGGTTTAGAGTGCAATGGGGTCTAAACTGACCAAAAGGTTCCTAGTTCCTGGGAGGGCCTAACACTCACAGGTGGCGTAGTCGACTATTTACATACAAACATCTACCTCCGCCCTGCTACACATGTAAGAACAAGTTGTGGTTTTGTAGCTATAGCTGACATCTGAAGGGTTCTGTCTTAGTTGCTGTCTTTTGTTCCAATTGTTGTTAGTTGTTAGTTTAGTTCTCTCAGATAAGCTGATGTTCACTCATTTTCCTTAGTCTTGTAACCAAATGCACTTGTGAAGTTGTGACCCACGGTAACTGTCTGCAATCGTTATATTTTTTTGTATGTGTGTGTTACGTGTGTGTGTGTGTGTGTGTGTGTGTGTGTTGGGTGTACTGGTGCCCAGGACATGGGCATAAAGAGGACCAAGATGACTTCAAGTATCGTTTGTGTGTGTGTGTGTGGTCAGAGGTTCCTTTCTGTAGAAATAGGAAGTACTAACAATATATCCTGGTCATGTGAACTAACAATATATTTTTTATACCAAAAGTCCCCTTTTTTCACATACAAATAGTAACAAACTGTTTTGTGATACTGCCAATTAGAAAGCCTAAGATAAATTAATTGTTGCCATATGGCAACACCATCCCAGCCAATATGGTCCAATATGTGATTGTCCGCGGGTTCCAAAGTGGCCCCATGTCATTTGCCCACATGGGCTCCATGCAGGATTGCACTGGGTTTTATTTGGGTCCCAACTGGGCAACATACATTTGGGCCCCAGCCTTAAATTCTACCTGGGTTCTACATGGGTACTACATGATTTAAATTATGGGGTATAGGAGGATTGAATCGCAGATTCTATAGTGGCCCCATGCCATTTGTCCACATGGGCTTCAGGCAGGATTACAATGGGTTTTATGCTCCAAACTGGGCAATAAATGCCAGACCCATCCACGCCCCACCTTAATATTCTGTCTAGGTTCTACACATTGGCCAAATGGGTTGCATGCAAGATTATAGTTATTAATTATCGGGCAAAGCTGGGCAATGCATAAAAAATCTTGGTCCTATCTTCAATTTCATATGGCTCCAACATTTATAATAACATATAATTAAATTCACAATGTTTACAACATATAATACCGATCCAAAACCCATTTGTTATTCACTAGAAAATAATATTAGTCACTTCCAGGGGGCTATGGCTCTAAGGTCCCACCAAACAGCAGAAAAAGCAGCCTAATTTTCTTTTTCTGCATTTAATAATAATCATTTAATAAATTACAACACAGAGAACATCAACATCAACACAGAGAACAACAACAATACGAACTAGTTACAAACAGCAATGCCTAAATTAAATCACTTGGCTGCCCTCAGCCCTCCCCTGTCCCTTGTCCCAGGAACCATTTCCCTAATGACCGCTCCTCCTCCTGCTGATTGGTAGTGCTGGTAAGGGGGTTCTTCTTGAGGGCCTCTGTAAAACAAAATTGTATTTAAAGGGGTATTCCACCATTTTGGGGAATTACACTCATTTTCCACCTCCCCTTGAGTTAAACAATTGATTTTGTTTTACCTTGTGGGCAGCCGTGGCCCACTGGTTAGCACTCTGGACTTGTAACCGGAGGGTTGCCGGTTCGAGCCCCGACCAGTGGGCCACAGCTGAAGTGCCCTTGAGCAAGGCACCTAACCACTCACTGTTCCCCGCGTGCCGCTGTGGTTGCAGGCAGCTCACTGCGCTGGGATTAGTGTGTGCTTCACCTCACTGTGTGTTGAGTGTGTTTCACTTATTCATGGATTGGGTTAAATGCAGAGACCAAATTTCCCTCACGGGATCAAAAGAGTATATATACTATACTTATATACTTTCTCCAGTTCATCCAGCCGTCTGGCGACACCACCAGCCTAGCATAGGTGGTGGTAATGCACTCCTTTTGCAAACTGCCAAAAAAAAAGCTCACCGAAAAAGAAGGGTTCACTGGCCTGTTCTTTTTCTTCAGTCAGTTTTTTTGGCAGTTTGCAAACGGAGTGCATTACCACCGCCATCTGCTGGACTGAGGTGTAATGGCAAGTGTACCATGTAGCCTCGGTCTGGCCACGGGGTGGATAAGGCGAATTGACAGTCAGTTTTGTAATGCTTCACTTACTGGATTAGGATCAGTTGCTAACATTAGCATTAGCTTGTCTGGAATTATCATCGATAAATGGGGCGATTGCTCTGGACTAATAAAATCAAGCAGAGTAAAAATATGTGTTCTATCTTAAAGTGTAATCCTGGAGGAAATTGAACGCATTGTGATTTTTTTCTGCATGAAAAAGGTCGTCCAAAGGATCAGTAGTCCTGCCAGCTTCAGAGCTAACAGCCCAAATTCGATTGTTCTGAAGGACTGAAAAACAATTGCTTTAGCTCACGCGCCCTTTCTCCTCCGTAGACTACAGGTGTAGCAATAGCGCTGAAAATTGTTTTCTTGGCTTTTTATGCCTTTGATGATAGGACAGTGGAGAGTGACAGGAAGTGAATAGGAGAGAGAGCAGGGGTGGGATCCGGAAAGGACCACGGGGCGGGAATCGAACTCGGGTCGCCGGCGTACGGTGCAGGTGCCCCAGCCAGTTGCGCCACAGCTGGGGCAATAGTGCTGAATGTCCTGCCCTCATTCCCAAAAAGGTTGGAGACCCCTGGTGCAAATAGCTTCAGGTGTGTATGTGTGTGTGTGCGATTTATATACCTCCCTCTCTCCATCCCTCTCTTCCCTCAATTAACATATCTATCTCATCTCCATCTCTCCCTCCCTCTCTTTCTCCCTCCATCCTCTCTTCCCCCCATCTACCCCGCCTCGCCCTCCCTCCCTTCCTCTCTTTCTCCCTACCTCCCTCTCTTTCTATCGTAGTGTGGAGACCCCCCAGTGGCCCCCTCTCTTGTGGACACTCTCTCTCTCTCTCTCCCTCTTTCTCTCTGTCTCTCCTTCTCTCTCTCTTTCTCCCTCTCTCTCTCTGTCTCTCTCCCTCTCTTTCTCCCTTTCTTTCTCTCTTTCTTTCGCTCTCTCTCTACCTCTTTCTTTCTCTCTCTCTGTCTCCCTCTCTGTCTCTCTCTTTCTCCCCCCTCTCTGTCTCTCTCTCCCCCCCCCCCCCCTTAGTCTCTGCACTGGGGTAGATATTCTCCATGTCTGGATTTCTGTGATGGCTGGACTTATTGTGATATAAAGTAAATTCACAATTAAATAACCTTTTTTACTTTTCTGTATTTGCTTGCTTTTGGTTTTTTATTTAATATATACAGAAACAACATTTTTCATGTTACATTTGTACAAATGAGTAAACGTGTGATGTCTGATGTTTCTTTACATAAATTCACTATCATTCTAAGATGAGGCTCTTCTCTCTACATTGTGTGCGACCACACACACACACAGTCTGAGGTGCATATTAAGCCCTGTTGTATTCATAACCTTTAGCATGTTTATTCCACCTTTTTATTTGTAAATTATTCAACACTATCTCAGCACTAAACAAAAGTTGTTTTCCCTTCTTTTGTCCTGTGGGTGTCTGCCAGTAGGAGGTGCCAGAGTAGCATCCAGGTAGAGAGGGGATCCAGAGCACCTCAGAGGTCTGTAACAACACCCTTAAAGGGCTTGGCGGAGGTCTAGAGTAGTACTCAGGTCTACTCAGGTATAAAATAGTACCCAGGCCTAGAGCCAGAGGAGTACTCAGGTCTAAAATAGCACTCAGGTCTAGAGTACACAGATCTAGATTATGCATGTCTAAAATAGTATTTAGTACTACTCAGGTCTAGAGTAGTACGCAGGTCTAGAGCTAGAGTTACTCAGGTCTAAAATAGTGCGCAGATCTAGAATAGTACTCAGGTCTAAAATAGTGCACAGGTCTAGAGTAGTACGTAGGTATAGAGTAGACCTCAGGTCTAGAGTAGAGTAGTACGCAGGTCTAGAGTAATATGCAGGTCTAGAGTAGAGTAGTACGCAGGTCTAGAGTAGTATGCAGGTCTAGAGTAGTATGCAGGTCTAGAGCAGTACTCAGGTCTAGAGTAGTACTCAGGTCTAGAGTAGTACGCAGGTCTAGAGCAGTACTCAGGTCTAGAGTAGTACTCAGGTCTAGAGCAGTACACAGGTCTTCTTGTCCTTAAAGGGGTTGGCGGAGGTGGCGATGCCTGTGATCAGCGGGTCGGAGCGGATGTGCTCCTGGCAGTACTGCACCAGCTGAGCCGCTGCCACCGAGATCTAAAGGGTGAGAGGCAATAACCAATCAGATTCACTCTCTTACGGCAATAACCAATCACATTCACTCTCTTACGGCAATAACCAATCACATTCACTCTCTTACTAAGATTACCCTCTCTTACTAAGATCATTTTAATTTAGTTACGCATCATAATCAATTAAAGTCTCTCTCAGATTAAACATCCACATTCACGCCTTTATAGCCCATAGCCAATCAGATATGTACACTCACTAGGAATAACAGACTAAATCCTGATTCTTACAGATAACAAATCAACATACATTTTTTTTACCCAGTAAATGCTCTTCCCCTCGTGTTTCTCAGGTGGTCAGTGTCACCAGTCAATCAGTCAAGAAACAAGAAAATGTGTTTTCCACACGCACGACACTGACCTTGACCCGGTCCATGTTGGCTTCAACTCTGAGCTGCTCCACTGCTTTTCTCGCCTGGAGCACGTTGTTCCCACTACACACCTTCCCTTCCATCGCTCTCTCTCACACACACACACACTGCAGGCAAGGTCACACACACACACACACACACACACACACTGCAGGCAAGGTCACGCACACACACACACACACACACACACACACTGCAGGCAAGGTCACACACACAAGACGGCAAGACATACACTGTTTTCCAGGCTCAGTGGTTTTACACACACACACTCATCTCACACACAACCTTCAGCGTTGGTGTCTGTACTGATGAAAGAGAAAGTTGTGTTAATTTACCTGCATTGCAATGTGCGTGCGTGCGTGTGTGTGTGTTGCTCCTACCTCTGGGTTCAGTTCACCTGCAGATGTCCATGCAGTTCAAATGGTGAGACCAGGCGGAACATTCACACACACCAGCTTAGCATTGGGCATGGACGAGGGGGTCAGGGTCCTATTTAACCTCTCTCTCTCTCTCTCACTCACACACACACACACACACACGTGCACGCAGACACCCCATGAGGTGGAGTCCAGATGAAAGTGTGTGTGAAGTTGTTCTTAAAAGGGTTCACACACAGGGCTGCAAATGTCATTGCCACATCACACACACACACACACACACTGAGGATAAAAGCATGTGTGGGGGCAAACCCATCTCAACTTTTCTCCCTTTGTGGGTATTAATCATCTGAAAGACATCCCTCCTAAATGTCACAGGTAAAGGACCTGGCAGAGGTTTGAGCTGCTGAATGTGTGTTTTACTGAATGAGTGTTTTACTAGCCCAAGACCTTTAGCACCAGAGAAGCACAGGGCACCTCCTCCCTCCAGAAGGATGTCTTAAGCAGCAGCAACCTCTTAGTTCATATTCTCAGCAGACGGCATAAAGCACGGAATGTGCAGCGGAAAATACTGATGGCAGCTGCAGTGGACAATTATATGATTGTATTACATGATATTCTCAGGGTCCCTGCAATAGAAATGGTACTGACAGTAGTTTTGAGAACATGCCGGGACCCAGTAAGCCCATGACATTCTCTATTCCTGTATTGACAAGTAATAGAAGACTAGTGCTTCGAGCTTACAGGGCAAACCAGTCAAATCTCCTACCCGTACCACAACCACCTCAGATTTCCCCCGTGGATAATATTTCCCCAACACTTACAGCTACACTAGCACTCCTAAATATCAGATCTCTTTCAAACAAATCATTCTTAATAAATGATCTGATTTGCACACACAACCTTGATTTCTTACTTTTAACTGAGACATGGTTAGATCAAGCAAACAGTGTTACTACTCTCATCGAATCAGCTCCCCCAAATTTCAGCTTTTTGAATGCTACCAGAGCAAATAAAAGAGGTGGGGGGATAGCCACAATTTTCAAAACATCTTTTCAGTACAATCAGTCATCATTCGGTGACTTTACTTCATTTGAATATCTGTGCGCACGCATTAAGTCTCCTCCTCAGATTTTATTACTGACTATTTACAGGCCTCCAAAACATTCAGCTAAAGTCTTTCTTGAAGAGCTGGGTGGGAAGCTAGGAAGAGCTGTCAGTCATTTGCATAGAGTTTGACTGTCTTATTATATCAGGGGATCTAAACTTGCATGTGAATAATCCTGTTTCTCCCTAACACAGCATGTACAGGGGCCAACACACTCTCTCGGCCATACCCTCGACCTTGTTATCACAAAGGGTCTCAATGTCTCTACAGCTGTTAAAGACCTTTCGTTATCTGATCATTTCTGCGTGTTTTTTGGTGTGTCTATGTCCCCACACACTCAAAACACAGCTATGATAGTAAAAAGGAGAATCATAAATGATCAAACAAGTGCTCTCTTTGAGCAGCACTTTCACAGATGTCAAGTCAACTGTCAGACTTGGTAGAATTATTGGATCGCTTTAATGCAAAAATGGCAAACATTATGGATGACATTGCTCTATTGCAACTCAAGAAAGTTAAGGACAAACAGAAAGCACCATGGAAGCAAAATCCAGCAGTTAAAATTCTAAAAAGAGAGTGTAGGAAGACTGAAAGAAAATGGCGTAAATACAAACTTCAGATCCACTATGAAATCCATAAAGAGATGCTCCGCACATATAACTCTGAAATATGCAAAGGAAGACAGTCTTTCTTTTCTAACATCATCAGTAGAAGTTCAAATAACACTCGTGTTCTATTTTCAACTGTCGAGAAGTTAAAACGGTACAGAATCTCAGCCCTTCCACATGTGGCTTAGACACTCTGCCTACCAATTTCTTCTAAACTGTTTTTCACCTTATAGCGGCAGATGTTCTTCACATTGTAAATGTATCACTTCTGTCTGGCACTTTTCCTAAGTCACTGAAAACAGCTGTTATAAAGCCACTTCTCAAGAAGAATAACCTGGATGCCTGCATGCTAAATAATTACAGGCCCATATCCAATCTACCTTTTATTGGCAAAATGATTGAAAAAGTACCACCTTCCTAACATGAAATGGGTATTTTGATTACTTTTTAAATGGTCTACCTTCAAGTGTCTGGCACCAACTTTCGGATGACATCAAAAAGGTCCCAACTGTAGCCAGTTTTAAAGACCAAACTGTTCTCAGATGCTTTCTGCTAACTGCACTGAGTTACAAATTCTGAATCTGCTTTGAAATTTATTCTGCCTTGTGTCTTTTATTTTGTCCTTTTAATTATTCTTTATTTTTAAATAATTTTACCTTGTGGGTTTATGTTTTCTTTTTTATTATGATTTTTACCTTTTAAACTCTTTGACTGTTGCCCTTCTATGCTTTTATTTGCTATTACTGTTTGCTTTTGTTTGCACATTGAATGACATCTGTGTACGAAATGTGCTATATAAATAAACTTGACTTGACTTGACTTGAATGGAGTAGGAAGGTGGGTCTGTCCGATGGCTCGTGGGCCAATATTTGTGTATTTGAATGGTCTTTATACTGTATGTATGCTTAACTAATTTGCAAAATCACGGGAATATTTACACTGTAGCAGCCAACAGCTGAACGCTTTATTTAGGTTTTAATTTAGTAACTTCAAACTTGGATCCAGGAAGACTGGAATGGCTAGCCTGAATGAGAAGAATTCCAACATAACCTGTTCTGTGGCGCTCAGAGCCAAAAAAAACAATTCCCGAACGCAATATTTCCCTGATGTCCTCCTTGGCCTGCCGTAGTTGTTTGGAAAACGTGGGTGAAATGTCAGAGTTACTGCACGTTTAGCCAACTCAGAAACGTTCAGACACAACTCCAATAAAGTACACAAACCCACTTATACACTACGCGGAAGACTACGAGGTAAGTTACTTAGAGATATCTCAGAAGAAAATTATCCGACATGTTTTGAATCGCCTACCACATTATTCATTAGGTCAGGTGGACTGCACCAAGCTAACGTTAGCTGCAAGAACTAGCTAACTGCAATAGTTGGGAAGTGAATGGTGAAATTTTTCAGAATGGTGACATTTTCAAAGACAGACCTTCCCATGATTTATTATGTAACTGTAGCCACTGTTGAACTGATACTGGTATCATGTAATTTCATAAATATAAACAGTAGCGAAGCCTTTCCTAACAGTATCACATCATGCGAGCCAGTAGCCTATGGAAGTGTCCAGTGTAAACCGATAGATGGGTTCGTCTGTCGTTTATCTGCGTATTTTACTCAACTGTGTCGGCTTTTGCTTTTAAGTATCCGTGTTAAAACAAGTCTGGGTCATTTTATATCGGTTGGATTCATGTGCCCGATGATCTGACGTGACAGCCCTGCATGCGTCCGCCCACTCTTCAGATGTGTGGTGCTGTCAGCTAACAGTGTGCGTATGAAAACATTTGAGTGACATTTAGGGTGTTTCATTGGCAGACGCCTTTATGCATATCGTTATGTGAGGTGCATTCGAAAACACGGCACAAGGCAGTGTGCAGTAACCTGACTCTAGTGGAGCTAGGCGGAACGAAATTCATCTGGCGAGAGTCAGGTTAAGTGTGCAGTGGAACCATCTGTAAATCCTATGGTCCTGTCCTGTCCTGTTCTGCAGAGAGGTGATGTGTGTATCTTACTCTACACAGTAAAATAGCATGCCACAGCGGAGCAAGTCGAAGCAGGAAGAACTTGCCGCAACAGATATATTTTTTAATGCATCAGTATATAGTTCTGATGAAGTTGTTTCTGTTTCTGTGACACCACCGTTTTGCTATGGTTTCCTGATTGAACGTCACGGTTTGGTCCCAAAGTACCTGGGCTGAGTTGAAAACGGACACAATGTGCAAAGGGTATGATTCAATGTAAACACTGGTGCAGTGAACATTCTGTTGTTCGTGCAAGCACTCTGAGATTTGCTTTTCCCACTTTTCTTTCGAAATGTATTCTGAGCCTGCTGAGATGTGTGTAAATATACATTTAATGTTCACGCTTGCTTTCTTACCCTTCATCTGTAA
>NC_055980.1:28292261-28297261 GCF_018492685.1 Alosa sapidissima
AGAATGATGTAAATGTCTCGGACTGCGTGGGACTGAAATTGTGAATTAATCTCAAACAGGAAGTGAGGGCTGATGTCAGTTACCACGGTGACGCAGCCAACCTCTTCTGCTGACAGACTCTTTATGTGTTGCCATAGTGATGGCTTTCATGTCTGTAAACATCCGGCATCACAGTCCACCGTGCACACACACACACACACACACATATATGCAAACACACACCATTATGCTTTTATCTCACACACCTGCTGCAGGTGGTGGTTGTGTGCACATTTGTGTGTGTGTGTGTGTGTGTGTGTGTGTGTGTGTGTGTGTGCACAATGCTGATACTTTTGTTTACCCAGATGCACCTGTAGGAGTTTCATGCAGTGGGCAAGAGATGCATGTATGAAAGTGTGTGTGTGTGTGTGTGTGTGTGTGTGTGTGTGTGTGTGTGTGTGTGTGTGTGTGTGTGTGTGTGTGTGTGTGTGTGTGTGTGACGGAGAGGGCAGAGAGAAAGAGAGAGCAAGAAAGTGTGCACAAGAGAGAGAGAGAGAGAGAGATGATTTGTATGACCAGTGTCAACTAAGTAAGAAGGCAGTGAGGAAGTTTGTGAAAACGCTTAAAGACACTGCACTAGGCAGACAGCTCCCAACAGATGGACACACCAGCTCCCAGCCCTGGCCTCCCGCGCCAGCATACAGAGCCATGCGGCCAAATCCTCCTCCATACCAGCACCGTGGACCAAGAGGACCTATCTACAAGCCCCCGCGCCTAGATAGATAGATAGATAGATAGATACTTTATTGATCCCCAAGGGGAAATTCAGGGGGAAACCTGAACCAGCCTAGCACCCCAACCAAAGAGAGCCCACACACCACGCCCACCAACCACGGTCAGAGCGGACCACAACATCTACACAGCGAGACCCCCTACCCAGGCCACCCACCCTAACACCAGACCTGACCCATCACCTCCAGAGCCAGCATGCACCTCTTCCAGACCAGATCTGCAGCCCCCAGCACCAGCTCATCTCCCTCCCTCTAGAGCAAACCGCTGGTTCCCAGAGCCCAGCCATCACCAGCACCACCTGCCCACCACCCCCCCTCCACCTGGCTACACCACCAACCCCAACACACAGCACCCCCCCCCCCCCTCCACCTGGCTACACCACCAACCCCAACACACAGCACCACCCCCCCCCCCTCCACCTGGCTACACCACCAACCCCAACACACAGCACCCCCCCCCCCCTCCACCTGGCTACACCACCAACCCCAACACACAGCACCCCCCCCCCCCCTCCACCTGGCTACACCACCAACCCCAACACACAGCACCACCCCCCCTCCACCTGGCTACACCACCAACCCCAACACACACTGCCAGAGAATGCAAAATATGTATGGCAAAAGAATGACATCACTCACTGTCCCCCAGACTATAAGGAAATAATAGTACCCTCACAAAAACGTACATCAAGAAAGAAACTCAGGTGGTTTAGTAATGTGGTATAAATCAAAATTTGACAAATATTTCAGCATTATTAAAATAGGAAAATACCACATATGGTTAAAGATTAAGAAAGATATATTAATCTCACAACAAGACCTCTTTCTCTGTGCAATATACATCCCCCCTTATGATTCTCCATACTACTCAGAAGATGCATTCATATCACTAGAAACAGAAACAAGCCATTTCCAGGCCCAGGGAAATGTTCTTGTTTGTGGAGACCTAAATGCACGAACAGGCACCGAAGATGATTTTATAAACACTGACGGCAATACCTACATCTGCCACTCACTTGATAAAACTAATCAGTCTGTTTACCCACACAGAAGGAACTATGATCCAGTTACGAACAGACATGGAAAAGAACTCTTGCAACTCTGCCGATGTCTGGGTCTGTATATCGCCAATGGTAGGATAAGAGGTGACACCTTTGGAAGACACACATTTTGCTCACCTCTTGGGAAAAGCACAGTAGATTATGCAATAACAGATATAGACCCCATGTCAATTAGAGCATTCACTGTCAAACCACTAACCCCCCTATCAGATCACAGCCAACTCGCTCAAAATAACATCCTCAAATCACAGCCCAGTAAGCTGTTCCACATTAAAAAATCATACAGATGGGCTGAAAACAGTAGTGACGAATTCAAGAAAACAACAGAAAATCATGAAATTTAAATTCTCCTGGACACTTTTTTAGACACACCATGTACCTTAAGAAAGGAGGGTGTCAACCAGACTGTGGAAACAATTTGCATAATATTTCAAAAAACAGCAGAAAAGGCTAAATTAAAAAGATTAAGGGCCAAACCTAAATTTAAAAAAGAAGACACTTGGTTTGATGCCGAATGCCAATCATTAAGAAAAGAAATTCGCAAACTGTCCAATCAGAAACATAGAGATCCAAATAATACATCAAACCGACATTTATATTGTGAGACACTAAGACAATACAAACGCACACTCAGAACTAAGAAAGCTCAATACACCCAAAACCAGCTGGCACTGATTGAGGAATCAATAAATACAAACACATTTTGGGACAATTGGAATCACTTAAAAAAATCAAACCAGCAAGAATTAGTGATTCAAGATGGAGATATCTGGACTAATCATTTTCAAACTCTTTTCAAGAATGTCCAGTCTGACCAAAACAGGGACAAAAATGACATAATCCACAAACTACAAAATCTAGAGAGATCAGTCAAAGACTATCAAAACCCACTTGACTCCTCAATCACTGAACAGGACCTTCTCACCCACATTAAAAAATTGAAGCATAAAAAAGCATATGGACCTGACTGCATTTTAAATGAAATGCTAAAATGTATGAATGGAAAATTTAGATTGGTTATTCTCAAAATATTCAATCTAGTTCTGAGTGTGGGTTATTTCCCTGACATCTGGAATCACGGATTAGTTACACCAATTTATAAAAATGGAGATAAATTTGACCCCAACAATTACCGAGGCATTTGTGTGAGCAGCAACCTGGGGAAGTGATTCTGTAGTATTATTAGCACACGGCTCCTAAACTTCCTTATGAAACACAATGTCTTGAGAAAAGCCAGATTGGATTCTTACCAAATTATCGCACTACCGATCATATTTACCCCCTACACACCCTAATAGAAAAACATACCCAAAATCGAAATAAATTGTTCTTTTGTTTTGTTGACTTCAAAAAAGCTTTCGATTCTATTTGGCACAATGGATTATTCTACAAATCAATTGAAAGTGGTGTAGGGGGTAAAACATATGACATCATAAAATCAATGTATTCAGGAGCTAAATGTGCCATTAAAATTGGATCCAAAAGAACTCAATATATCCCTCAAGAGTGCGGAGTGAGGCAGGGCTGCCCTCTAAGCCCGACCCTATTTAATATATATATAAATGAGTTGGCGACTATACTGGAAAAGTCACCCGCCACGGGACCCACTCTGCACGACAGTGAGGCCACATTCCTGCTCTTTGCAGATGATCTAGTCCTTCTTTCATCAATGGAGAAAGGACTCCAAACTCAACTAGACCTCCTTCAAAAGTTTTGCCAGACCTGGGCCCTGGCAGTTAATACAAACAAAACCAAAATAATGACCTTTCAAAAAGGATCCAGATATCAGGGAAGAGAGCATACATTTAGCTTAGGACCACAAGTAATTGAACATGTTACAGATTATACTTACCTAGGCCTTAGAATCAAGTACAATGGAAAATTTAACATGGCAGTGAATGAACTAAGACACAAGGCACGCAGGGCTCTATATGCCATAAAAAGACAAGTTCCTTTTGAAATTCCAATCCAAATTTGGCTTAAAATATTCTCATCAGTGATAGAACCAATTGCCCTTTATGGCAGTGAAGTGTGGGGCCCACTTACCAATCAGGAATTGGATAAATGGGAAAAACATCCAATTGAGACCCTACACGTTGAGTTCTGCAAAACCATCCTAAAAGTCCATCGGCATTCAACAAACGCGTGCAGGGCAGAATTAGGCCAATATCCTCTTCTAATTAAAATTCAAAAAAGGGCAATCAAATTCTGGAAACACCTCAAATTAAGTGACCCACACTCTTTCCATTACAAAGCCTTGCAATACCAAGAGCTGAGCAAAGACAAGACCTCTCCTACCAACCTGGTCCACAGCCAACCTTTTCTACTAACACATACTAACACCCCAGGCTTTTGTAAGCAGTGCAATGGCAATGTTGTTGAAACTGAACTCCATTTCTTAACAGAATGCAAAACATTTCAAGCAATCCGTGAAATCTACTAAGAAAAATATCCTAATTTTATGACTCTTTTATGACTTTATGATTTTACGACAAATCCAGCTGTATCATAGCTGCCCAGTACATCCTTGCCTGTCACCAACTGAGGGACAGTGAGTGACTTACATTGAACCTACATTTGTACATATCCTCACACAGAAACACACACGCATGCGCGCACACACACACACACTGATATATCTCTAGCCACACACACAATCACCCTAACTATCCTCTGTTTAAAAATGAAATGACATTACGATAATTTATACTATAGGCTGCCTATATAAATGTCTGTTTAGGCACATAATTGAGAGAGAGTGAGAGAGAAAGAGAGAGAGAGAGAGTGAGAGAGAGAGAGTGAGAGTGAGAGAGTGAGAGTGTGAGAGAGTGAGAGTGAGATAGAGTGAGAGTGAGAGTGAGAGAGAGTGAGAGAGAGAGAGTGAGAGAGAGAGAGCGCTCGGTCAGATATTGGACTTGCATTTGCTCTGATCTGTGAAGCTCAGCTTTAAACTGTTCCGGATGACTGCACACACTGATGCACTACTGTTTCACCCAAAACACACACGGCACACACACACACTCACACACCCATGACAGACACACCCACAACACACATATCCTCAGATGACCTTCAGTTGGTTGACCCTGAGGGGACATCCATGAACATGCCCTAATGAACATGCCCGTATACACCACATAGCCATGAAATCCTCTTGAACATGCCCTAA
>NC_055980.1:28319761-28322261 GCF_018492685.1 Alosa sapidissima
ACATGTGCCATGTTCTTGCTATACTGGCAGATACACTTGCTTAAAATAAGTAACTTTTCCCCAAAATTGTATATATCTTTCTCATTTTTGGAAAGGCGTTTTTTGCAGTGTAATATAGGCTACATAGCTAACTCTGTGCTAGCATAACATGGCAAAAGTCTAGTGATTTGTAGTGAACTTTCTCCAAATTAGACTTATAGATATTTAATTTGTTGGTCCTATTTGACGACACAAAATGGTCATATGGTATTTATGGAATACAAACCTTCGATGTAGCTACTGAGAGAGTTTGATGACATTCAGATGTTGCTGTTTCAGATTCCCACGTAGCCTAAATTAGAAAATAGCCTACTGCTTGTTCAGCAGCCTGTTGCAAAACATATCTTGATCTGTTGACAAAGAATCTGTCACAAGAGAATATATGATTTAATGGGAAGACCGTAGGCTATTATAGATATACAAAATGACAGACATGAATCTCGAATTGGTGGCTTAACTGGTTAGCCAGGGTATGTATTGCTTCTAGCTTGTCATTTTAGTGAGCAGTTCGAGGTCCACAAGTGATCTTCCTAATTTTTGCGCGTTAGCAACACAGCTAACTCTGCTAGCATAACATGGCAAATCCCAAAGGAGTGCTAATGTAGGCTACATTATAACACAGCTAGCATTGCGCTAACATAACATTCCTAATTCACACAGGAGTCCTAATATCTTTAGGCAAGGCAGGGTAATGATAGTAATCATTACAATAATCAAGGCAAGGCATGATAATATCTTCATCATTTTAACATTTTATTATATTAATGTATCTATTTATGTGATTGAAAGGTTAAGGCAACTGTTTTGTCATAACCATGCCAAAATCTACATATTGAATGCCATCCATGAACATGTAGAAAGACCAAATTCTTTTGCCCGGCTCCTATTTGCAGATTTCTCATCTGCCTTTAACACCATTCAACCTCACATGCTGGCTAAAAAACGTATGGACTATTTCAACCTGGATCATCAGCTAATTCTGTGGATTACAGACTTTCTAAACCCAAAGAACACAGACGGTGCTGGTCAACAAGAGGTTCTCTGACATCAGATACATGTCCACTGGCTCACCCCAGGGTTATGTCCTCTCACCACTACTTTTCATCTTGTAGACAGATGACTGTAGAAGCCGCCATGCTGATCGTCATCTAGTGAAGTTTGCTGACCACACTGTTCTCCTTTCCCTGCTACATGGTTCTGTCCAAGATCATGGGCCTGTCCTCAGTGAGTTTGTGGAATGGTGTGATAGCTCATTTTTGGAGCTAAATGTTACAAAGACCAAGGAGATGTTCATTGACTTCACTAAGCATGGAGGAAGCAGGACTGCAACTACAATCCATGGGAAACCAGTGGAAGTTGTACATGAATATAAATACCTGAGCACTATCATTGATGACAAACTGCGTTTTGACTCCAATACAGAGGTGATTATGAAAAAATGTCAACAGAGGCAGTATTTCTTGAGGAAGCTTTACTCCTTTGGAGTGAACAGGAAGATTATTTTTTTTACATCTCCTTTATTGAAAGTATACTGACCTTTCCATCCATGTGCTGGTTTCACTCCCTCTCAGTCAAAAATAAGAAACACCTCCAGAGCATTGTGAACACATCTTCTAAAATCATTGGCCACCCTCTTCAGTCTCTGACATCACTGCACAACAAGGCAACATTAAGGAAAGCCAACTGCATCCTAGAAGACTACCCATGTCCTACATAGAGTTTTTGAATGGCTGCCTTCTGGCAGGCGTCTGCGCTATTCTCTGGCTAGGACTAACAGGAGGAAGGCCTATTCGCCTTTTGAACTTGAATCCAAGCCCCCGTCCAAGCCCCCTCCTCCTCCATCTCCTGGGACTAACCCCCCCCCCCCCCCCTTACACTCCTGTCTGTCCTGTTCTTTCTTTGTCTGTCCTGTCTTATATGTTGTGTGATGTCTTATATGTTGTGTTATGTCTTATATGTCACTATGCCTGCATAGAGAAAATTGCCCCTCGGGGATAAATAAAGTTTTTTGAATTGAATTGAATAATCTTTATCTTAATTCTAAGGTTTAAGGTTTACACACACACACACAACTCTCTGCCCGACAGTGAGCATTACAGATGACACGCATAACCATTCACACAGAAAACACAGATGTTGGTGTCGTCACACACACACTCATACACACACACAGACACTCATACACACACAGACACTCCTACACACACACACCCTGACCCGGCTCTGACCTCTGAAGAGTCTGAGACACAGCAGCAGTAGCAACAGCTGGACACCAGAGCAGAATGGACAAGTGTGTGTGAGAGATGGAGAGAGAGAGAGATGGAGAGAGGCAGGGAGATGGAGAGAGAGAGAGAGAGAGATATGGAGGGAGATGGAAAGAGTGAGAGATGGAGAGAGAGATATGGAGGGAGATAGAGAGAGGGAGAGAGAGGACCATTATAATAATAATAAACTACTCTAG
>NC_055980.1:28327261-28329761 GCF_018492685.1 Alosa sapidissima
CACACACATACTCTTAATGAAGCCTACCACACCATCGCTCCCTGTGTTAGATGAGATGATACACACCCTTCTCGTCTCTGTGCGTGCAGTAACTCATAGTCTGAAGCACTCACGTTACCATAGCTTAGCATAGCTCATTGAGGAGGGCACTCACGTTAGCATAGCTCATTGCAGTGTATAATTACCATATTTTCCGGACTATAAGTCGCTCCGGAGTATAAGTCGCATTAGTCAAAAAATGCGTCATGAACAGGAAAAAAACATATATAAGTCACACTGGACTATAAGTCACATTTATTTAGAAATGTATTTCACAAAATCCAAAAACAGAGACTATGTAACTTTAATGTTTTGAATGTAAGATTAATGTTAATGAAGACGAAGAAGGAGTGAAGGCAGCCAAGAAGAGGGCCGGATAGGCCTAATTGTAAAGCAAAGATTCACTGAAAGAAAATGCCATGTGGTACACCAACATTTAGCTAAAATGTGGAGAATACAATGCAATCAAGCATTTTGGGTGATGTGGAGTCACAAGCTGCAGCAGATTAAATGCTCACGAGAGAGAAAAAGATGGTTTTAAAAAGACGTGACCGAAGCAAGCCAGGCATAGATCTATAGGCCCAAAGTTAATTGTAAAGCAATTTACAAAAGATTCACTGAACGAAAATGCTGATATGGTACATGAAAATTTAGCTAAAAATGTGGAGAATGCAATGCAGTCAAGCATTTTGGGCGATGTGGAGTGACAAGCCGGCAGCAGATTAAATGCCCACGAGAGCATTTTCTTGAATTAATTTCTTGAATTTCCCCTGGGGATCAAGAAAAGTATCTATCTATCTATCTATCTATCTGAGAGAGAAAAAGGTGCGGTTTTAAAAAGACGTGCACAGACCGGTTTTAATAGGACGTGCAGACCAAAGCTGCAGCAAGCAGGTGATACTTAGACATTTATTTCACAAAATCCAAGACCAAGAACAGACAGATGTAACTGGACACATAGAGGCCAGTGTTGCGCGGGTTTGGTCACAAGCGGCCCGCGGTCGCCCGATATTTTAATTAACCCGACCACAACTCGGACCGCGAATATTAATTAGGACAAAATTATACCCGACCCGCGATCCGACCCACTTATTTACAAAATGTGTGCTTTTGGTTATAGTCTGCATGCAGTGTGACAGTAGGCCATTTCTGTAAAACAAACTAATTTTTTAGGCATGCAGAACATAATGTTTGCGTATGGAGAGAGAATGAGAATAAGAGCGCAAGCACGCACGCAACCACCAAGGAACACTAGGATAAGATTTGAAGGCCATGGACATACATCTTTCTTTCGAAAACAGAAATGGTGAGGCAAGGTAGGCTAGAGAGATACATTGCTGGTCAAAACGTTAGCGTAAGAACTGGTTTATAATGCTGAATGAAGCACAAAGCTTTACAAAAGCACATCCACTGTTTAAAGTCACAAACACAACGAACTGTAACTTTTATGCATGCGCGAACCTATACATAGGATGTGTAGTCTGTGCCATAACATTTATTCCTGCAGGCTGCCCGTTTTGGCTGTCATACTTTTAAATGGCTTCGCAAGAAGCAGGCCTACATAGACCATAACTTACTGTCATCTTCTTTAAGAACTTTTCCCAAAATTTCCCATAGCCTATATCGCTTTTCCTGAAGGGGTGTCTATTATTTTTAATAATCTTCTTTACTGTTGACTTTACTGTAGGCCTATTGATGCTTTACTGTATTGATGCCAGCCTTCTTGTGATATTTTAAGTAGGCCTAGGCCTATTTGTAGAAAATATATATTTAATTAATTTTAACTGACCCGCCCGCAAATGACCCGAATATCATTAAAATATTTTCTTTATGACTCATAACCGCGGGTGACCGCGGTCATCCGCGGGCAACCGCTTAATTTCGGGCAGACTGCGCAACACTGATAGAGGCCAAAAATATTGAGAATTCTACAGGGAATGTTAATGAAGACGAAGGAGTGAATAGTAAGCCGAAGGCTGCTGACGAGTGCCCGCGCTAATTGTGAAGCAATTTACAAAAGATTCACTGAACAAAAATGCTGATGTGGTACATGAAAATTTAGCTAAAAATGTGGAGAATGCAATGCAATCAAGCATTTTGGACGATATATTGGCACAAACTGGTAGCAGAACAATTGCTCGGCTGGCCACCTCCGAGAGAGCGCGAGAAAAAAAGATGTGCATTTAAAACCAGGGCCTAAATTTCAGTGCAGGATTGCGGGTATTGCGCATAAATTATTAAGTCTTGAGCATAATAATAAAAGTCCCACAACTCTATCAGAATGAGAGAAATTCCCACACATGTTACAGTGCTCTCTGATAACATTAATCTAATAATGGAGCGGCCTGAATGCGGGACTATTGACTGGACAGACCAACTCTGACTTCAATTGAACCCGTGGCAGAGACACACACGCGCGCGTGGACCACTTTGCGCGTGTCTCTCTCTTCCTCTCTTGTCG
>NC_055980.1:28342261-28344761 GCF_018492685.1 Alosa sapidissima
TACCTCTCACTCTATGTACAGAAATGCTGCGATAGGGGAGGACATTCTCTGCTTCACTGTTAAGGCTACAGGTGCTACCAACCACATAACCAGCATTATGGGCCCCTGGACATCACTGTTAAGGCTACAGGTGCTACCAACCACATAACCAGCATTATGGGCCCCTGAACACCACTGTTAAGGCCAGACTACAGGTGCTACCAACCACATAACCAGCATTATGGGCCCCTGGACATCACTGTTAAGGCTACAGGTGCTACCAACCACATAACCAGCATTATGGGCCCCTGGACATCACTGTTAAGGTCAGACTACAGGTGCTACCAACCACATAACCAGCATTATGGGCCCCTGGACATCACTGTTAAGGCTACAGGTGCTACCAACCACATAACCAGCATTATGGGCCCCTGGACATCACTGCTGAGGCCAGACTACAGGTGCTACCAACCACATAACCAGCATTATGGGCCCCTGGACATCACTGTTAAGGCCAGGCTACAGGTGCTACCAACCACATAACCAGCATTATGGGCCCCTGGACACCACTGTTAAGGCCAGACTACAGGTGCTACCAACCACATAACCAGCATTATGGGCCCCTGAACACCACTGTCCACACTGTATAATGCATTCTAACTCTGAACACCTTGAATCAGTTGCTCATATTGTACATGGTTGTAATATGTACAAAGGACTTTACACAGCACGCCATGACCGTATTGTTGATCTCATTGCCAGTTCTGTTCAAGACATATTTCCAAAAAATATGCGTATGTGCAAACACTCACGTGTAATACGTGTAAGACTGGTTCAACAGCTCTGATGATGTGTTTTGTAACATCCCTAACACCCCTGATGTTGTGTGTGTGTGTGTGTGTGTGTGTAGCTCTGATAATGTGTTTTGTAACATCCCTAACACCCCTGATGTTGTGTGTGTATGTGTGTGTGTGTGTGTGTAGTTCTGATGATGTGTTTTGTAACACCCCTAACACCCCTGATGTTGTGCTGCTAAAGGGCTGCCTGCTGAATTGTAGAAGAACTTAGAACCTAAACCGGACCAGAGATCAGAAAGAGAGAGGAACTTAGAACTTAAACCGGACCACCTGTGTGTTTTAGTAGGCCAGCTGTCTCTTGGTGCCTTAGTGGGTCACACACACACACACACACACACACACACACACACAACACACACACACACACACACACACACACACACACACACACACACACACACACACACACACACACACACACACACACAGGAGTGGTTTGATGAAAACTGTGCTATTGCTATTCTCTATACCATGTATGTGTGTGTGTGTGTGTGTGTGTGTCTTGACTTGGCTGACCACTCTACCTCTCACTCTATGTACAGAAATGCTGCGATAGGGGAGGACATTCTCTGCTTCACTGTTAAGGCTACAGGTGCTACCAACCACATAACCAGCATTATGGGCCCCTGGACATCACTGTTAAGGCTACAGGTGCTACCAACCACATAACCAGCATTATGGGCCCCTGGACATCACTGTTAAGGTCAGACTACAGGTGCTACCAACCACATAACCAGCATTATGGGCCCCTGGACATCACTGTTAAGGCTACAGGTGCTACCAACCACATGACCAGCATTATGGGCCCCTGGACATCACTGCTAAGGCCAGACTACAGGTGCTACCAACCACATAACCAGCATTATGGGCCCCTGGACATCACTGTTAAGGCCAGACTACAGGTGCTACCAACCACATAACCAGCATTATGGGCCCCTGGACATCACTGTTAACGCTACAGGTGCTACCAACCACATAACCAGCATTATGGGCCCCTGGACATCACTGTTAAGGCTACAGGTGCTACCAACCACATAACCAGCATTATGGGCCCCTGGACATCACTGCTAAGGCCAGACTACAGGTGCTACCAACCAGATACAACCAGCATTATGGGCCCCTGGACATCACTGTTAAGGCTACAGGTGCTACCAACCAGATAACCAGCATTATGGGCCCCTGGACATCACTGTTAAGGCCAGACTACAGGTGCTACCAACCACATAACCAGCATTATGGGCCCCTGGACATCACTGTTAAGGCCAGACTACAGGTGCTACCAACCACATAACCAGCATTATGGGCCCCTGGACATCACTGTTAAGGCCAGACTACAGGTGCTACCAACCACATAACCAGCATTATGGGCCCCTGGACATCACTGTTAAGGCCAGACTACAGGTGCTACCAACCACATAACCAGCATTATGGGCCCCTGAACACCACTGTCCACACTGTATAATGCATTCTAACTCTGAACACCTTGAATCAGTTGCTCATATTGTACATGGTTGTAATATGTACAAAGGACTTTACACAGCACGCCATGACCGTATTGTTGATCTCATTGCCAGTTCTGTTCAAGACATATTTCCAAAAAATATGCGTATGTGCAAACACTCACGTGTAATACGTGTAAGACTGGTTCAACAGCTCTGATGATG
>NC_055980.1:28362261-28367261 GCF_018492685.1 Alosa sapidissima
TGACCAAAAATGTATATCACGGTATTTTTCAAAATTCTTACGGTTTCCCGGTATATGACGGTATTTTTCCCCCCATGCATTTTCATTTTTATGTCCGAACCCGACCCGAGCCCGACGCAGATGATGCCTTAGCTATTCCCATGCTAGTGATTTAAACGCTCAAGTTTGTGGATAGCCTGTCTTTTTAGCCCATTAAACGGAACACACAACAAATTGTCTACAGAATCAGATGAGCGTGCACGCACGCAGGTCACACACAGCGCACATTAACACAAGAGGCCCAAGCAAGCATAGCCTATTGAAATAGAATTCTTGTCTTACCATTGACGAAAAATCTTAAAAATGAACTGCAACAGTCTTTGAAACTACAGTGCCTCTGTCACTGATCCATATGCAGCATCGACGTTAATTGGGGAAACTCGAGGAAATCCTCATCCAGTTGAACGAGACTACCTTATAGCCTACCGGTAGCCTATGTCTTTACCACAGTATGCAACGCAAATAATCTTAAAATCTCCTGATAGGCTAACAACTTTTTTTAACGTCACCCAAGACTGTGCTTATGTGCGATGTGCATAACCTTTGTTTATGTAGTCGTGAGACGTGACAACGCGTGTGCATTTCAGGTTGCATGCCTGAAATGCGTTGTCACGATCAACAAATCTTGCACACAGGAAGAAAGCTATTAGGTCTTTTTTACATTTTACTTTATTCTCAAACAAACGTTTGCATCATGTAAAGCAGGCCTGTTGGATACCCAACATAATAAGGACTTTTTAAATGTAAAGCTTCCAATGCATATCGCCCCCATGTGTCCGAACCCGAACCGAACCAGACTACAATTTCTAAATATTTGTCCGAACCTGACTACAATTTCTAAATATTTGTCCGAACCCGACCCGACCTGTCGGGTCCCATCAGGCTCGGGTCGCCACACTCTAATAGACACACACATACTAACACACACACAGACACACTCATACGAACACTCATACGAACACACGAACACACACACACACACACTCACTCACTCATACGAACACACACACAGACACACACAGACACACTCACACTAACAGACACACTCACACTAACACACACACACAGACACACTCATACGAACACACACACACACACACTCATACGAACACACGAACACACACACACACACACACACACACACACACACACACACACACACTCACTCACTCATACGAACACACACACAGACACACACAGACACACTCACACTAACACACACACACACACACACACAGACACACTCACACTAACACACAGACACACTCATACGAACACATACACACACTCACACTAACACACAGACACACTCATACGAACACATACACACACACACACACACACACACACACTCATACTAACACACACACACACACACACACTCATACTAACACACACACACACACACACACACACAGACACACATACTAACACACACACACACACACACACTCATACGAACACACACACACACACTCATACGAACACACACACACACACACACACACACTCATACTCACACACACACACACACACACACATACTCACACACACACACACACACATACTAACACACACACACACACACACACTCATACTCACACACACACACACACACAGACACACACATACTAACACACACAGACACACACACACACACAGACACACACATACTAACACACACACTCACACATCAGTTGCTAGGTTATGGGGACGCTGGCGAGACACGCCGCTCCGTCTGGCGTCATGTTTTTGTTTGTTTTTATGTAATGTTCGTAATTTTATGTAATGTCATGTTTATTTTTTGTATTGGTTTGTCTAGTTAAATGTTTTCCCTATTTATTTACGCTATTTTTGATAGTTTTCGTGTTATTCTGAGTCCTTTTTACTGCTTCTAAGTCAGCTGAAATTGGCAGCTTGCTATGGCTAGCTTTTGCCCTAGCTGGGCATCGGACATCCTTCCATCCATCCGTGAGCGGTGCTGCACTTCACTGTCTGGTCGAGGGGATCTCTCAAGACAGCTGGACCTAGGCTAGCTACTCTGCGAAAGATCTGCCGTGGCCGCCGAGCTGTTGCTGACCTGCGAGCTGCCATGCCAACTGCTGACTAACGTTAGCCTAGCGGTGAGGAGCTGCAGTCTCACGGAGTAACAGACGGTCGCTGTTAGAAGTCCACCGAGTTGCGGATCTACACGATCGCCCACTACTTCAGACTGTGCTTCCAGTGATCTCCAGACTGCAGTCTACAAGGCCTAACGTTAACGTGATCTCCAGACTGCCAGTGAATTCACCGGGTTGATCATTTGCTAACGTTAAAGAACTTTGTTGGCATATCGGTTGTGAAGACACTCTGTGCAGTTTTCACGGATCATCATTGCCCTTGGACATTTTCAGCTGGTTTGGAAATTGGACTAATTTTAACATCACCTTTCCCCTTTTTAAATATATTTTCTTTTTTTTTTTTCACTTTTTATTTGTTTTGTTGTCTGTCTTGGTGTCATGGGCACGCTGACGACTACGCCGCTCCATCCGGCATCGTTTGTCTTGTTATGTGTCTTGTTTGTTGGAGCGCTTTGGGTTGCACTATGTGCATGTTAAATGCGCTTTAAAAATAAAACTGACTTGACTTGACTTGACACCACTATACACACACATAGACACACTCATACTAACACACACTCACTCACACTCACTAACCCAGTCATACTAACACAAAACACACTCACTCACACACACACACACACACACAGACACACTCATACTAACACACACACAGACACACTCATACTAACACACACACACACACACTCATACTAACACACACACAGACACACTCATACTAACACACTCATACTAACACACACACACACACACACACACACACACACCACTATACACACACACATATACACACTCATACTAACACAAAACACACTCACTCACACACACACACACACACACAGACACACTCATACTAACACACTCATACTAACACACACACACACACACACACACACACACACCACTATACACACACACATATACACACTCATACTAACACAAAACACACTCACTCACACACACACACACACACACAGACACACTCATACTAACACACACACAGACACACTCATACTAACACACACACAGACACACTCATACTAACACACACACACACACACATAGACACACACACACACACACACACCACTATACACACACACATATACACACTCACACACACACACAGACACACTCATACTAACACACACTCACTCACACACACACTCCTACTAACACGCACGCACACACAGCACTATACACACACACACACTCCTACTAACACCCACACGGTCTCACACTAACACGTGTGTGTGTGTGTGTGTGTGTGTGTGTGTGTAGGTGTCGGACTCTCTGAAGAGGGAGGAGTCCTACATGTGGGCGTTCCGGTCGCTGCAGCTCTCTCTGCTGATTTGCTCATTCATCGCTGTTGGGGGCGGAGCCTTCTTCCTGGCCACCGCCGTCTTCATTGAAAAGGACCGCCTCCTGGCCGAGAACTACACCCCCTCCGGTGAGTGACCGCTCTGTGTTTGTGTGTGTGTGTGTGTGTGTGTGTGTGTGTGTGGTGGTGATACATGTGTATGTTTTTTTGTGTGGTTCATGTCATGTTATGTATGTGTATTAGAGGGTGACACGGGAATCAATTTTCACTCCCGTACCATCCCGAGCCCACACCGCACTCCCGTCATATCCCCATCACGTGACTGCCCCCCCAAAAAATCCTGTCCTGCAAAATCCCGAGAGAAAGGCTCCCGAATCCCGTCCACTCCCGTTTCGTTCCCTATGTTGTCTAAAGCATTGGTTCCCAAAGGGTGGGTCGTAGGAGATTTTATTTGGGTCGCCAGCATAGTGACAATTTAGGTTGTGTAATAGGCTTAGCTTATACCTTATATAGCTTAGGAACTCCTTCTGTGCATTTTTGCATTTAGAATAGCTCTGAAACTGGGAGTGAACACTGCCAGAGCGTGGATATCACTCGCAAAATGAAACAATACTTCTGTCGGGCGCCTACCATGGACCTCACAGTTGCAAAACGCAAGGGGACATGAATCAGTTTATATTTGCACGAACAATAACGGATATCAGCTCTTCAACATGGCCCATTCAAATCTAGAAAGTATCATTTTAAATCGTAAAAAACCCTGCTGTCAACAATCGGATAAAGCAGACATCCATAGACCGGACATGAGGTTTATTTGCGTCAATTGTAGATAGGCCTTTTTAAAGTTAATAGCAGTCTCCTCACATTCCATCTTATTTCGGATTTAAAACGCATAAAAGTGCATTAGAAAGGCTATAATTTAAATGGACATGTAAACGCTATTTCCTCTTTCAATCTTGCGAACTTCACTACAGTAAAGCTACATTGCCATTTATTAGCTAGTTTCCCATAACAACCACCACATAGGCTAGTCGAGGTGACGAGGGTTATTAAGATCGACTTTGAACACAGTGAGCCATACAACTTGACAATTACACTGTATCATAGTGTTAATGTGTTGAGTAAAGCTACACATGTTTAGATTGATTTTGTTACCATGTGTGTTTATTTCTGCCGTTACAAAAACTAGCATCTCAGATAGTGCTGGGCGGTATGACCAAAAATGTATATCACGGTATTTTTCAAAATTCTTACGGTTTCACGGTATATGACGGTATTTTTTTTGTCCATGCATAATCAGATGTTCAGCATTTTCTACAGGTTGAGAGAGGAATTGCTGCAGTACACTGACTATCTGGTCTATTTTACTGTCATGATGTAGAATAACTCCACACTAGTGGTAATGCAGTTTTGCATGGCCCCAGAAAATGATGCTGTTTACAAAGAGCCACTCATGATTCTAATGAAGAATCATCTTGTATCAAACCAATACAAAAAGTAGTGCAACTTGCAATAATTAT
>NC_055980.1:28372261-28374761 GCF_018492685.1 Alosa sapidissima
AGTGAGTACAAGGCCAGAGGGATGTCAAATAATCGCCTCAAAACCCAGATTGCAGCTAAAAAGGTATGGTCTACAATCATACATACATACATCATACATACATCATACATACATCATACATACATACCGGTACATACATACATACATACATACATACATACATACATACATACATACATACATCATACATACATACATACAATACATACATACATACATAATACATACATACATACATACCGATACATACATCATACATACATACCGGTACATACATACATGTAATACATACATACATACATACATACATACATACATCATACATACATACCGGTACATACATACAATACATACATCATACATACATATATACACAGCTGTAAACAACTTATATCCCTTTTAGCAAAGTATTTCACATCCTTTAGCCATTTTTACCACAACTAGACTACAGCACTGACCAGTCACAGTGATTTAATAATCAACTAGTCGACTAGTTTACGATACCCTAAGACAGTGGTCCCCAAACTACGGCCCGCCACCTCATTTTAGGTGGCCCCCCAAATCATGTCCGTGGTATATAGCAACCGGCCAGCACGGGAGTACGACATCGTCAAACTATAACCTCCGCAATTTCCCCCATTCATTCTCTATGGCGAGTCTTAACAGTACACATGTAATACTCTTTTTGTCCACTGGTGGTTGTTTTGGCGCTGTTTCGCGTTTGCCATCAAAAACGGAATGAAATGTAGGCCTATCTGCAAACAATGCAATGAGGCTATGCTGACTGCATCAGTGCTCAAAGTATTCTAAAAGTTTATCAATGAATTGTTAATAACTAACTAACTTATATTCAAGTCATTTTTCTGGGACTTTCTGGGATAATTATTTTTATTTGTTCAAATGTTGAATGGTGGTCATTTCAGACCACTTCACTCATTGTTTGAGAACTTTGAGTGCATTTTCAGAGTTCAGAGTTCACACATTTTTAATGAAATATACTTTTGGGACTACCTGATAATACTTGCAATTAGGGAATGCAAAAGTCTTTTTATTAGTATTATTTCATTTGAGTTACATTTTACACTGATATGGCATGATGGCAATATAAACACAGCTAACAATGGTATTAAATTGCAGTAGCCTATAGATTAAATGTAATGGAATATTCAACTAAGGTAGACTGCTGTTGTTCACAGCACTAAGCTATTTATGGTTACTGATATACTCCGAGTCTCTGGCCCTCTCTTACAGCCAGGCATAGTAAGCTGGCCCTCGGAAGAAAAAGTTTGGGGACCACTGCCCTAACACATACACACACACACACACACACACACACACACACACACCCACACACACACAAACAAATGTTTACCTTCAGTCCCGTAGAAACACACAACACTCACACAAACACACACACGCACACATGATTTTGGCAATCAGACAGACAGACAGACAGACAGACACACACGCACACACACACACACACACACACACACACACACACACACACACACAGAGAGCAGAATCTCTCCTTCTCCATGTTTGTAATCGGACACACACACACACTATGAGGGGCCGTCTAGGCTTTAATTCATACTTGGTCTTACACACACTATCATAATCTTGCACATACACCACTATACTCATGCACACTCACTATTATAGTCATTTTACATGTATGTATGAGAGAGTATAGTAGTATATGTGAGAGAGTATAGTAGTGAATGCAACAGAGTATAGTAGTGAATGCAAGAGAGTATAGTAGTGAATGTGAGAGAGTATAGTGGTGTATGTGAGAGAGTATAGTAATGTATGTGAGAGAGTATAGTGGTGTATGTGAGAGAGTATAGTAGTATATGTGAGAGAGTATAGTAGTATATGTGAGAGAGTATAGTAGTATATGTGAGAGAGTATAGTAGTGTATGTGAGAGAGTATAGTGGTGTATGTGAGAGAGTATAGTAGTATATGTGAGAGAGTATAGTAGTGTATGTGAGAGAGTATAGTAGTATATGTGAGAGAGTATAGTAGTGTATGTGAGAGAGTATAGTAGTATATGTGAGAGAGTATAGTAGTATATGTGAGAGAGTATAGTAGTGTATGTGAGAGAGTATAGTGGTGTATGTGAGAGAGTATAGTAGTGTATGTGAGAGAGTATAGTAGTATGTGAGAGAGTATAGTAGTGTATGTGAGAGAGTATAGTGGTGTATGTGAGAGAGTATAGTGGTGTGTGTGAGAGAGTTTGCATGAAACGGAAGGGAGTTTGCATGAAACGGAAGGAGTTTGATTTCTCAGTTCCTGATTGGTTTGTCAATGTCACTTCTCTCTAGCTAGCCAATTAAAATCATGGAAGGGGCGGGACCTACACTGTCAACAATGTTCGTGTAGACCTAGTGGTCGAGGAAAAAATCAGCCAAGTCCCATGTGACTAAATATTAAACTACTACTGCAAACCGAATGCAAATTAGGCTACAAAGACATGAGGAGTGCCTATTCTATTGT
>NC_055980.1:28380624-28444382 GCF_018492685.1 Alosa sapidissima
CAACATTATTAAATTAATTTGTCACCTATGCCTATGCCTATACGTTTGCAAAGAGGAGAACATTTTAATTTGATTCACAATGACACATATTTACATGTTGAGAATGAGTAGTTTTTGTTGTTGGTGGCGTTATTGCATCCTTAGTTATGCCTATGCAAAATTGTTCCCTCGCGATTGGAAGCTCCTGTAGACGCATAGGATTTCAAAACATCGTGACGCGAAATGCCACAAAAAGCTGTTTGTGAGAAGGTCTTAGGGAGTTATGGGGGCCTCTCGACTTCTTTTAAGCTGTCTCAGACTTAGGTGCTCAGACTTAGGTGCTCAGACTAAGGTTAGGAGTGACACGCCCATTATTTTTAGGAGTTGCTCCTAAATTCGCCAGTTAGGAGCTACTTTTAGCATTACAATTCTTTGTGAACACGGCCCCTGATTTATTGTATAACTGCTTTGGCAATATAAGTGAGCTTGTCATGCCAATAAAGCATTCTTGAATTGAATTGAATTGAAAGAGAGAGACAGAGAGTGATAGAGAGTGAAAGATAGAGAGAGAGAGAGAGAGAGAGAGAGAGAGAGAGAGAGAGAGAGAGAGAGAGAGCGCAGTATCTGCTTTGCAAGATTGCACTCAGTGAAGTTTTCATTGGTTTCCACTTCCAGCTGTGTCTGAGAAGTGTGTCGCGTGCAGCCAGTGTGAATGCTCTAAGCTGTTAACACGCGGCCACACACACACACGCACACACACACACACAGGCGCCACACACACACACACACGCGCGCACACACATACACACACACACACACACACACACACAGGTGAGTAACAGGCCGAAGTCTGCCTCCTGGCTGTGGTGAACACCAGACCTCCTTTAGGCCTGTCGTGCTACAAGTGATTCAGAACAGGACACCAGACCTCTGCACTCACACACACACACTCACACACACACACACACACACACACACACACACACACACACACACTAGAGTAAGAGACACATTCTACAGACATAGTCACTCACACATCCACTATTCACTTTCTCTCTCTCTCTCTCTCCCTCTCTCTCTCTCTCTCTCTCTCTCTCTCTCTCTCTCTTTCTCTCTCTCTCTCTCTCCCTCTCTCTCTCTCTCTCTCTCTCTTCTTCTCTTGCTCCTCCACTCCTTCCCCCTCTCCTGTTCTGTTGCTCTTCCAGCGCTTCTGCTTTATCTTGATTTTCCTTCATCTTCAACCAAGCTATTCCTTTATTCTGTCCATTCCTCTCATCCTATTCCTTTATTCTGTCCATTCCTCTCATTCTATTCCTTTATTCTGTCCATTCCTCTCTCTTTCTCTCATCCTATTCCTTTATTCTGTCCATTCCTCTCATCCTATTCCTTTATTCTGTCCATTCCTCTCTCTTTTTATCATTCTATTCCTCCTGCTGTTTTTGTTTTTCTTTCCTCTGTATCACTCCATCATTCACCCCTCTTTCTCTCAGTCCATGTATCGATCTGTTTTTTTCTCATCTGTTCATTTTCTGCATGCACTCTGCACTTCACTCCCACTCGAAAACTGGGACATTCTCTCCCTCTGCTTTTCCATCCCTCTCTCTCTCTCTCACTCTCTCCCTCTCTTTCCCTCTCTCTCTCTCACTCTGCTTTTCCATCACTCTCTCTCTCCCTCCCTCTCTGTCTGTCTGTCTGTCTCTCTCTCTCCCTCTCTCTCTCTCACTCTGCTTTTTCATCACTCTCTCTCTCCCTCCCTCTCTGTCTGTCTGTCTGTCTCTCTCTCTCTCCCTCTCTCTCTCTCACTCTGCTTTTTCATCACTCTCTCCCTCTCTCTCTCTCCCTTTCCCTCTCTATCTCTCACACAACACAACACACCTGACCAGTGACCACACAACACACCTGACCACACAACACAACACACCTAACCAGTGACCACACAACACACCTGACCACACAACACAACACACCTGACCAGTGACCACACAACACACCTGACCACACAACACAACACACCTGACCAGTGACCACACAACACACCTGACCACACAACACAACACACCTGACCAGTGGCCACACAACACACCTGACCATACAACACACCTGACCACTCAACACAACACACCTAACCAGTGACCACACAACACACCTGACCACACAACACAACACACCTGACCAGTGACCACACAACACACCTGACCACACAACACAACACACCTGACCACACAACACAACACACCTGACCACACAACACAACACACCTGACCAGTGGCCACACAACACACCTGACCACACAACACAACACACCTGACCAGTGGCCACAACCAACACACCTGACCACACAACATAACACACCTGACCAGTGACCACACAACACACCTGACCACACAACACAACACACCTGACCAGTGGCCACACAACACACCTGACCATAACAACACACCTGACCACTCAACACAACACACCTAACCAGTGACCACACAACACACCTGACCACACAACACAACACACCTGACCAGTGGCCACACAACACACCTGACCACACAACACACACTGACCACTCAACACAACACACCTGACCACTCAACACACACAGAGGAGAACCTGCCTGCAGAGTTCAGGTTCCTAGTACAGCATCACCTTACTGCATCATGTAGTTCAGGTTCCTAGTACAGCAGCACCTTACTGCACTGTGTAGTTTAGGTTCTGCTTGTGTAGTTTAGGTTCTGCTCACTGCACTGTGTAGTTTAGGTTCTGCTTACTGCACTGTGTAGTTTAGGTTCTGCTTACTGTACTGTGTAGTTTAGGTTCTGCTCACTGCACTGTGTAGTTTAGGTTCTGCTCACTGCACTGTGTAGTTCCGGTTCTGTCCATTTGCGCATGGCCACAAGTAATGGTAAGAAATGGGCCTGACTGTGAGAAGTATTCAGACATTTCTGCTTCTGTCCGTTAGAACTGCTCTGTTCTTGTCCATACACTACAGGGGCATACCTGTCAACATTTAGCTTTCCAAAAATGGGAGATTTTTTTCAGTCAGTGTTTATACCGGATCTGTGTTTGCATATTTAATACGTTTCATACACGTGTTTCAACACTGCATTTCGGTCGTTGCTTTTACCTTACCATTACCTTACGCATGCCAGTTATGTATCCACCAGCTGCCTGCCTGCAGCCTACTTCCAAAACTCCAAAGCTGCTTGCTGTCACATTTGGTTCCGAGGGCACAAGTTCAGTGTATCAACTCAATAACAGTTTATGTGATGTGTTAATCAATTAAATTCCCAACAATTTCACAACAGCTAGTTCTGGAGTAGGCCATTCAACTAGCCCGCTTGCTTACGACGAGACTCAGGCTGCGCAGTCGGCACCCGCTTGCTTATTTGGGTTTTGGGTTGCCAGGTTTTAGCCTATCACAAAAACGGTTGAACGGTGAAACTAAGTGATCGTGTATGTGTAGGGTGTATTTCATACACAATCTGGCAACCTGAATGGATCAATGATTTTAAAATGAAGTTTGATGGCCATGCAAATTACGGGAGTTTTCCGGGAGAAACAACAAAACGGGAGGGTGCTGGGAGATGACCTTGAAATACGGGAGAAACCCGGGAAAAACGGGAGTGTTGACAGGTATGGTCCAGAGGTCTCCTGTCCAGTTAAACTGCTCTCTGCTTCCAGCGACAGGGCCCTGTCCTTGTTTGTGAAGTAGCGAACACACACACACACCTCCCCCGTGTGAGAGCGGGGAGGGGAGAGACTCGTGTCGCTGGGTGTTTACTGGTGCCTTATCGCTAACCTTCTGTCACTGTGGCCTGCATGTTATCAGCCAAACACCAGTGCAAAAAAAAACTCACACGTATGACACAGCTCGCGTTGTCTCGTAACTTATACTCTCAGCTCTGGAACCCGACCGGCCGCGAGAACTCGCTCATCTTGCCGCTCCACCCTGCGCGCGAGCTACCGGCCTGCCTCTACAGACCTATTGTATCAGAAGTTCACGTCATGCCCCCACACCACGTCTCATAATCTACTTAAACACTTTCCTCCGTCCAACCCTACACGGATGTAAACACAATACAATGACTCAATGACGCGTCAGAATAACGTGACAACAGGCGTACACGTGATATGCAACAATACCGCACCAATAACAGTGATCTTATTAATGCTAAATTGTACTGATAATTCAGGACAGAAACTGAGTATATAATATGGCCTCGTTCTGGGCTAAGTTTGCATTTCGCCCTGAGGGTTCGCTCTTTACCTGATGGTGCGTCTCTCTCTCCACGCTCTCTCCGTTCACCTCCACAACTCGGTCCCCCGCGCGCAAGCCCGAGGCTTCTGCGGGGGAGTTGGGCTCCACTTTTCGGATGTACTGTCCGCTCTTGCCCTTCTCTCCGTGCAAGTGAAACCCGTAGCCGCTGTCCCCTTTTGTCATCTGACAAAGTCGCGGTTTCAAGTCGCCTGCCATAGTTCCCTTTCTGGAGTTTTCCAAAGTCGAAGTTTGCGCTCAGTTTGATGCCAAAAATACACATTAAATTATTCGACCACCGAGGAGGCTCAACTTTCAAGGTTTGCCCATCAGTATAATCCCACGTTAAGCATCGTTGCACCGCATCGAAAGTTGCAGATACCCTGACTCAGTTGATTGAAATTCAGATCACGCAAATAGCTTTCCCCACGCAGTTACGGTAATAACATCCAAACCCCTCTCGCTGCGGGCGAAAACAGATCCAAACGTGAAGAACGATCCAAGAGATTAGGAAACCATCTCTCCAGCGAGCAGGGAAGTTGGTCCGGTAGCCTCTCCTGTGTCGCCTGTTGCTTTAGATTTGAGTCCTTCTGCAGCTTACGTTCCTCAAAACGCAAATATCGACCTCTCCGCGCCTTCGATTGATCGCTTCGCTATGTTCATCTGTAGAACTGGGTCTGGAGAGGGGCCCAGCGAAATACTCCTCCAGGAGAGCGAGAGAGAACGAGAGAGGGGGGGGTTGCTGGCAGGATCACCTACGCGCTGGAGTCCGGTCCATGACAACCAACCGGCTGGGGCGCGCGGATTGGGTTTCACTGAAATCAAGCTGAGTGGGTGCGCGCGGCTCTTAGCACAGCCTCTGTCACCCCCTAACGGTCACTCCTCGATCTAGGCCAGTTGCGCAAACTTTTCGTGGCAGGCATGCCACACTTTCTCAACGACAGAGGTGACCGTGTCCACTAGCCTACGTCACATCACCACCGCAATGTCGCAAACACACACACACACACAGACACATCCTATCTATCTATCTATCTATCTATCTATCTATCTATCTATCTACAGTATCTATCTATCTATCTATCTATCTATGAAAACGTCTCCTCACCACACCTCTCTCATCGCTCTCCTCTTCGTCCAAGTCCTCGTCTGGCTCCGGACAGTTCCTTGCATGACCACTAGAGGGTGGCTTTGCACTGAGAGTGGTGTCTCCGTGTAGGGTGCGTCTAGAATTCTAGGCTAGTCTCCATGTGTTCTTCTGGGCATTCTACTGTCCCCTCTGCAGGCCTCACCTGTCTGCTGCTGGGCAGGTGTGCGGCCAGAGGTGGACAGTAACTACTGTAAGTACATGTACTTGATTACTGTACTTAGGTATGATTTTTGAGCAAGAGCGTAGGTTTGGTCTCAGCTTTGGTGGGGACACATCCCCAACTCCTGTTGTCACAATACCAACATTAGTGTTTCAATACCAATACTAAGTGAAGAATCTCAATTTTGATACTTTTGCGATTTTTTTAAAACTTGATTTGGTTTGTGTGATTTGTGAGATCATTCACATCAGTGGCAATCATAGAATTTGATTGACCCTCCACACACACACACACACACACACACACACACACACACACAAACACAGACATACATAGAAAGTGATGGTTGTCATCAGTGTTGGGCAAGTTACTTCAAAATCGTATTATGTATTACTCATTACTGTCATTTCAAAATAATTTGTTACATTATAATATGTATCTGAATTGTAAGGCATTACACTACTATTGTATTACTTTTGAGTTACTTTCACCAAAATATCTAGAAATATGAATTTGGAATTCTAAATGCAGTTTATTATGCTCAATGCAGCTCATTGCACTTCTAATGGAGGGTGATGTGGTATAACATAATGACTGAGCTAGGCTTAAGGCTAACAACAGTAGAATGCAATAGGCACAGTGATGGCTCATGATGCAATACAAGGAACAATCATAGCCAGAATTTTGTTAAAAGCAGACCAAAGGTCAAAGTCTGGTCAATTGTGATAGAAATGCTGTAACTTTAGGCTTAGGCCTACTCATTAAATTTAACAGAGAGCCCACTACCTGTATATTGCAACCCAAAACTTAGACATGTCAAGATTTCTGAAACATGTAATATGTATTTCAAATACAAAATAGTATTTTGTAATTTTTATTTTATTGGGTTGAAGGAAATGGCTCTGTATTTTGTATCAAAATACTTTATTGGTGTGTATTTTTGTATTTTAAAAATACTGCAAAATACTATGTGAAAAACACTAAAAAAAGTTACTACTTGATGAATAATTGGTAATTAGGCAACAATGGTTAATGTTTATCGCAATCAGCTAATGTGAGAACAGCTGTGTTCAACGACATTCACAGCTTTTCAGTGACGGCCTTTGCTTAAGCATCAGCTCTGGTCTGAAGTATAAGTATAAGTATAAATACTCTTTTGATCCCGTGAGGGAAATTTGGTCTCTGTGAATTAGTGAAACACACTCAGCACACAGTGAGGTACCCACTAATCACGGCGCAGTAAGCTGCCTGCAACAACAGCGGCACTCAGGGACCAGTGAGGGGTTAGGTGCCTTGCTCAAGAGCACTTCAGCTGTGCCTACTGATCGGGGTTTGAACCGGCAACCCTCCGGTCACAAGTCTGAAGCGCTAACCAGTGAGCCACGGCTGCCCTGAAGCACTGGTGTGAAGTCGTACGCAAGTAAAGATGAGCAAGGTTACCTGTGCAAGTTCACATAAGGACACCGACAACGGCAACAATGTCCTTTTGTATCCAAACCAATTAACAGAAAACATTTCAGATATCTCAATGAACCACAATGACATCAATAGATGGTAAGGTGTTGAGTGTGTTTGAATTCCCTTCCTTGTAGCATCCTTTTCTGCATTGCACAGTGGGGAGAAGTTCACCTTGTTTAATTAAATAACAATTATATTTCCTTATTAGCTGCATACTTGAGGTTGGAGATATTAAGGCAAGTCAAGTTTCTCACATACTGGAAGTTCAAGATATACAGCCTTATGATTTTCTTATTCAGTTCTACACTGGACTTGAATTACGAAATTCGGCACAGATACACAATTATGATTTTGGCCTATTGATTATAATGTGGTTAATTGTAAGTATAAGTATATTTTAATCTCTGCATTTATCCCAATCCGTGAATTAGTGAAACACTCAGCACACAGTGAGGTGAAGCACACACTAATCCCGGCGCAGTGAGCTGCCTGCAACAACAGCAGGGCTTGGGTAGCAATGAGGGGTCGGGGTTCGAATTGGCAACCCTCCGGTTACAAGTCCGAAGCGCTAACCAGTATAGCCTAGGCCACGGCTGCCGAATTGAAAGCTCTGTCGGTCAAATTCAATATCAAAATGTTTTACTTTGGCCTTTTATGGGGTATGTATTGGCAGACAGCCCTGGTAACTTACCGTTGTCGTTGACACACCTGCTCGCTTGACTGCCACTGCAAGTAGCCTGTGCATTGGCATTCTCCATGCGTGTAGCCTGCGTGTCAGATAACCCTGACGTTTCTTGTATTGTCGTGCTGGCTGTCGGAATGATCAGCAGTACAAATAAGTTCGCTAAAATATTGGTGGGGACAATTTTGTCATCTTAAAATTTTGATTAGGACTAGTCCTTAGCGTCCCACCTTAAATCTACGCCCATGTTTTTGAGTATCAGTAGGCTATTACTATTTTTGGAAACGTGTGGCTTTCACTCCATTTGAAAGACAAATACTGTACTTTTGAGTCCACTACATTTGAAATATGAGCATGAAGTACTCGTTACTTTTAACCACATTTAATCCTTAAATGCAATAATGCAATTGGCCATCTTGAAGTTTATTTTTTCAATAGTTCAATTTGAACTTGGCTGAATTGGCTGTGGTAATGATGATGACAACAGATTCTTCATCAGAACATCCTTCATGTAGCCTGGGAGAACCCGGACGAACCTGTTAGCAATTGAGATTTGAGAAGTGGTCTGGTGTTAACCAGACTATCCTCCATGATCATTGAGAAATTGGAATGAAATTAGACAATCACCTGATATTCACCACATAGCTGGATCTCTAGCCTACATTATTAAACGATAAATAATCTAATTGAGTTATCTGCTTTTGTATTCGGCAGTGAAAATGTTTTAGATTTGTTAACAGAGAATGAATAATGATTTAAATTATATTATTGCATCCATTTGAACAGTTGCAAAGTTTAAAAATAGGTGAAATGTTTTTGTTGGATGTAAGGAACTAAAGGTCTAACTAAAAGTCCTATGAGCGACCAAAGGACGCATGCCCTATTAATGGCCATTACATTTCAATATATTTTAAAGGAAACTTGTACTTCTGAATACTTCAGTATTTAAAAGCAAGTACTTCTGTATTTCAACTCAAGTAAAAATCTGATTTAGCAACTTTCACTTGTATTTCTTGTAGTAATATTTGACATGGTGTACCTATACTTTCATTTGTATTTCTTGTAGTAATATTTGACATGGTGTACCTATACTTTCACTTGTATTTCTTGTAGTAATATTTGACATGGTGTACCTATACTTTCACTTACAGTAAGTAAAGGAATTGTGTACTCCGTCCACCTCTGTGTATGGCTGGTGTGTCAGCAGTCTTGTGGAGAGAAACTCCTCCTCCAGCTCCTCCACCTCCTCCTCCTCCACCTCCTCCAGCTCCTCCTCCACCTCCTCCAGCTCCTCCTCCTCCTCCAGCTCCTCCTCCTCCTCCTCCACCTCCTCCAGCTCCTCCTCCTCCTCCAGCTCCTCCAGCTCCTCCTCCTCCTCCTCCAGCTCCTCCAGCTCCTCCTCCTCCAGCTCCTCCTCCTCCACCTCCTCCTCCTCCTCCTCCACCTCTTCCTCCTCCTCCTCCTCCTCCACCTCCTCCAGCTCCTCCTCCACCTCCTCCAGCTCCTCCACCTCCATGCATTGTGGAGCCCCTGCCCTTACTGCCACCTTCACCATAGGCCCATTTCTGTGACACCCCAGTGCCCACATTACCTGCCCTGTGGTACAATCACCCCAATACTTTAGGTACCCAAACAGAATACTTCATGAAAAGTATGAGTATTGATACAAGCACTTCAGATACACCATGGGCATGGGGGCCTACCCAGCGCAATCAAAGAGCAATGTAATAGAATCATCACAGCCAACGAATGTGTTTTGTGTGTTGTCCCTTCGGATCCCCAGGACAATACAAGCCGAAACAACAACTCAGACCTTTTCCCCTAAATAATCCCAGCACCATCTTACAAAGGATCTGTAGGCCAGATGTCTGCATCATCTGGCAAAAAGAGGACATTGTTAATTCTGTGACTTTTGACTGTGTAAAGAAAAAAAGTCTTTATTTTAAAACGTTTCCATCTGTTTATTACTTGAAAGCAAGATGACGATTGTCACAAACGTTTACCTCTTTTAGGAGAAATTTTAAGCTGACAGGCAATTGTTACCATTCTATTAAACCAACGTTCACCGACAAACGATCAGGAAGCGGTTCTTCTTCCTACTCGGATACTAGGATCAAACACATGAAGTTGTATCTCCGAAGACATTTTGTGCAACAGTTTTGACTCGAGTTTTAGCCAGGTTTTAGCACTGTAAAGTTGAATATGGAGCATAGCACAGGCAGAATCGGATGAGGACGCACTGGAGGAAGCGTCACAGTACTGTTAGCCAATCAGAGGTGAATTCATTAGCATGCCATTAATATTCATGACTAGAGGCGAAATCCAGTCGTTCCTCCCCGCCCACCTTCCCCACCAAACTAGAACAGCATGAAACAGACGCAGGCTCTCTCTGCTATAGAGTGGTGAAGTCCCGCCCCTTCTACTTCCGGTCCATGGGACCTGTCTTTCAAAAAATTATGAACGGGAGTTAATGGAGAGATTACAATTATTTTTAGGTCCAGTTTGAATTGTGCATATGTTGGTTTTGTGCGAATCCACTCAGTGGACTACATCTCTCGTCTCGAACGATGTACGTCACCAACGTAATGAAACGATAAGAGCGGTTATGCTAGTTAACGGTTGCATCTTGCTGCCTGCTATGTCACTTAACAGTATGTAATGTACAGTCTATGGACGAATACAACTTACCTGATGTGTTTAATCCTCTGACTCATAGTATTTTCTTCGGCAAGGAAAGCCCAATTAAGACCTGTTGCTGGTATGCTTGTACAATCTAGTGTGGCTGTGAATGAGCTAACGTCACTAGCGCGACTGATGGGTTTGTAGTCGTTGGAATTACGATCTTTCACAATGTTGTAATTCAATAGTTACGAAACAAACTGCAAATGTCTTTACATGAAAAATTGTCTTTAAAATTGACAAACATCATATGGGTAATTCAAGGCACAAGTCAACCGGGACCAGAAAATAATTTCTTTTTCGCCATAGACTGCCGTTCAAATTATTTTGAAAGATAACGGAAGGGGCGGGACTTCACCACTCTATAAGCACATTTTCCATTAGTCTGTCATTTGTTATCTCATTAGCTTACTTTTCCTGATGGGTTAAGATCTCTCACCCTGTATAGTAGGCCTGCTTATGGCAGTATATTGTAGGAAACTCATCATTTTGTTATTGTGAAAACAGTCTTTTCACACTGAATGCCACACATTGTCAGTCATTTTTTTCTTGCTATTGAAAATGCAGTAAATAAAAAAAAAGATTTTGCTTGTTTGTATGTGTTTGGTTTGCAAAATATCAAGCAAGACAAAAGACAATAAAATAAAAAATAAAATAAACTGATATATCTTATCTAAAGTAATGTTTAGATAAATCTTTCTGAAACTTTCAGGAAGTTTTTTTTTCTGCACTTCCACTCCAGTCCAGTTGGCGGCGGTAATGCGCATCTAAGTTAGTTCAACTGGTTTGCCAATCGGCAAATGCACCGAAGAAGAGTGTATGTTAATGTTGATATTAGAGATGATTTCACTTCGCATTATAGGTTCTTGTCTGAACAAAGAGGACCGACGAGACGGTGTATGAAACAGAAATGCGGTATTTGTTTTACAAAACTATCACTACAAGTTTAGAGTCGTAGGCTGGGTTACATCGTATTCGTAAGGCTAACATAGGCAGACGGCACCGGCGGAAGGGGCTACCTCTCGCACGCACCCCGCCGAGGACTTGAAGTAGCAACGCACAGTGAAAGTGAGTTTGATAAAACTGCTTTTTTGTAATGTTTTGTAATCTACTTTTCATTATGCAGATGGGTTTGAAGTTCAGTCATTTATGTGAAAATCTGGCGTTAGCTGGTTAATCACTTTACTTGATCAGAGACTTAACTGAACTGATTCAGGCACTTTATTTGCAATAGACTATCCACATCATTAGATAGCAAAGGAGAAAGGATATGTCATTCAACTTAAAGAATATTCTAAACCTGTTTACTTTAAAACTTGCCACAATTTGTTATGTTTCTGATCTGTTTTGAATCTGTTTATCTCACTCTCTGTCTCTCTCTTTCATCATGAAGAATAGGAGGAAAAATCAAGCATGGCTCCGGTCCTCAGTTCTTCTGAAACGGACCAATCCCCATCAGGCCCTGAAACGGACCAGTCTTCATCAGACCCAGAACCCGAACTGTCTCCTGCGGACCTGGTGCGTCTGTGCCGGTTCCGGAGGGCGTCAGTGGTGCTGGTGGACTGCTGTAGAACTGAAGAACAGCCAGTGAAGGAGGAGGAGAACAACACAGATGGAGATCAGCCCAAGACCCGTAAGAACACACACACACCCACACACACACACACACACACACACAACACACACCCACACACACCCACACACACCCACACACACCCACACACACCCACACACACACACACACACACACACACACAACACACACACCATACACACACACACACACACACACAAACAAGCACACAGAACCACCAACAGAAATGGAGAACAGTCCAAGAGCCATGAGAGATCACACACACACACACACACACACACACACACACAATTATGTCGGCGCTGGTGTCGGCTCAGTTGACATGGAATTAAAATATCACAGAAGCACATTAAGTTTAAGCTCTAATCTACAAGCTGAACATTGTTCACACTTCTACACTGTTACATGTGAAATGAACATGGGATGGAGGTCTGGACTCACACTCACACACACACACATTCATTGAAATGTGCTGTAGGACTGGGTTGCATTTGGCACATGCACTTGTGCATAGGTTTTTTCTCAATATGAAAAGTTCCTTATTTTCAACTGAACTCAAAGATAATGAATATAGGCTATATGGAGTATTCTTTATTTGTTATGCCCTTTATAATGTGTGTAGCCTACTGTACATTGTGTGCATGCACTTCTGCTGTAGCATTTATTTCAGTTTATAAGATATATTGTGTTGACTCAGGCCCGCTGAAATATCCCTCCCCCAAAAAAGAAATCTGCGCCTTAACAGTGGCTATCGTCAGTGCAGTGCGTAGGCTCCAAATACAAACTGTAGAAAAAACAACTGTGGAGTTGAAATAATACGTCTTAAAGGGATAATCCACCATCTAGGGAAATACTCATTTTCCACCTCCCCACCTCCAACCAGTTCATCCAGCCGTTCTCTGAGTCTGACGGTCTAATCAGCCTGGTCTGATTCAATGAGCTGGAGCTAAAAATGCTACTGTCAGACTCCGAGAACGGCTGGATGAACTGGGGAAAGGGAACTCAATTGTTTAACTCGAGGGGAGGTGGAAAATGAGTGTATTTCCCCAAATGGTATCGCTTTAAAGTTAAGCTCATAAAGTAAATTTATTTGCTTCCATTTGATTCCCAATCAAGATACACTTATAATAGTAGGCTAATATGGAAGGCACAGTCAGGGATTTCACAGGAAATCACGTTTGTATGTGTTTAGGTTTAAGTTTATTAGCAGATACAATTTGTGCAAACATAATATTTTAACCAAGGAACCAAATTAAACATGCCAGCGAGGTACAGTAGCTCGCACCTGCCTTCAGTAGCCTATTCCCAGATAAATCCCACACAGGGTTTCGTTTTTGTTTGTTCTATACAGTCAATGCTTTCAAGCTCTGTGTTGCTAACATGCCTAGGCTGTGAAATTAAGATCTAGCCTACTGGTGGGTTTAATTGAATTTGAATAATAGGATATGCAACCATTTACATCTGGAGATAGTTATTTATCATTCCTTTAGAGCTCACCAAAATAATACAAATTATCCTTACAAGACACGTATCTCCTATAATCCAAGATAGACTTTCTTCGAGTTGTTAGGCTTTTGAACATAGTTAATTTCATCCACATATCCTTATGCACAATGCATAACAACGCTACTAAATTAGCTTATAGTAAAACTGTGAGAATCAAGCAAGCCTCACAGGCCGTCCCGCCCTTAAAGTGACAGGCACTCAATTCCACCTGCACAGCACCAATACAGTGTAATGACATGAAAAAGAAGTCTATATAGTTCATACATTCTAAATAGTATTAATTTAGCTCACAGGTGAGATGTGGCCTATGATTAAGCTTTAATTTTTTGTAATTAATAGTAAATAATAATTTTCTGTGTTGTGCATCGTGCCATTTAATTTTTGTTTCATTTCAATTTCTAATAATAATGTAAGTAATAATTATGTATTGACGTAATAATGTACATGAAAAAGGTGAAAGAAAAACATGAATAATCCTGTCCAGTTCAAGTAATAAACTTAATCATGCTGCAAAAATCCACAGAAGTCATCATTTAAGGAGTAATGGGGGGGTGGGTTTAGCTTCCTTCGATTAATAGCACCACTGCTGGAATATATATATATATATATATATATATATATATATATATATATATATATATATAAAATTTTATACAGCAGTTTTCTACAGGTAGATTAGTGTAAGAAAGTCATTGATGTTAGTCTGTGCTGTGGTGCAGATATCTTGTCTTCTCATGTTTTTTTTTCCGTTAAACATCATTATTCTCTCACAGGAAATCTGCCGTTCTCTGGTTCCCAGTCCAGAAAGAAGCTCAAAACACACCTGCACGCTCTCACTGAAGAAAGGACACAGCAGTCCGCGGAGTGTGGAGAGAGTTCAACTGCCCAGTCAAGCTTCAAAGGTCCCCAGCGCACTCACAAAGGAGAGAAGCCATACCAGTGTGGTCAGTGTAGCAAGCGTTTCAGCCGGGAGTCTAGTTTACATAAACATGTATGCACCGGGGAGAGACCATACCTCTGCACTCAGTGCGGCCAGAGCTTCAGTCGAGAGGATCGTCTCAACTCACACCTGCGCACTCACACGGGAGAGAGGCCGTACCCATGTGGCGAGTGTGGCCGCAATTTCATCGACGCTCGAAAACTCAGAAGACACCAGCGCATGCACACGGGAGAGAGGCGACACAGCTGCACTCAGTGTGACAAGAGCTTCTTTGAAGCAGGACACCTCAAAAGTCACGAGCGCACTCACTCGGGAGAAAGACTGTACCTCTGCTCCGAGTGTGGCAAGACTTTCGCGACTCGGTCAAGCCTCAGCATACACCAGCGCATTCACACAGGGGTGAAACCATACAGCTGCACTCAGTGTGGCAAGCGCTTCAGTCGAGAGGATAATTTAAAAACGCACTTAGGCACTCACACAGGAGAGAGACCGTACACCTGCCCCGAGTGTAGCAAGAGTTACACCCGAGAGGACAGTCTCAGAATACACCAGCGAACTCACATGGGAGGAAAGCCGTTCAGCTGCACTCAGTGTGGTGAGGCCTTCAGGCAGTACGGAGATCTCAAAAAACACCGAATCATTCACAAGGAAGAGGGGCTGTTCCATTGTCCGCAGTGCGACATGAAGTTCCTTTACGTGGGGAAACTCCAATCCCACTTGCGGACCCACACAGGAGAGAGACCGTACCAGTGCACTCAGTGTGACAAGACGTTTACTCTGAACGGAGAGCTCAAGAGACACCAGCGCATCCACACAGGAGAGAGACCGTACCAGTGCACGCAGTGTGCCAGGAGCTTCATCGAAGTGGGGAAACTGCGGAGACACGAGCGCACCCATACTGGAGAGAGACCATACGTGTGCGCTCAGTGTGGCAAGAGCTTCATTCGTTTGGATTATCTTCAGAAACACCAACACACCCACACAGGAGGACACACCCCGTCCTCTTGACATCGCCTCAAACAACGCCAGCACACTCAACCGATCCAGCGGACGATTGACCACACTGACACTGAGTATGGAACCTGGAGCAGCTGGGCTAGCTCTCCTGAAACCTTAAAGTATAATTCCAGCGAAAATAGACCCAAGGGTGTTTTTCTGCATTAAAACACATCAAATAAGCCGTGGAGACTATTTTTCATTGATCAACCACTACAGAGCTTGCTCCGGTATACGCTATAGCCCCAAATAGCAAACAGTGGATTAGCTAAGGGCCATGTAAAATATGCTTCAGTCATTATTTAAACGTTTGTGATAATTAATTAACTTTTACATATCGCCATTCCTGACCTGTCATGCGACAATGTGACGTCACAGGAGTGCCTAACCATTTTGCGCGTGGTGGTCGCGGCACTAGTTGCAATATTCTCCTAAACAGAGGTGTTGCTGTTTGTTGCTGTTGTGAAAAGGCTATCGCTACTGTACCTACTTCACACCGTAGAAGAAGCAATGAAGCCGCTCTAGTTGCCATGGTGAATCAGTGAATCTGTGATCGGTGGCGGGGTCTATTTTAGGGAGCAGTGAGCGCGCACTTATCCAGGATAGGTTTCACCTGGCTTGATGAATCCGCTCATCCTGGCTTGCTCGTTGTGCAACCAATTAAGCCTGTACGCTCTTGTTTTGGATTCATTGAGCGCAGCTCAGTAACTTATCCCGGATGTCTTAATTCTGCTTTTGTGCAACAGGCCCCAGGTCTGAACCTCTCTTTAGGTTATGCAGTTTTAGGATAAATGTTTTTTTGTTAGATGGCATAGCCACTAAGTCCAAGATAAGCGTTTTGTGACATTTTGTTGTTCAGTAAATAAAATAAAATACAAATATAAATGTCATCTCAAAAATACAGTATTTCAGGAATTCTTTTTGAACATGAAATACAAAAAGAAGAATTTTGAATCTGACTTCATCCAATGTTAAGATTTCTGTACTTGAAAGGTATGTCTGTATATTTTATTATATAATGGCTATTTTAAACATTTATACATAATATTTCAGAGAACTTTCAATACAAAATATTATTGACATAGTGTAAATAATCAGCTGTGGAAGTTTTGTGGGGATATCTATTAGTTAAGTTGTTTAGCCAATTAACCTGTAATGTATCCCTGCATAAGCGTATAACAGACATGAACAGGGTGATGACACAAAAAAAGCTGCTACCAATGCAATGCTATCACTTATTCCCTAAAATCACTCTGAGACTTATTCCCCTCAGATGGTACCGACCCACCCCTCTGGCTCCGGCTCATATCCCCATCCCACCCCTCTGGCTCCGGCTCATATCCCCATCCCACCCCTCTGGCTCCTGTCTGTGCAATTGTGCATAGACAGTCAATATAATAGTGCAAAGTCAGGCCAATAAATGGCTGAGGTAGTTCTGTTTGACCTAAGTAAGCAAGTGGCATAGTGGTGCAAGTTATGTAAGAGCAGCAGAAGTGTTGTGTTTTCAGGACAACAGGACAACAACAAACAAGTTGCAAAGTGTGCAAGTGTACAAGTGGAGTAGTGCAAGGCAGCCATTGTGGGTCCAAAGTCCAGGATGTTATGTAGCTGAGGGTGGAGGGGGGAGAGAGTTCAGCATCCTAACAGCCTGGTGTATGAAGCTGTTGGTGAGTCTGGTGGTGCAGGACTGCAGGCTTCTGTACCTCTTCCCAGAGGGCAGTAGATCAAACAAATTGTGAGCGGGGTGACTTGCGCTGCAGGGCTTTCCTGTTGTATTCAGTGCAGCTTCCGCCCCACACAGCGATACAGCTGGAGAGGATATAATAGGCCATAATAAGGCCATATCTGTGTATTATTTGAAATTTTAGGCTATGGTATGTTTATTTTTTCTTCACACAGGATGTTAGTGTGCCGTGGGACATTTTAAGTGTCAAAAGTGTGCCGTGGCACAAAAAAGGTTGAAAAACACTGATATAAGGTATAGGTATAGCTTAAGGTATAGTTATGGGAAACGCGCATAGGAAAGTAAACGACTTTAGTAAGGCATACCTTAAGATCCTAATTCTTAATATGCTGCCATAACATCATCACGCACAACCATGCACACACCTCAGCACCACCTAGTGGCGGTGTTTGGCAGTGCGGTGGGCAGTGCCCATGTGGCTTTGGGTAGAAGAATAGATTGTATTGTTGGGAAGTGGTTGAGCACTGCTCTCCCATGCCCACCTTTTTTTTTTATCACGGATGGATAAATGCAAAGACCAAGTTCCTTGTATACGCAAGTATACTTGGCCTAAAAACCTGATTTACATTTACATTAGGATAGAGATGCTGCAAGTCTGTCTGTGATGTGATCATAGGATGTGATGTACCTGAAGTGTCCACCAGGGGTCAGCAGGTGATATGGCTGTCCAGGTCTGTGGTGCAGGCTGCTCTACTGAGGCAGCCGGACCTGTGGATCACCTCAGAGCAGGGTAGTGATATGTCTGTCTGTCTGTCTGTCTCACTGTGGATCACCTCAGAGCAGGGTAGTGATCTGTCTGTCTGTCTGTCTCACTGTGGAATGCCTCAGTGAAAGGTAATGATCCATCTGTCTGTCTCACAGTGGATCACCTCAGAGCAGGGTAGTGATCTGTCTGTCTGTCTGTCTGTCTCACTGTGGATCACCTCAGAGCAGGGTAGTGATCTGTCTGTCTGTCTGTCTGTCTCACTGTGGATCACCTCAGAGCAGGGTAGTGATCTGTCTGTCTCACTGTGGAATGCCTCAGTGGAAGGTAGTGATCCATCTGTCTGTCTGTCTGTCTCTCTCTCTCTCTCTCTGTCATACTGTGTAACGCCTCAGAGGAGGGATCCATCTATCCATCTCTCTCTCTCTCTCTCTCTCTCTCTCTCTCTCTCTCTCTCTCATGTGGAACACCTCAGAGGAGGTATAGCTGTTGATCCACATGGTGTAATTACATCATTATATTATTGTTTTTCTTGTTCTGAGTGTGTTTAATTGTTCTGAGTGTTATCAGCCTCTCTATCTATCTATCTATCTGTCTCTCATCTTATCTGTCATCACTTCACCAGTTCTCCATGTCTCTCTCATATGTTGCGCTCAAAGCCAGGGTATGCTGTGACACGAAAGTGACTCTGTTTTAGCATCGCTGTATCACCATGATGTCTGATGCTGTCACCTATACCCCACCGGTATTGTTGAAATATTTGTTTCTCTTTTTATTAATAAATAGAAACCTTTACTGATAGTCTTTCACTCGTATCATTTCAGTAGCCTATTCAGATCACCTAATGTGTTCCCCTTTCTTCAGCTGTTGAAGGCTGTTTTCTTGCAATTAGCAGTAGCCTAGCCTGAATAAAACGTTTTTGGAGTTATAAAAGCTCTGTAGGCTTTTGGAGTTATAAAAAAACAAAGATCCTTGATCACTCCTTGAAGCTCTAACCCTCTCTGATAAAAAGCTCTGTACATTTCAGTCTTAGTGGGCGTGTTTTGGCCTTGGTCTTTGTACACCTAACAAATTAGGGAAATCTGTTCAGAAGACAGTCAGTGTGGTAGGCAAGGAAACTACAAAATAGTGTTAAACTACTTAATCCTACATTTATTTAAACCGATTGATTGGCGTTCTCTTTTATTCCACTTCCAGTCCAGTCGGCGGCGATAATGCTCATCCAAGTTGATCTCTCAACTGTCTCATACACAAAAGAAGGAGTTGGCGGTGACGTTAGCAGACTGCTTCAGGGGTTGTTTTGATCACATTTATGTTTGTTGCTAGAAAACGAACTAAGCTTGCATAATTAATTGAATCGCGGTATTTATTTTGTTAATTTGTGGGGTGCCGAACATAAACGGAAACTGGGAGGCAACACGAGCTGCAGCCTTTCTGTCGCGACACCGGAGAGACGTTAAAGCGAAGGTGTGTTAACCTACCGTGCGAGTAGGAAGTAACCTAGTCTAACGTTACATGTTTTAGCCTTCTGTCTGTCTGTGTGGTTTTAGCAAACAAAGGAAACTATAAGCCTTAGGTAACGTTTTGCCGCATAAAACAGCTGTGTTTTTGCTTTTCCCATATGTGTGTATGAGGGCAAAATCTACCTCTGGGTACAAATAAACTTGATAAGTTCAGTAAAACTGCCATAAGTAGCCTACATATTGTAAATATTGATGCTCATTGAAGCTCAATGCAAATCAAACCAGCTAATAGGCTAACTGAAATAAAACCATGCCAATCTCTAGGTATGGTGAAGGGTATGTGATGATGTGGGGCTATTTTAATTTCAAAGGCCAAGGGAACTTTATCAGGATGCATAGTATCCTGGATCCATGAAATAACTGGTCTTAAAAAATATAAATCTTCCTGCCTCTATGGGAATTTAACATAGGGGTGCCAATACGTATGACCCCTGTATTTTAAGGAAGAACATTTATTTATTTATGATACATTATTCATTCACAAAGAAAATTGGTGTCCTTAAAGGTTGGATATTTCCTCTTTTTTTAAATTTAAGGCATTAAGATCAATTTCCAAAAGATGATTTTTATATTCCTCTTTTTAATCAACTTTAGCAGAGGTGCCAATAAATGAAAGTGTAGATTATGAAATTAGTGTGTAGATTATATGAAATGAAACCATATAGTGTGTAGAATAAGTGGAAACCTTAGAGTGTGTAGATCAAAGATTCTAGAGCGGAGCTCTGTTCTATAATCTTTGGTGTAGATTATATGAAATGAAACCTTAGAGTGTGTTGATTATATGTGAAACGTTCATGCTTTAGTCATAAGATGCACAATTGTTCTGCTTGTCAGCCTGACTAAAGGACTGAAGTAAACCTATCTGCCCTGCAGTGGAGGTATTAAACGCAGAACTCTTGAGCTGCACAGCAAGCAGAAAGGGGAAGGTCTTTCTGAGAGGAGGAGTTGAGTTTGGGGGATATTGTATGTTTACTTGTATGCTTGAGTTTGGGGGATATTGTATGTTTATTTGTTTGCTTGAGTTTGGGGGATATTGTATGTTTACTTGTACGCTTGATTTTGGGGGATATTGTATGTTTACTTGTTTGCTTGAGTTTGGGGGATATTGTATGTTTACTTGTACGCTTGATTTTGGGGGATATTGTATGTTTACTTGTTTGCTTGAGTTTGGGGGATATTGTATGTTTACTTGTTTGCTTGAGTTTGGGGGATATTGTATGTTTACTTGTTTGCTTGAGTTTGGGGGATATTGTATGTTTACTTGTATGCTTGAGTTTGGGGGATATTGTATGTTTACTTGTTTGCTTGAAAAGCGCTTGCATTTGAATTTCCCTCTTTATTTCATCAGTTTTAGAAAAAATGGCTCCGGTCCTCGGCTCTGAGGAGGACCAGTCCCCATCAGACCCAGAACCGGACCAGTCCCCATCAGACCCAGAACCGGATCAGACTCCATCAGACCCAGAACCAGATCAGACTCCATCAGACCCAGAACCAGACCAGTCCCCAAAAGACCCTGAAATGGACCAGTCTTCATCAGAATCAGAAACAGACGAGTCTTCATCAGATCCAGAACCCGACCCATCCCCTGCGGACCCAGAACCCGAGCTGTCCCCTGCGGACTCAGAACCTGAACTGTCCCCTGCGGACCTGGTGCGTCTGTGCCGGTTCCGGAGGGCGTCAGTGGTGCTGGTGGACTGCTGTAGAACTGAAGAACAGCCAGTGAAGGAGGAGGAGAACAACACAGATGGAGATCAGCCCAAGACCCGTAAGAACACACACACACACACACACACCGACACACTCACACACTATTCACTCACTCACTCACATGTACACAGGGGCGCTGCTAGGGTTGTATTCCATAGATGTTTTTTAAATTCTGGTTGCTAAACACACTATTTTAACGTAGTTTTAAATGATGGTTGCTAAACACACTATTTTAATGTAGTCTGGGAAGGACAGAAATAACAGGGTTTCCTGCAGCACTTTGCAGTCAAGGCGGCCGCCTTGGTAAAACAAGCCTGCCGCCTTAACTACGTCGTCAAAAAAAAAAAAAAAAAACGTGTCCCGTTTTCTCCCTTTCATTCCAAACCGTGACCAATGTCAATCTCCCTTCTCCGCAGAACGCATTAAAAAAATAAGAAGAAACGTGTCATGAATCGAAAAATAATCAGATTTTATAATCTTTACATATGTGATATGCCTCTGAATCAGAGCTAGTGAGCGGAGCTGAGCGGTGCAAGTATCTCGCTCCTCGCTCTCAAGAATCAGTCAATTCCGTTTTTTCTGTGCCCACCCATTTGGACATTTCTGGCTACGCTGCTGTTAGAAAGGAAACTGATAAGTCAGCATACTATTCCTACAAAACAACTAGATACTAACAATGTAGAGCAAGAACAACCATGTGGTGGTGACACTGTTCCAGTGAGTAAAGATTCATTTTGGAATTTAAGAAGACACATTTCGCGGAAACATGAGTGTGCTACGGAGAGCAAAGAAAAACGTGAGCAATTTGAATATGCTTCATATCAAGTAGATGTTAGGACTTGCAGGCAAGGACCCAAATGCAGACCAGAAACCTGCGTAGTTCAGTTTTATTGTTGCAGCCAGACAGCAACAGAGCAAAGCACAAGAGATACAGTCCAAACACGAAAAGTTTCAAAAAGGGCAAAGCACAAAAGATCCAGGCTGAGTATCCAAAACACAAAAGTTCAGGCAAAAACAGGCAGAGTATCCAAAAACAGGAAAGCACAATGATGCAGCACAATGACGCAGACTGATGAACAGCACAGGTGTGGGCAGAAAGTGGCGGGAAAAAACAGGGAGTGGCAAGTTGGAGGTGGGATTCAGGCCACAACAAAGACACATGGCATCAAAACATAAGATGTCAGACAATACACAACCAGTCCAGCAGGGCGGCCAGAGTCCCTCAGTACGAAGTACTGACAGTAGAAGGCTAAAGTAAAACTTGGATGCTAAGCCTGTATTCTTTTGGCAAATCCCTTTAGTTTTATGCTTATGTGTATTAACGTTGCCAAGCTTGTTGTTGCACAGTGTTGCAGTCTTTTAAAATAAATGTTCTGAGTGAAATATATTGCCGTTGCTCTTAGCTTTTTGGGACCGGGGAGCTAAATTGACCTGACGCGAATTTGACCGCAAGACTGACAATAGACGGGCCTAGGCCCCTCCAGGCGCATCCGTGCCTACGCGTATGCTTTCTAAATGATTTAGCTAACTCCATCCCCATCAACGAACTTAGGCTATATGGCCAATATCTTTGAAATTTAACGGTCTTGGTTTTAATAGGAAGACAGTTGGGCATGCCTAAGACTCGTGGTGTGTCGGCCCCTACACACAGCTGCGTGCGTTGCGTTGCTGGAGACGCATCCCATTCACTTTACATGGGCTCACGTCATCTGTTGCCGAACTGAATTGTGGGTCCGTCGCGTTGTGTTTCTCCCGCCGCTCGCGTTGAGAAGTTCAGCTGTTGCTGCACCGACAGTCGGCACCGGCCAATCAAGCCAATCGACTGACAGCACCAACCAATCAAATTACGGTTATACTTCAAGTCATTTGCATAGCTACCGTCGGGAACACCCACTGGCATGCGTTGACGGAACGCAACTGTGTGTAGGAGCCGTGAGCGGTATTGGAGCGGAACAGAGCAGCCACTCCGGCCTCTAAATTAAAAAGTGCTCCGCGCTCAAATTCCATCCATATTACACAAAACTATAAAATAAAGTAAACTTCATTCACTCTCGGTGTATAGATCAGGACAGACTTGCGGAACAGGCTGCAGGGCAACAGTCTGACAGCCTGCATGAAGATGAGCATTAATGGACTAATAGTAAAACAGTGCAATTACCAAAGGGCCCTTGAAATGATCTTTTTAAAGCCAAGGAGGATGGCTTGTAACGATGCTAGTTGTCAGCTCTGCCATAAGTAGTGACTGATCACATTTGCACATTTTGTTGTTTTGCACTTTCCTTTGCACTTGTTCTATAGTTTGTAATAGTCTTTGTTAAAATACTGTTACAATACTGTTGCAGGGCTTAAAATACATTTTTCAAAATGGGGGGGGAATTCCCCCCTTAGGTTATTCATGTAGGGGGGATTTACACAATTTGGGGGGGGGTCGATTCTGATACCAAGTCAAGAATTGCGATATTTTCGATACTTCTTCGATACTTTTTTAAAAATGTGTTTGATTTTGGGGCCCCCACCACCCTGACGTCATCAGTAATATATACTGTAGTGGGATCATTCACAACAGTGGACATCCTAGATTCTGCTTGACTCTCTTCACACACACACAAACACACACTGAAAATGATTGCTTACGTGATATGCTTCTATTTCATATATTTTTAAATTCATAAAGAGTGTATTTAGTTAATAATGTATTTATATTATTGTAAAAATGTACAAATGTACTTTAATGTATAGCATTTTACTAGTAATTACTAGTAGCTAAACATATTTAGTAATTTGAATGCTTCATATTGACGTTTAAACTATAACACTTAGGCATATCTGGGGTGTGTAGGTCTAATTGAGTGCACATTGGTGATGAGTAGGTGTAATTGAGTGCCTGTCACTTTAAGAAATAGCCTACGTGAGAGTAATTAGCCTTCCTTCAGCCTGACGGTTTTAGGCTAGTCGCTAGTGAATAAAAGTTGTGCATAAGGATATGTGGATGCAATTCATTATGTTTTCGATGTCATTAGATAAAATACATAAATAAAATAATAAATAAACTATTCTCTCTCTCTCTCCATGTGTGTGTCTGCGTCTGCGTGAGGCTCTGTTCAATTCAACTCGGTAGTTGATCCGTCTGGTCAATAGCACCGCATTCACGCCACTTCATGATTATATTAACGTCATCAGACAGGCTGTAAAAGTGTATGCGGGAATTTCTCGCATTATGATGTCTAGAGTTGCGGGACTTGAACAAATTATGCGCAATACCCGCAATCCCGCAGTGAAATTTAAGCCCAGTTGTATAGTTTGTTTGGTGTTATTACTTTGTTAACTGTTATTTTGAGAAGCTGGTTATTTATTTAATATGTAGTGTTTAATAAATAATTGTTAAATGTACAGAGTCTGTAGTGTATCGCACAAGCAAGACGCCAACACCCACACCCCCCACCCCCACCGGTCGGACCGACACCATAACCCCCCACCCCGGTCGGACGGCAACCGATACAAGACCCCCCCCCCCCCCCCTTTTTTATTTTATTATTATTGATAGGCTAACTCGTGGCTTTAGAGATAACTCTAGCCTAGCCTAATAATGAATTGATGCGCATACAAGTGAAGTCAGAACTTAGGATTACTACCTGGAAATTCATCCTGCGTCTTCCCATTGCATCGAACTCCAACAAAATTGACTCCGGATCCAATTCAATTTCTGGATGGATATGCATCAGTGCTAGTCCAGTCAAACGCTTGTCAGTCATTGTATTCCTGAGGTATGTCTTCAATCGTCGTAGACAGCTGAAGGAGCGTTCAGCACTGGCAGTAGAAACAGGCATAGTCAACAGAATCTTCATCACCGCGTGAATGTTAGGGTAAAAGTCTGCTTATTACGACTTGCCAGTGGCGACTTGGCAGACGTCACTGATTGCATGTGTATGAAGGCCTACGTTGTGCTGCCTCCACAGCTCAAGCTCCACATCTGCACTTTCAACATTTGGCATCAGGGCGGCATACTCCACCTTTATTTCCTCCCAAATGCTCTGTGTCAAATGTTGCAATTTGCTGGGTAGGAGATATTGTGCTTTAAGACGTGGCAATGCAAGACACCCTATCCCTAACTTCAGTTATCAGGTGGTCAATGAAAGGCAAAAACACATTTATTCTCCAGTACTCCTGGGGGTTTGCCGCAGGTGTGTTAGACCTTTGAGTCTGTCTGTTGACAATGCGAGGCGATGAGGGTACGACGTCAATGCTGGCAGCCAAGGAGCATGCTTTCTCCCAAAGCTCACTATAGGTAGAACTGTCGCGTTTGCTTTCAAGCACTGTGACCAGGTCTGAAGCCATCTGTGCGGCCCTTGGCAACTCACAGTTTGGGTTCTGCAAGCCATTGCTAAGGGGCGTTAGATTGTGCAACAACTCCTGTGCTACAACTAGGCATATGATAAACCCATATGACTCCATGGCTCTTGTGAGGGAGGCTTTAGAGCTGCAATTGCCGTCTCCCCTCTGTCTTTAACTCAACCATCGTAGTTAAAATGTCCTCGTAGCTTTCAATGACTGTAGACATACATGCATCATGCTGAGACCAGCGGGCGCATTGGTTGGTGCGTTGTTGACATACTGTCTGAGCATCTCGTCTCCCTTCATACGGTATTTCAAAATTGCCTGGAAATTGCTGCGTTCGTCGGTGTGGCCACGAGTAGGTATGTTCTGATGTCCGCAAGTGGCCACAAGATCGATGATGGCTTTTGAGTCCATACCTATTCCGCTCTAGTGCTTGCTGGTGTGAGTGATCCAGCCTGGAGCAGATTGACTGGCTCTTCCCCGAGGCAATGTTGACAAACTCAGCTGCGCGTAGTTGGGCACTTGCATGTGCTGCTGTTCCCAAGTGTCTCGAAACATTTTCTTTGGCATTGCTCCAGTCAGTAAGAGCCTTTGTTGTCAAAACCACGTCCTCAGATGAGAAAATCATACATGAAACACAAAATACGCCATCAACAGTCTGGCTATAACGCAGAGTGGGGTAAAGGCCCTCGTCGAAAAACTCCTCTGGCATCTTCCGTTGCTTCCCACAAATATTTCTACTTGGAGCCGTCCAACCTCTAGGGGGTTTGAAACGTGACTGTAATACTTTAAGCTTCACAGAATCAGAGGTCCTCTCTTTTCTGATTGGCTGGTGAGGTGGCTTAATTCTGTACGGGTCATTACATAGCAACTCAGACAACATCCAGGACAATGTTGCTGCACCGTCTAAAAACTAAGACCTGTAAAATATTTTTTGTTAAATTACAATGTTTTCATAAATCCTTGATATTGAATCCCTTGATATTGTATCAAAACCTAAAGTGTCATTGCATTTTTTGGTAATGGTCATAGGACTAAAATGGTATGTGGGGTAGCTAGTAGCAACACGAAAAAAGCTCAGTTTATTTTTATTAGTCATTTTGTGTGTAAAGTGCCTGTGATGTACCATGGTTCATTCACACACTCACTTGGTTACATTATCAATGCGCAAAACAATGATTTTGACTCAATTTATTTATCTATGGTACAACATTGGCACTTTGTACACTAAATGCCCATTCACTGAGCTACTTTCACATAGATTTTCAAGTGCCTGCTAGCTATCCCACATATCATTTTAGTCCTATAAAAAATGCCCGAAAAACACAACCTCCCCTGGTTTATTCCTTCAAATATGTAAGCCCATTATATGTGGAGAGCTCAAATATTGGCACAACATTAATAACATATGTCACGAAAAAAAAGATTGATATCAAAAACTAGTTCATACTACCCTAAATGTCACCCTTTCTGCAATGATATCAAATGCGTACAGAAACTAGTTCATACTATCCTTAATGTCACCCTTTTTGCAATGTTTACAAATCTAGAAAACCAATGAGAATGCCGTACAAACCTTTAATGGTTCAGTCACACTAAGAACATGTTTGTCTTAACCCTACAAAGTTTGGGCTGCCTATGAATACTTTTCACAATCATTTCAAGGGCTGAAAATAATATGAATTGAAGACAAGGTTTCAAAAAATCTGAGACGGTTCAGCAACAACCTTATCTGATTGGACACGGAATGGCAAAGGGAAGAAAAACTCTTTTCTGATTGGCTGGTGGGGTGGCTAGTTATTCTGAATATCGGGACACCTATGAAGTAGATTTGGTAAAAAAAAGTTTAATCACCGTTCCGTATCAATGTTCTTTTGAATGGGAACCAAAACAACCATAGTAAACGGCAGTTGAACTAGAAAGCAGGCTTAGCAACAATGGAATCAGCTGTAAACAAGCTCCAACAAACTATCCACTGTTTTCACTGTCGGGACCAAAGAAAGTAGTACAACAAACTCGGCTTCTTTTTAACCTGAACTGTTTGTATGCTATAAAGGCATGACTATTGCCTATATACATAGTGGCAACTATGACAAGCGGGGTAACGGCCTTCTCAGTGTACTGAATTAATGGAGGAAGCTCCTGTCTGCGCCGGCTTGTCCATTAATTCCGTATATCGGGTCACCTCGGCAGCCGGTGTCCTTACATAATGTCCATACTCTCATAGGATTTGTTTTTTATTTTTTTAACAGGTGGAGTTTATGACAATGTTATGCAATGCATGTTGTGGAGAGATTTAAGGATCATGTTTTAATACGGTGTCATGTATAGCATGTTTCTCCTAGAAAGCACAGTCCAAGCAGACTACGCATCGTGTTTTAATACAGTGTCATGTTTAGCATGTTTCTCCTAGAGAGCACAGTCCAAGCAGACTACGCATCGTGTTTTAATACAGTGTCATGTTTAGCATGTTTCTCCTAGAGAGCACAGTCCAAGCAGACTACGCATCGTGTTTAAGGATCGTGTTTTAATACAGTGTCATGTTTAGCATGTTTCTCCTAGAGAGCACAGTTCAAGCAGACTACGCATCGTGTTTAAGGATCGTGTTTTAATACAGTGTCATGTTTAGCATGTTTCTCCTAGAGAGCACAGTCCAAGCAGACTACGCATTGTGTCTACACTCCTCAGCTGAGGCTCGAATCCAACCAACCCCTGGGGATCAATAAAGTATCTATCTATCTATCTATCTATCTATCTATCTAACACACCAACGCGATTATTGGCCGTCGGACAGTCGTGCGAGGTCGGTGACTCGAGTCAGTTTGGTGTGTCCCGTCCCGTCGTCAGTCGGAGTCGGAGTTCATTTTGGCCGCAGGCGGCCTCAATGACAAATCTGATTGGTGGAGTGCTATCAATGACAAATCTGATTGGTGGAGTGCTAGCCCTTGACTAAATATTATCTTGGATTAGTATGACCATTAGCCCTACATTCAGCCATGTAAGTTATGAACCCATTTTGATAAACTATCCTAACATACTTTAACTAGACTAGCACACAGTTGCTGAACATGTGTTATTTCAGATTAGTTTGCAATAATATACAAGTATAACAAAGTCCTTAGCTGCTAGCTAGCTAGCGAACATCACTAGCAGTGCCCATTCATTTTCCGTTTACTGTGCTACCGTTACCGCTAGCTAGCTCTGTTAAAGGCACACTATGCAGGTTTTTTAGCTCAATATGCAAGTTTAGCTTAATGTACCTTCATTTAACAGCTTCAGAGTCATTGGAATGGTTATATGTCTTTTTTTGGGTTGAATGGTGGCCGTCTCGCTTCCCCCTAGCGCCTGTGAGTGGAAAAACCACCCTTGCAACTGTGGGCCGGCGGGCCGACGGCCTCAGCGTCAGGAAGTATAACGAGTGTAACAAATTGCTTTACTGCATTCAAATACACATACACGCCAGGCACCGGCTAGAAAAAGGTAGCGATGGAGTTTCTCAGACATTCGTCATGACAGAGCCAGCGAAAAAGAAGCAAAAAACGAGAAAACGGTAGCGGAAATTGCCAATACTGCAAAGTTTACCTTTAAATAAGATATGAAACTTAGTTTACCTTTAACGGCCAAAATAAATGATTTATTGAAAGAGTATTTCATTGACATCACACACAAGCAAAGACAATAAAATAATACAGAATATATATTTATATTTTCTTATTGCTTAATAAGAGAAGTCCGAAAGGAGTGCCATTTCGTTCCATTGGCGAATCTTTTGATTAATCTAGACTCTTCCCCAATTCAAATCTTTTAGCGCTGCCTGCTGTTATGGAAATGTATTACGTCTCGCGCACGCACAGAACGTACGCTCGGTGTCGCTTCGGTGTTCCGAGGCACTCTTTTGATCCACTCGGGGAGACGGGAGCCGACTGATCAGTCAGACTGCTTTTCTGACGACGGTCTGCTGTTGGGTTGGTGTGTCCTGGCCCTAAGGAAGTTGTTTGTGTGCGTGTGTGCGCGTAGGCGCCTGTCTTCTCATTGGTGTTTTTTTTTTGTAAAATGTGTTTTGTTCTCTCCCAGGAACGCGTGCGTCCTACCGTTCCCGCCGTGGGAGGGGCTTCCCGAGTGCCGGAAAGCTGAAATGCCACCAGCGCGACCATCACAAAGGGAAAAGCTACAGATGCGCCCGGTGCGCAAAGGCGTTCCCCGAGAAAGAGGCGCTCAAAGAGCACAGGCGTACGCACAGACCTCACCCGTGCTCGCAGTGCGGCAAGACCTTCACCTTCAGCGGAGATCTCCGACGACACCAGCGCATTCACACGGGCGAGCGGCCGTACACCTGCGACCACTGTGACAAGAGTTTCATCGACCTGGGAAAACTGAAAAAACACCTGCGGACCCACACGGGAGAGAGACCATTCCGCTGCGGCCAGTGCGACAAGAGCTTCACCGTTAACGGAGACCTCGTAAGACACACGCGCATTCATACAGGAGAGAGACCGTACAGCTGCGCGCTGTGTAGTGGGAAATTCATCGATGCGGGAAAACTGAAGAAACACATGCGCACGCACACCGGAGAGAGACCACACCACTGCGGCCAGTGTGGCAAGAGCTTCGCTCGGGCGGACACTCTCAAGAAGCACCAACAGGCCCACAAAGGAGAGAAACCATACCTCTGCACGCAGTGCGGCAAGAGCTTCACGGCGCTGTCGAGCATGAAGCTCCACCAGCAGATTCACGCCGGGGAGAAACCATACCTCTGCAACCAGTGCGGCATGAGCTTCGGCCAGGAGGACAGCCTCAGGAAGCACGCGCGCACTCACACCGGAGAGAAGCCGTTCGAGTGCGAGGAGTGCGGCAAGCGCTTCGGCCGCAAGGACAGTCTCAAGCTGCACCAGCGCACGCACACAGGAGAGAAACCGCACCGCTGCTCCCTGTGTAGCAAGAGCTTCGCCCAGGTGGGCACGCTTGCGTCACACCTGCGCACGCACACAGGAGAGAAGCCGCACCGCTGCAACCAGTGTGACAAGGGCTTCACCAGAGAGACCTACCTCAGGCAACACCAGCGCACTCACATTCACTTATGAGTCTGCCTACACACACACACACACACACACACACAACCTCAGGCGACACCAGCGCACTCACATTCATATATGAGTCTGCCTACATACGAGTCTGCCTACACATACACACACATGTTTTTTTTACCTTATAGGAGTTTTTTTGAAGAGACTGTTTTTCATTTACGGTGGAATGTTGATTGCGGATTTAACATTAATAATCCTGTCCAAAATGATGCATAAAGATAAAGGTTTTGTTTGTGTTTGTGACCTGTTCAAGATATGTGCTGTAACAATCATGCTTTGAAATTGCCATGTTTTTTTCTGTTGATCTTATGTCATATTTGTAAGTCTCACACTGTCCATATCTTTCCATAAAACTTGCCGGAAGTCATAATTTAAGGGCTTATTTTTTTTTTAAACTGTTTTTTTTAACAGTCCCCCATTTCTTGACTGGATTACCAACTGTCTGCAACTGACAGTACCACTGCTGGAAAATTTCTAGGGGAAACACTAGTAAAAGTTTACTAAATGTTACCTCACTATTAAATCACAAATATAATCTGTCACTGATTACTTGATCAGAAAAAAACACATTAACAAAAAGGATGTAATACCAATTCATTTAATATGTTGAAACATGTCTGAGGTGTTTACAGAAAGCATGTGCAGGATTAGGCTGCTTCCTCTGTTTCAACAATCACCTGTTGTGGATCCTGGGGGGAGGTGGGGGGAGATGGGCTCTTATAGTGGATCCTGTTCAAGGTGGGGTGAGATGGGCTCGTAATTTGGATCCTGTTCAAGATGGGGTGAGATGGGCTCGTAATTTGGATCCTGTTCAAGATGGGGTGAGATGGGCTCATAATTTGGATCCTGTTCAAGATGGGGGGAGGTGAATGGGTAGATATTACATATTTAAAGGATTTCAAAGATTTCACTGTTAAAAATGATAATTAAATCAGTGTGCAATTGAGCCTCTATCTAAATAAATGTTATTTAATTATTATTATCATCAACATATTCACCAACCCAAAGTTGTCAGCTTACATATGAATGTTTCCGTTCTCTGTAATGCCTCCCTTTGGTCAAGCAATTAAGGACAATCAAATCACAAAGAAATGTGACCTGCAGATAAGAAGAAATTAAAATAAACTCATAGAAACATTTGACGTCTGCAGCATGTAGCGCTCTCTCTCTCTCTCTCTTTATCTCTCTCCTCTCCGTCTCTCTCTCTCTCTCTCTCTCTCTCTCTCTCTGCGTGTCTGTGCGCTTCAACACTTACCAAGCCGAGGAGACCCAAACCAGCCCCTACGTTGACCAGTGTTGGAACAATATTAAATTTGCCAGCCTGGAATAAAATTAGAGCTTAAATTGTGTTATAGAACATATCCAAATGATTCTGATCTTTAGTGATCACCACAACAGCATAGCCCTCTCACCTGTCCAAATACCATAATGTCAAAGCGAATTCCATATCCTTTGATTAAAGTTCTGGTTTTCTGGTCCTTATTGTGATATTTTGCATACCTGTGACAAGAGCAACAGCGTAATCAGGTGGTGTGAAATGTAGGCGACATTGTTGTTGACAGGGACAGATTGATTTTCATTTTCAGTTCGTTCTTTGCAAAAACAGTTTTTGTTCCTGTTCCAGTGTTCCAAGGCCTCCCCTCTAAAGGGGAACCGGTTAGAACGTTACAGAACAACAGTTAATAACGTTCCAGTGTTCCAAGGCCTCCCCTCTAAATGGGAACTGGTTAAATCAAGGCTAACTCTTAAAAACACTGGGCTTGAATTCAGGTGTGGGGCGAGATTTGAAAGTAGCAATTAGCCTATATAATATTAGATATTCAAAAATGTCTGCTAGCCTAACTTCAGCCACAGAAAATGTCCTTGTTTTAAGCCCTGTAATGTCACACAATGTTTCAGTTATTTTAGGCAATATACTTTGAACAGGCAGTTAGATGTGTTGGATGTGAAAATAATTTTTATCAACTAGTAGGTCTAGGGTTAAACAGGGGAGACACTGATGCATAAAATCTGACTAAATTCATCCTATAAGGTGTCTGGGGAACACTGTGTGGGCAGGTCACTTTTAATTGGAACAATAAATACAGTTATTAACCGGTTATCTAAAATTGGAAGTAGTGTTTTCCGTCCGGAACAAGGGAAATTGGTTTTGTTCCCGTTTTCGGTGACGTTCATCCGAAAATTGTGTTCATTTCCGGTTTTCGTTTCTAATCCCTGGTCATTGAATTCACAATCTATGGAACCCTACCTGAAATTATATCCTGTTGTAACTGAGCCTCCTCTGTGTTTGTCAATACGCCGGAATTTGTATTGTGGCACACACCACCTGTCTGCCCAGTCCAGGTCACAGTCCCATCTGATCTGGAACGCCATCACTCCACCCTAACAACACAGAGGTCACTTGTGAAAGGCATTCATTCAGAATGTGCTCCTGAAAAAGACTGTGACGCCCCTCTGCTGCCCCCTACGGGCTGTCTGCCGTTTTCCGTGGTGGCCACCCGGGCAGGTTGGCGGCTTGCAGTGGGGAGACTTATTAAGGGAGATTGGCCTCACCTGGCGCAGTGGGGGAGAATAATTAAGGGAGATTGGCCTCACCTGGCGCCGGTGTAGGCCTATATATCATCGCCATCCCTTGTATCTCTCTCTCTCTCTCCCACCGTTCAGACACATTTTTGACACACCGCACTGCAAACCACTGCTACTCACTTACATATGACCAACACGCATCCATCCACTTCATTTTCACCCCCTAGACATTACCATTCATTATAGCTCACTTTAAATAAATATAATGCATTTATAATTGGAATCTGTTGTCAGCCTCTTTTGTGTTGTGCCATGAGCCGGGCGTAACAAAGACCTTTATGTGAATTGACCACAATTATTTCAATCAAATTGATATTATGTGAATAATAGATATTAGAACATTGCAGATCTCAGTACGACATAAGGAGACCCACCTGTGGAACCAACCCATGTCACTCAATGTTTTTATAGAACATTGCAGAACAGATCGACTCCTCCCTTCTTTCCTAGAGAATAAAACTGGCTAAATTCATAACGTTACATGAATCGCCATGGTCTGGAAGTCCTCCTCTGCCTCTTCTATGATGTCTTTGAGCCTGAAGATCGGGCATTCTGGGTCGGTAGAGCGGTTAAAGACACAGTGCTCCAAATAGGAGCTGTTTACATGTGGAAGGACGTTCCTTCTGCAATCACAAAGACAACATGGTGCATTATTTACCACATCACTATTTATTGCATGCTTAATACTGTATGAATGCCTTTGTAGTTGAATTATCCGTTTCCTTAAATTGAAAACATTGAAACATTCATTTACAAAACCTAACAATGTCTAGGTGCGTCATCAGATCAGGACATACAGTACCCTCCAGAATTATTGGCACCTCTGCTAAAGTTGATTTAAAAAATGGGTATAAAAATAATCTGTTAGTGATTTATTGTATTCTCACAATGAAAAAAAATTGGAAAAATCAAACCTTGAAGAGGAAATTTATTTAGAGAAAAAGGAAAATCTCATAAAGAAATAAATGTTTTTAACAAAAACACGTTGCTCACAATTTTGGCACCCCTGCTTATAATACCTTCTTAAGCTTCTCTTTGCCAATAAAACAGCTTGTAATATTCACCTATGACACCCCATAAAGTTGGAGAATACAAAGCAAGGGATTTAAGACCGTTGGTCAGATTCCTAGGTCCACACTTGTGCATTCTCCTCTTTGACTGACCCCACTGTTTCTCTAGAGTTTAGATCAGGGGACTGAGATGGCAATGTCTGAAGCTTGATTTTGTGTTCAGTAAACCATATTTGTTTTGATCTGGACGATTGTTTTGGTTTATTGACCTGATGAATGATCCAATCATGACCAACTTTTAGTGTCTTGTCTTAAAAATGTTCAGTTTTTTCTTGGTGTTCATGATACCATGCACCTTAATTAGGTTCCCAAGGCCTTAGGGAATAAAAACAGGCCCACAATAGCACAGCCCCTCCACCATAATTCTCATTAGGCATGGGGTTCTTTTCAGTATAGCCATTCTTCTATCTATCTAATTTTCATTTCATCTGACAATAGACCACACTTCCAGACAAAGTCACTGTACCATTCAGTAACTCCTGCCGTTTACATTGGTAATTAAATGACTGGCCAGGCTGTTACCTAGCATGCCCTCTAAATAAGCTATTAGCAATGAGGTCACTTTTGATGATTTAAGTATAAGTATATATACTTTTTTGATCCCGTGAGGGAAATTTGGTCTCTGCATTTAACCCAATCGGTGAATTAATGAAACACACTGCACACAGTGAACACACAGTGAGGTGAAGCACACACTAATCCCGGCGCAGTGAGCTGCCTGCTTTAACGGCGGCGCTTGGGGAGCAGTGAGGGGTTAGGTGCCTTGCTCAAGGGCACTTCAGCCGCGGCCCACTGGTCGGGGCTCGAACCGGCAACCCTCCGGTTACAAGTCCAGAGTGCTAACCAGTGGGCCACGGCTGCCCTATTTTTGGGGGGACTTGGTGACCCCAAGATGACACCTTTATCTGTAACTCTCCAATAGTGGCTCTTATGGAATTGTTTGCCTATCTTACCATCCTCCATACTGTATGTGGGGGCAAGATAACCATGGGTCTTTGTCCAAGCATGTTTGTCACATTTCCAGTTGATTAGAACCATTTAATCATTGTTTTAACTATAGGCCTTTTCAACAAAGTACCTAGTTTATATAGACATGCCCTGACTTACAAATGTCAACACACTTTCTTTTCATTTAAATTTAGTGTATTCTCTTGTCTTTCTGATGTTGAAAAATGACTAGAGGATTTAGCCTCTGTGTCACTTTATTTTCATACCATAGTGAAAAAGAAAGTCATGAACTACTTTTGAATGTTCACAGACACTCTGATTAACTTCAATAAGTTGAAATTAGATAGGAAAATGCTTCTGTTAGGTTTTGCAGATAAGATTTTTCTAGGGGTGCCAATAATTGTGAGCAACGTGTTTTCGTTAAAAATATTTATTTCTTTATGGGATTTTCCTTTTTCTCAGAATAAATTGTCTTCCATTCAAGAGTCCCCTCTATTCCCCTGCCCTATCTCCTTTTGTAAAGCGACCTTGGGTTACTTGAAAGGCGCTATATAAAACCAAGTTATTATTATTATTATTATTATTATTATTATTATTATTAAGATTTTTCCTCATTGTTTTCATTGTGAGAGTACAATGAATCATCAAAAGATTATTTTTTATAGCTGTTTTTAGTCAACTTTACCCAAGGTGCCAATAATTCTGGAGGGTACTGTATCAGACTACTTTAACTAACTTATTAAATTAAATTACGTACTTGATGAAGTTGAACTTTGGAAATTGGATGTTGTTCTTCACCAGCACTGTGAAATGTTCTGTGCCTGCTAACACTGGAGGACTAGAGCAACAAGCAAACATAGCCATCAGGTTTCAAACATGACATCAACAACAACCACAACAAACCTCTCACTTCCCCTGCAGTTCTGACTACACAAAATAATTCACTTTAACGTATCTGTTCTCCTCATTCAATGAATCCATCCATGACACAAACAAACTTACTTGGGTGGTTTATCGCCTCTTTCCAAGGGACACCAGGCAAAGATCTCACATGTTTTAACTGTGCGATTTAAGTTCACACATTTACCTGTCTGCATACCTGTGGAAAGTGAAGGAGCCAAAACAAATGACTCTTTAAAGGTTACCATATAGCACACACAATAAAAGCACATTAACAATATTCTGCCATAAATGAAAAAGCACTGTCTCGCTCACCATTGCTTCTCAGACCTCTTATTCCAACTTTGCAGTCCTTGTCTGAGGAGCAAGTAGAAGCTACGCTCGGGATCTGAGTGGACAGAGTAGTGCACACAAACTATAAGATGATCTTTAAAACTCGAAGAAATAAATCCATATACATTTATAAGTTAATTTAAATAGAATGCAAAGTCTGATGATGCAAGTAACACATGACTGGCAACTGGCCTCCATAGCAACTGGCCTTCATCTATGAACAATTGTTTCTTTTTTTACTTCCACTAAATTAAGGTTCCTGGTGCCACCCCACTAAATTAAAGTTTCCTGGCGGTCCTGGTGCCAACCCACTAAATTAAGGTTCCTGGTGCCACCCCACTTAATTAAGGTTCCTGGTGCCACCCCACTAAATTAAGGTTCCTGGTGCCACCCCACTAAATTAAGGTTCCTGGTGGTCCTGGTGCCAACAGAACAGAACCTGCCAACTGAGAAGTAAATTCAGACCCTCACTTTTTAATATTGTTAACTTGGACCCCTCATTTTTAACATGTCGAAAGTCACTGTATAAAATAGGGGTGTAACGGTACATGTATTCGTATTGAACCGAAACGGTACGGGCGTCTAGCCTGGTTTTTCCCATGCTGCCTTACGCGCACGATTTTATTCACGCTGCTAGGCAGCCTGGATTCTATGGACTTCGTTTTCACCTCAACGAATGAACCAATCACAGAACGGAGGGAGGGCAGCAAGACGATGACGACACACCGAAGCCTTTACGAGCTACGTACAGACGCATTTGATAGACATTTGTAGCGCCCAATAAACGGCTCTGGGCATTCGTAAACCACGTTTCAAATACAAGAAAATGAATGTCTAGTTCCCATACCCCATCTCAATGAGATGAGGTCTGACGTTAGCCAGGCTAACGGGCGTCACGGTTTGGTGCATGTATTTACACGGAAAATACACGGTATAAAAATACATAAAACTTGTGTGCGGATTAATTAATGTAATGCGGAATTACTGTTCAATACGAGAGTTACGAGAGTTCTTTAGCGACACCTAACGCTAATCTGTAGCCTCACCTTAGCTCTGAAGCTCTGATTGGCGCCTATGTTATTTTTTTGTCAGGTCGTCGGTCAAGTTAGTCAGTCAGAGATAGCAGCACCTGGCAGCACTAAGCTATGGTGGCGACCCACAAGAGTTAGAGGACCCGCTGGTCTCTTTAAGATCGCAAGTTTGAGAACTTACAGTTACAGTAGTACAAGCGAGAGAGTGGTGGATAAGACAGTTAGTAGATTATTACTGTACACACACTGCATAATATTGAGGCAAATTGTAGACCCTTCCATATACAACTAAACACGGATGTTGAAAGTCTTGCTTGAGTGGATTTTTAAAAATCATTATTCTATGTAATTTGCACTTTCAGAAATAAGAGATGCTGTAGGCCTATTTTCAGTTTTATAGCTGATTGTCTTATTTTGTTTAGAAGTTAAAGATGGAGTCTAGGTACTTATTGTACTGTTTAGCCAACATCTTACACACTTCAGGCTGTTGCAGATAGCTCAGGGGGGAGACTGTATGACACTAGGTGGTACAGCCTGACATGCACAATAAAAAAAAATTGCTTTCTGCATTTTTGTTTTGCTTTTCCCTTCATTGTACCGAACTCGTACCGAACCGTGATGTCCGAACCGAGGTATGAACCGAACCGTGACTTCTGTGTACCGTTACCCCCTACTCTGCACAGTGGGTCTCGGTTTGGTTCTGCTGTTACAGTACCTCTGCACAGTGGGTCTCTGTTTGGTTCTGTTCGGTTCTTCTGTTACAGTACCTCTGCACAGTAGGTCTCTGTTTGGTTCTGGGTCATAATCAGGTTTGTCAGCACAAAGAATGAGTTCTGCTCCTGTGGGGGGGAAAATAGTGAGATCAACTGTTGTGTTGCTAACAAGCCTATGGTCTATGGCAGTGTTTCTCAAAGTGTGGTCCGGGGCCCACTGGTGGTCAGCAAGCTATCCCATGTGGTCTGCGAGCAAACGTGGTAAAATATAATACAGATGAGTTGTTTGTAATATTGAACCAACTTGTATGTAAATCCAAACAGTTCTGCAACACTGCCTATGTAAGCTACGCCAATTTAAATCATATGAATCCTCTGACACAATACGCAAGGTGCAAAGACAATAAGCAAGGTGGTTCAGTGAGTAGGCTTATTGTGTAATATACTGTTGAAGTAGCTCAACTGTTTTTCTTTCCAGCTAGGTGATTTGTGAACTTTTTTTTTATTGGTTAAGTGGTCCTTGGTCTGAAAAAGTTTTAGAAACACTGCTCTATGGTCTTGTCTATATAATAGTCTGTGTTTGTGTGTGTTATGTCTACGTGTCCTGGTGGTGGGCTTGCAGTATGACATGCTACATTCACCTGTCTATGGTTTGTCATATGTGATGAGCACAGGGGTCATTGTCACCGATGTGGTGAATTGGGTTATTAGTGGGCTGAGTTTTTAAGTGTCCTAACCTTCCATTTGATCTTTGCGCAAGATACGAGAAAAGACGCGGCACGTTGTTACAGTAAGAAAGGAAAGAAGACGGTTTTCTGCAGCTCCAGCCAGAGGGAGAGCGGGCTGTTACCCGCCGTAAGCAGTGTGGGCACCAGAGCGGGCATCAGAGCGGGCATTAGTGTGGGCATCAGAGCGGGCATTAGTGTGGGCATCAGAGCGGGCTGTTACCTGCCGTAACCAGTGTGGGCACCAGAGCGGGCATCAGAGCGGGCATTAGTGTGGGCATCAGAGCGGGCATTAGTGTGGGCATCAGAACGGGCTGTTACCCGCCATAACCAGTGTGGGCATCAGAGCGGGCATTAGTGTGGGCATCAGAGCGGGCTGTTACCCGCCATAACCAGTGTGGGCATCAGAGCGGGCATCAGTGTGGGCACTGTTACCTGTCGTAATCAGTGTGGGCTTTGCCAACGCCGCCGCTGCAGGGTGTCTCTGTTGCCTAGCGATCTAGTCCAGAGGCGCGACTGATAGTCCCCCTTTGCCACGTTGAGCACACGCTCCTTAATCTAAATTTTCATCTGGTCTGCGGTATGGAGAAAGGATTGCACACACACACACACACACACACACACACACACACACACGTGGGCTGGTCTGCGGTATGGAGAGGGTTGGCTATTCACTGTGTGGGCTGGGTTGGGTTGGGTTGGGTTGGGTTGGAGAGAGGATTGGCTATTCACTGTGTGGGCTGGGTTGGGTTGGGTTGGGTTGGGTTGGAGAGAGGATTGGCTATTCACTGTGTGCGCTGGGTTGGGTTGGGTTGGGTTGGGTTGGAGAGAGGATTGGCTATTCACTGTGTGCGCTGGGCGATCATTAGAGTTTGGACATTTAAGGAAATATTCTGCGTAGTGTGATTAATTTGGAGATGGGTTGGGATGGGTTGGACTGGGTTGGGTTGGGTTGGGATGGGTTGGACTGGGTTGGGATGGGTTGGACTGGGATGGGATGGGTTGGGTTGGGATGAGGGTGATAGAGTCACATTTTGCACTTTCAGAAATAAGAGATGCTGTAGGCCTATTTTCAGTTTTATAGCTGATTGTCTTATTTTGTTTACAAGTTAAAGATGGAGTCTAGGTACTTATTGTACTGTTTACATCTTACACACTTCAGGCTGTTGCAGATAGCTCAGGGGGGAGACTGTATGACACTAGGTGGTACAGCCTGACATGCACAATAAAAAAAATTGCTTTCTGCATTTTTGTTTTGCTTTTCCCTTCATTGTACCGAACTCGTACCGAACCGAGTCACATTTTAAAAGTCTGTGGTTTGGCCCTTGATTTAAAAGAACTGGTTACCTTGGGCTGCAACGGTCGTCAGTGCAGCGTCATGGGCTTCTATTCCATCTTTGTGGTTGACCAACTAAACATAAAAGATGTATTGGGTGTTGATGTTATAGGAGGCTAGGCTAAACCAGGGCCGGCTCTGGGCAGGGGTCAGGGTGGGCTAAGCCCACCCAAGCATTGTGTCTTGCCCACCCAAACAAAGTCAAGAAGTAAAAGTTTTTTCCCCCCGGTTTTTTTTTTTCAGTGTGCAGTCTCAAAGCTAGCTTGGGTGTAGAGGAGTTGGTGCTGAGTGCAATGGCAGCTAGCTGGTAGCCTACATAGCTGTGCAGTAGGCTTATGCGTGTGTGTTAGGTCTGGTACACAGCTGTGCAGTAGGCTTATGCGTGTGTGTTAGGTCTGGTACACAGGTGTGCAGTAGGCTTATGCGTGTGTGTTAGGTCTGGTACACAGCTGTGCAGTAGGCTTATGCGTGTGTGTTAGGTCTGGTACACAGCTGTGCAGTAGGCTTATGCGTGTGTGTTAGGTCTGGTACACAGGTGTGCAGTAGGCTTATGCGTGTGTGTTAGGTCTGGTACACAGGTGTGCAGTAGGCTTATGCGTGGCTAAACCCCCCTCCTGTTTCTGTTTTTAAAAACCTGCCTGACACTCCACTCATTATCTTCAGAATGCTGTAACCTTTGATCTAGGGCACACAGACACAAACTTTAACCTGTTTTGTAATTTAACTGATTAGTAATCATTCCAGATGTGTTTTGTAGAGAAGTTTTTTTTTTTTTTTTTTTACTAGATGTTAACATGCGCGTGATCTTCCCCTAATGTCTGTGTCAGGGAGGATTCCAGTTTTGAAAACCACAGGCCTAGTAGTCGCAAGGACAAGGAGTTATAAGATAAGGACAAGGAGTTAGAAGATAAGGACAAGGAGTTAGAAGATAATATAAGATAAGGACAAGGAGTTATAAGATAAGGAGTATAAGATAAGGACAAGGAGTTATAAGATAAGGAGTATAAGATAAGGACAAGGAGTTATAAGATAAGGAGTATAAGATAAGGACAAGGAGTTAGAAGATGAGGAGTATAAGATAAGGACAAGGAGTTAGAAGATGAGGACAATGTAACCATTTGCGTTAACTGCCAGACAACATGTTGCCATGGCGCCTCTTACTCGATTAATAACTGGTTGGATTATTCACTTTAGAGAATTGGAGTAGCTCAGGTAAGAGATTGGGCTCTTATCAGGTAGCTTCGATAGATTTGAAATGCAACATCAAATCTGTCTAAAACAACTTGTTTGTGTCTAACTCCTGCAGCTGTGGTGAGCAACGCGAGCTAGAGCGACCGGGATCGCGCAAGGAAACCAGTAGGTGGAAAAGCCAGAAGGAACACCGGCTGTCCCTGGAGTTTAGAGTGCCGAATGTGTCTATGCTTCGGAATATCGTGATGGAAGCCTACCTGTGGTGGGATTACGTAGTCAGCAACGTCCCAGATCCGGAGGCCGAGGTCAGGTGTGTTTATCACAGCGATACCCCTCACCTTGGTGGTAACTGAACTGAGAATGGAGTCTGTATCTTGGTAACCTTTCTTCCAATAGCAGACATACCTATGCGTAAAACAGATGGAACAGTTTCAAGGCACACATAGGCTTCCATATCAAGTTGAACGTCTCCAAGGTAAATACATGTAAATAATTGTGAAAAATAATATAGGCCAATAGAGTGGAGACTCACCCGATTACATAGATGAGTACTATAAGCTGGATGGTGCGATTGATTGCTCCAACTTTCTTACTTCGTATTCGCAATATTTTTGGTGTTGAATACTCAAAAAATCGCCGAGGGATTGATACGCATATTTTTTTGACTTCATCAAGTGCCATTTTTCTTAAATCAGTCGTATGCGCCGCATATCATCTACCCGCTCCGTAGAGAGGTGAATAGCCTTGGGTGGCGAAGTAGGCTACAATCTTGCCATCTGACCTCCTGATTGTATTTTTTGTTTCCTCTCAAGTTAGCCTCTCCATCCTCTTCTGTCCTGTTATCCCAAGGAAGGTTTCTGAGATTCTAAGTTTCCTTGAGTGGAGTCGGGTGGAGATTAGCGTGAATATTTATGAACGGAGGTTGTCGTGCGCGCGCGCCTAGCGACCCATTCCTTTCTGCAACTACTCAGCGGTTAGAAGCGTTCTTAAGGTTAGGGGTGTGAGGATTTACACGGGCAACTAGCACGCTAGCTCAGTTCGCCTGCGTTACAGTTGTCAATCCAGGATGAGTAGGAGCGACTAGGACAAACCAGGTGTAAGTAATTCAGGATAGTTGCGCGTTCTCGTTTCTCCCCCAAAGAACTCACGATTGGAATAAAAAAGACGCGGAAAATAGCGTCATTCACACAAAGTGAACAACCGATTTTGATAGCCTATAGACTAACAATGAAGTAAAGTTTTCCTTTTTTGAATGGGGAATCATGGCTATTTCTGTAAAACAGCAGGAGTAGGTGTGGCAGACCAACTGAATGCAAATTTACGTATGCACCCACGTGAGTGTATCCTCGTCTCAGCACTCAACGTCATTAAGAAAGCGCTTGGCACTGCAAAGATGCACATAGTATGACTATACCTTTATATTGTCCTTATCACCGAATTAGTTGAAAACACCTTCGAAAAATTGCCCCTCCACTTCCAATCAACTACTACAGTAGGCTAGGCTATTCATCAAACGTCTATCAACTAAAGACGCAAACAACGAGTATGTTAATAATTATAAACGCCATTCTGATACACAATGAGATGAAAGCGGTAAGGTTGTTAATGTGGGGAATATGGTCATACAGACTCTGTTTAAAAAGTAGATACAAATGCAATGAAGCAACACTGTATAATCACTATGTGCTCAGCAAGGAGGATGACAAGAATCTAACTACATACGTTCATCCCATTGAGGTGAATGACCACATATGGGCTGATTATAACAGGTAGTAAATGATGAAGTATAAGCTAAGAACACAATTGAAATATGAGTTAAGACACATAGTAAAGTGGGTACAGACCCACAATCCTTTGAGTAACAAACTTTACAAATATACCCATCCTATGTCAGACCAGTTGTGGGTTTAGTAAGTCAGGAGAAGAGCAAAAGGAAAAACTATTTACTAGGATGGATGCTTCTATGTTTCAAGAACTATTTGAATTTAAGTCATTTAGGAGATTGCCCAATGACCTTAGTAAAAATGAGAAATATATATTACTAAGACGTGCAAAGAAGTTTGCCCTCAAAGGTAAGTAAATATGTGAAACAAACCTGGCCTAGGTAACAAGCCCTCAGAATGAACTTCTTAGTCAACATTTATGTTTAGATGGTGAACTTCACTACACTAGAAAGGATGGGGAGCTGGTCAAAGGGGTCCATTCTTTGAATTTCACAACTCTGCGCATGGTGAACACTGTGGAGTAGAGAAGACTTTATATGCTCTAAATACTGGCCTGGTATGTGCACTAAATGCTAGGTACTACTGGCCTGGTACTCTACTTGCACTAAATGCTAGGTAGCCTACTACTGGCCTAGGATGTCCGTAGACGTGAAAACCTGGGTGAGTACAAGAAATGGTCATTCTCTCAGTACAATAAGACCTTTCACTACTTGTTCACAATGAATCAACAATCCCATTATTTGCAGATAAAACAGTGTCTTTAAATACCAAAAAAGTTTGGTTGTCAGAAGTGCTTCGTCACTGATATGTCTCTCGAAAGCAGGTGCTCTTTGGTTTCACAGGGATACTTCTTGTCTTAAAATAGTTGGTTTGACCAAAAAATCCCAAAGGCACACTGCTTTTTATAGTTAAAAAGCCTTTAATTTAGTTGGGCTTATGCATTGCGACAAAACATGTCTTTATCAGAGCATACAGGTTCAATGTTCACAGATACTATTTAACAAAAATAGGATGCACTAATCAAAAACACTCAAATTCAGGTGTATTGACTCCGCCCTACAATTAGGCTGTCAATGGCAGTCACTAATTGAAGATACACAAGTTGACATTGAAATTGAGCCAATTAAGTAAAGTTAAAACAGAGTCTGACAATGATTATTAGTGGCAAACTCGTAGGATCAATTGGACAGAGAGCACTACTAATACAGATAAACAGTTAAAGGAAAATTCCGGTATTTAGCACTTTAAGTCCTATTTCTGGTTTGTTTTGGATGAACTAGAGTGGTGGACACCGAAATTTTGACAATTGGTCCTGTCTCGACTTTTCAGACTTTTTTTTTCCTCGGTGAGTTGCACAGTTTTGAAAACGAACGTTAACTCATTGAGTGCCAAAAACGTAATATTACGTTTTTCCCTCCATGCGTTAAGTGCCAAAAACGTAATATTACGTTTTTAGCTTTTTTTTTTAATTACGAAACTAGACACTCTAACACACCTTATGTGATTTTGGGAACTCTGTGATGAAAACGCACAATCTGGAAATTTTATCTGGACATTTTATCATAACTCGGTTGCCGCTTTGGGTCGAATCAGTGACGCATGCACGTAATCTCAAAACCAGGCCATTTTCGTGGGTCTATCACTAGGTGGCAGTCTCGCCAGGTCTCGCTGATCACTTCCCGGAAAGTTTACAGGCAACACTTAATATTTCATGAAAGATTTCTAGAAAAAAACAGCGATTTTGATGAAAACTAGCCACTGTTTAGCTTGGGATTTCTCAGGAACAGAGGCGTGTAGAAATACACGGTTTGCACCCACTGAGAGCTTAAAGTCTTATCTTTTAAACGAGCCATTGTATGTGTTCATAGCTATAACACAGAATATGCTGTGGCTGTACAAAAATCATCAACAATGGTCTAGATTGCTGGCACTCTAGGACAACGCTTCCGAAAACAGCTTGGCATTCAATGAGTTAAGGGTTGTTTTAGGACATGTTTGAGCATGGAGGCAGCCCCTCTGACTAGTCAAAGGCAATTCAAAACAAGTTTTATATTCAAAACGATGGTTTATATACACATATTTAATGAGATATTGCCTCATTTGCATATTTTATTTTATTTTTTAGGCAAAGTGTAATACAAAAATGATGTCTCTTAATATTAAGATTAATCTGGTACAAATGTATAGGGATATCTATAAAGGGGAAAAAAAGTCCCATTGTGATAAGTGTCATCTGTTGTGGTCATTTTCAGGACTTTCGTCCCGGGTAGAGATTTTGGCACACATCCCACGTTGTTCAATGGGGTCCTATTAGTCTAATAGTTGAGATATTCTCCACTAAATGAAGTGCATACAAATCTTACCCAGGACCTAGACTATTTGCTTTTAGTGTTGTACTGTGTCACAAAATACACTCCTTGTTGTTCACCTGATTCCTTTTGTTTTTGTTGTAGGAGATCTTTTCTTTTCAAGAACTTTGTTTTATTGTAAGCGTCATTTATGATTTTACTATTGTAACCCGTTTCTAAAGCGTGTCTTCATTTCCTTTGCTTTGTTCTTGAAATCTGACTCTTGGTTACAGATCCTCTTCAGGCGTTGTAAAACAGTGTACTGAATGCTAGTGGGAGAAATCTGGCATTAAAAACAATGAGCCCATTGTGGTAAGTTCTTTCAGAGATGAAAGAATGTGTTGTCTATCGGCTCCCACACGCTGCGTGCGGTGCAGTGGAGATGCATCCCGTCCACTGTTCATGGGCTTACGTCATCCGTTGCTGAACTGAATTGTGGGTCCGTTGCGTTGCGTTGCTCCTGTCGCTCGCGTTGAAAAGTCCAACTTTTGCTGCACCGACCGATAGATAGAAAGCTAGATACCACATTGGGCTCCAGAACGTACGTAAAATCTACCAGTCTGTTGTTGCCAGCGTCCTCTTCTATGCAGTGGTATGCTGGGGAGGAAGCACAAGGAAGAAGGATGCTGGGCGACTTGACAGGCTGGTAAGGAAAGCTGGCTCTGTAGTGGGAGCTGAACTGGAGTGCATCACTTCAATATCTGACAAAAGGACCCTGAACAAACTGATCAACATCTTGGACAATGAGTGTCACCCACTCCACAGCACTATTGTTAAGCAGAAGAGCCTGATCAGCTGGAGACTTCGCTCACTGCCTTGCACAACGGACAGACTGAGAAAGTCATTTGTCCCCAGGGCCATTGAACTGTTCAATGCTTCACTTAAGGGAAGAGGAGAGATAGACTTCTCTGCATAGTCTCTCTGCCTCTTCACCCCCTCCATGTTTGGATACTCTGTCCACTAGCCACTTTTACCACTGTCTTTCTGCCTCACTGTTTGCGTGCTATATTAGCACATATGCATAACCCCTCCCTCCATGCCACAGCCGAACTGTGGCCACACTTATACCTTTTCTTAAAATAGTTAAATATATAGATATATAGACTTTACTTTATTTCTGCATTGTTGCACTGTTGGACTTACTCATTTGCACTATCAACATGACATCATTCACACAGAGCACCTTACCTTACCTTACTATGCACAGAGAATCACAGGCTCAGTCCCTGTCTCAGTCATTGCAAGTGCCTCTGATTGATTAATCACCACTATGTGGATACTGTTTTTAGAATTGATTTAGATTAAGTGTTAGTTACTGTAGTATAATTTGTATTTTAGTATATTTAGCATATTCTTTATCTTCTACTGTCCTTATTGCTTAGTTGTGTTTTTATATTATATACTTTAATTACTCTTTCTGCTGTTAAAGAATGTGTTTGTGTTGTCTGTATGCTGCTGAGACCTTGGATTTCCCCTGGGGATCAATAAAGTATCTATCTATCTATCTAAATAGCAGATCAATAAAGTATCTCTATCTATCTAAATAGCAGATCAATAAAGTATCTATCTATCTATCTAAATAGCAGATCAATAAAGTATCTATCTATCTATCTAAATAGCAGATCAATAAAGTATCTATCTATCTATCTAAATAGCAGATCAATAAAGTATCTATCTATCTAAATAGCAGATCAATAAAGTATCTATCTATCTATCTATCTAAATAGCAGATCAATAAAGTATCTATCTATCTATCTATCTATCTAAATAGCAGATCAATAAAGTATCTATCTATCTATCTATCTAAATAGCAGATCAATAAAGTATCTATCTATCTATCTAAATAGCAGATCAATAAAGTATCTATCTATCTATCTAAATAGCAGATCAATAAAGTATCTATCTATCTATCTATCTAAATAGCAGATCAATAAAGTATCTATCTATCTATCTAAATAGCAGATCAATAAAGTATCTATCTATCTATCTATCTATCTATCTAAATAGCAGATCAATAAAGTATCTATCTATCTATCTAAATAGCAGATCAATAAAGTATCTATCTATCTATCTATCTATCTATCTAAATAGCAGATCAATAAAGTATCTATCTATCTATCTAAATAGCAGATCAATAAAGTATCTATCTATCTATCTAAATAGCAGATCAATAAAGTATCTATCTATCTATCTAAATAGCAGATCAATAAAGTATCTATCTATCTATCTAAATAGCAGATCAATAAAGTATCTATCTATCTATCTATCTATCTAAATAGCAGATCAATAAAGTATCTATCTATCTAAATAGCAGATCAATAAAGTATCTATCTATCTATCTAAATAGCAGATCAATAAAGTATCTATCTATCTATCTATCTAAATAGCAGATCAATAAAGTATCTATCTATCTAAATAGCAGATCAATAAAGTATCTATCTATCTATCTATCTAAATAGCAGATCAATAAAGTATCTATCTATCTATCTAAATAGCAGCGCCATCTTGGTGAGGGCAGCAATCACTGGAGGCCAATGGAGGAGCATGTGACTCCGACTGGAAATCAGCCTGGCACCAGCCAATCAAATTACGGTTACTTCAAGTCATTTGCATAGTTACCGTCAGGAACACCCACTGGCATGCGTTGATGGAACGCAACTGTGTGTGGGAGCCGTAAGTGAACTGAATATGTTTGAATTATTTGACAATTGTTTACCAGGTGTCTGAGCCCTGGGAAGTTGTGGGGATGGACTTGGTTGGAAAAATTAAGCTGAGAGATTTGACAACGATATCTCATAGCTGCACAGTGGCATTATCAGCTACTCCCCCTTGGTTATTTTCTATGCCCAAAATGGATTTTGAAATGGGCAACATATCAAAAACAGTAGAGAACATGGTGGGATGGGTATTATGATACAGTATACCTAAGTGACAACTACAGTGGTATGGTGCAGGTTTTTACAGATGGCTCAAAGGATCCAGATACAGGAAGGACGGAAGCATCTGTATATATCCCACAGTTTGAGAAATCTGTTAAGGAAAGAGCACCTGTTTAGCCATTCTGTTAGCACTCATATGGATAGAGGATTTTTCCTTGGGGATCAATAAAGTATCTATCTATCTATCTATGCTAGATCTAGTCAATTTCTTATTTGTTCAGACTCCATGGCAGCATTAATTAGTATTTTTAAATTTCAAATCTACTTATAGACCTGACATACTTTATGAAATATTATAAGGCTATACAGACTCCATCAGAGGAGTATATCTGTATGTTTTATACAGGGTCCATCAGAGGAGTGTATCTGTAGGTTTTATCTGGGTTCCCTCACATGCTGAAGTAGATGGAAATGAGGTTGTGGACTGTCTGGCCAAAAAAGCCCTTAAATTAAATGTAGATGTACCCCTGAGCCGAGGTGAAGTCCCAGTCTTTGGGAACCAATGGACTAGGATATACAAGTATCGCATTGGAGAAGTTTACTTTATTTCTCAATTGTAAGACCATCAGCCTGGAAACACCTCATGGATTTCTTAAAATCAACCAGATTATTTGAGAGGATTTAGCAAACAGTTTTTTATTATTATTATTATTATTATTATTATTATTATTATATGTCTATTAGATGTCTAATCCCCATTAATGCTCCACACCCACCCAACAGTTGGTGGCGGTAATGCACCATGTTGGATGCCAACCGCCAATAAAATTAAAAAAGAAGACGACGGTTGGAAAGGTTAAGAAATCAAAAGAGGGGGACTATGAGTACATATGCGTCATGGTTGACTATTTTACGAAATGGTCAGAAGCATTCCCTCTGAAATCCAAAAGTGCAGAGGAAGTAACCATGTGCATTGTTAAACTCTTTTATCGATTTGGAGCACCAAAAATAATCTTGACAGACAACAGAAGAGAGTTTGTAGGCTAAACCAGGTTAGTGCCAGTATGAAATATCAGTGATAGATGTAATTATTGTTAACACTTCTAATTAATTCTGTTGACTCCACATATTTAGATCAATGAGGGCTTATGTAAATACCTGGGCATAAAGCGCAGCCTTTGTGCACCCTACCATCCCCAGACCAATGGTTTGGTGGGAAAACTCAATGACCCCATCCAGAGGTAAACCATACCAAATGAAATAATTATTTAGATACTAATGACGGAGCAGGCATGATAAACCATACCAAATTAAATAATTATTTAGATACTAATGACTGAGCAGCATGATAAACCATACCAAAATAAATAATTATTTAGATACTAATGACTGAGCAGCATGATAAACCATACCAAAATAAATAATTATTTAGATACTAATGACTGAGCAGCATGATAAAGATAAATCATGTGTTTTATTCTTCTGCAGATGCCTCAGCACACTTGTCAAAAATAGTCCGGAGACCTGGGCAGATTATCTTGAATCAACAATGTTTGCACTGAGGACCAAGAAGCAGTTAACTACCTGCTTCTCACCTTATTATTTAATGTTTGGGAGAGAAGCTAGGTATCCCAGTGGAATAGCACACAGTTATGAGGTTTGCTCAAATAAAGAGCTACTAAACGTTGTTACATGTACAGTTCCTATCATTACAATTGACAAGCAACCTTACAGGTTGATGACTCCATTGAGGACCTGGTGGCTGAAGAATTGTTTTTTATGCCAGTGTTTTTCAACCTTTTTTGAGCCACGGTACATTTTTTATATTATTATTATTTATATCCTGCGGCACACCACCAACCAAAAATGTAACAGAATTACACACTGTGGCCTAATATAGTAAAAATAATGACAATTTAGTCTCTCATTTGTCTACAGTTCAGTTCAGAGTCTGCATTTTTTCTTTTCAAGGAGGCCTATTTATGTTTAGCCTATTGATTTGCTGTTTAGGCCCTACGTCTTTTCACCCATATTAGAAAGCTAAATACTGGATTGTCCGTCGAGTTCTAGCCTATTAAGTGGCATAGGCTACATGAACGCGGCCGTCATATTGCTGGAGGCAAGCACCTACACGCTCTGGACAACACTAGCTGACAAGCAGACTACGTTTACACGAAGCAGGGTATTTTCCTAAACGAATATCTGGCCATCTACGTTTGCAAATAAAACTGCATTTACACAAGACCGTTTTTTTTTTTTTAAATGTGTTTACACGAACCCGTGTACATACATGCTGTCATGAGCACACCAAACCACAGTGGCAGTCTAACGATAGCCTCAAGCTCACATTATTAACCAATCAGAACCCTGAAAAGTCGCACGTGAGAACATGTAAATGTAAACATCGGTCGCACATTTGGTGTACTTCTGTCGCATACTGTGACGGTGGCTGCCCAAAACTCCGTTTACCACAGTTTACAACCAAACGCATAAACGAAGTTTTCAAAAAAAATCACTTTGGCCGGAGTTTTTTTGGATAACCGTTTTACGTGGCGAATTCTCCATTTGCGTCTAAATGAAAGGCTCAAACGAAGGGAAATGTCTTCGTTTATAAAAATACACATGCTCGTGTAAACGGGGTCTCAGAGACACCTGTCTGATTTCCAATTAGAGACACCTGTTTCTCCATTGGCCTCCACTAATTGTTGCCCCCATGATGGCATCACTATTTGCGTATGTTCTGGAGCCCAATGCGTTATCTAGCTTTCCAGTATCTATTTTTCACCACCAGTTCTCGTGTGCATCACTTGATTAACAAGGTCATTATTGCGCTATTACTGTCACCCACGGACATGAAAGAGGATTTATTTAGCAAGTCACTACATTGCAGGCACAGATGCTCAACAATGGCATATCCTAGCCTGCTATTTGCAACAAGCAAAGTTTTTGGACCAATTAAGTCCCACGGCACACCTGATGATCTCTCACGGCACACTGGTGTGCCACGGAACAGTGGTTGAAAATCACTATTTTATGCCATCCAGAGGCAGGACGACATTTTTGCAAGTGTGCAAGCCAATGCTGCAAAAGTGAGGAATGGAGTCAGAAAAAGTGAGCAGCAGCAGGGCACACATATGGCCATGGAAGTAGGTGGCAAGGTGCTGAGGCAGAATATCAGAAGCCAGCAGAGGAAGGGTGGCCAGTTGGACCCTAGTTTTCTAGGGCCGTACACAGTGGTCAAGGTGGATGGAAAGAGCGTGGACATAATGGATGGCAGGGGTACAGTCTTTCCCAAAATCAACACCGACCATTTAATTCACTTTGAGGAACCACCAGCTAAGCAAACAAAAACCCATTTGTCATGCGGTGTGTTTGTGTGTACAGTAAGTGTGTTGACATATTCAAAAGTTTTGTTAATTGTTAATAAAAGCATCTGCCACATAACATGTATGTAAAGAGCATCGCTAAATTGAATGTGTATGGCTCAGATTGCAGAGGTAGTGGTAACAGGGGGAGATTTAGAGTTCTCCTGCACCCAGAGGGATGTGGCCAATCTTCTGGAAAAATCCGGTATTTCTGACAAATTTACCAAAGGTCAAATAGAGATCAAAGTACAAGACTTAGAGATCAGAATTCATAAATGTTTGTTTCCACAGAAGACCTTGGTGAATTGTGTTTACTTTGTGGAGACAGTTATCCTTGTACACAAGACTCGGTGGATACTTGGGTATGATATGTACATAAGATTCTTTTTAGCGTTTTGAGTTTTGATGTGAATCCTATGTGTTTTGTCTTAAAGATGCAATGTGACGGCTGCCAGGGTTGGTACCATTGTGAATGTGCGAACTGGCCAGACACTAAAGGACTTTTAATTTGCCCTGGCTGTACAGGGACCGTGTAATAAATAGTTTTATCAGAGTGTATGTTTTATGACAGTTGTATTTTATGTCTATTTTCTAGAGATTATTCAAAATTTGCTGAAGTGAAAGTCATTTGAGGTGGAAGTTGTTTGTGGAAGTCGTTTGAGGTGGAGATCGTTTGAAGTGGAGGTGGAGGTCGTTTGAAGTGGAACTCGAGTGCATCAAAGATTTTTTTCACGTGTGCATTTTTTTGTGTGGTTGCCTATTTGGGGGGAACAGTAAATGAGTTCAGTTTAGAGATATCTTGATAGATACTTTTAATTTGTACAGAGTTTCATCAGTGTATCTGTTTTATGATATTTGTATTTTTTGTCTTTATTTTCTAGAGATTATTTGAAATTTGCTAAGTGGAAGTAGTTAGTGAAATGGTCAAAAGACCTAAGTTAGTTTAGGTTACACCGCTGTGTTGGAAATGTTTTTTCTAAAATAAACCATGTCAACATCCAAAAACCATGTTAAAACACAGTGGTCTTATAACATCTCTGCACGACAACCAACATGTAAATATTCACACTAAACTCCACCCATGGCAACTCAGAATCTCAGAAACCGTATATCTGGTAACACCGTAACCGAGGGTGAGTCGAACGGTATCAAACGGTATAGGTTCTCGGCGAGTTAACCAAGCTTTATTCTAGTAGGCCTACATCGTAGATGATAGTGTTCATGGCAATTCACACATTATCGATGGGGAAGTAACCTACATCACATAGGCTACAAATACACATTATCTGGGTAGTTATTAAGTTAAATGTTAGAGAAGTGAATGTTGCTGGCTTCATAGGTCGTCACGAAGAGACCGTGCATCAGGCTTCTGAACGAGACCGTAACCGAGGGTAGGCTATGATAGCCTGGAGATTCCAGACCCTGGTCATCTAAAAAGATTAAGGGTCTGGCCACGAATAATGTAATGGCCCAACTTGAGGGGCGGTACCAAGCGTGTATTTGAAAATCTCACTGCACGCAATTGGATAAGACTATACGACCAATGGTTACTGACTGATTCCGGACTTTGACGCAATTGGATAACACTACGACTGTCATCCTATATCAGATAAACCGATGTGATTGGCTCTCCACGATACAAGTGGCAAAAGTAACGTGCATCATTACTCATTGCCAAAGTGTCTCGCAGAGGTTTGCACAAGCGTGTATTGAGATATGTCTGAAAAGTGGCTATGAAGGGCTGTCTATTAAAAACAGCCGTCAAGCTAGTTTTAATCCAGTTTTAATGGCATAGTCATTTTTAACATCAGGGGCGAGCGCTACCTCAAATCTCTGAATCCAGGAAAGAAATGGCTCTGGTCCTTCTCCGGAGGAAGATCGATGTGAAAAGGCAACTGCGAGTTCAAATCCTTTGGTTGAGGAGGGTTAGCCTGAGCTCCCTCTGCAGGAACATATTCCTCGTCCGACATCTAAAGCCCTCCTTACACTGACAGACTTTTGGAAAGATTTGGAAAAGATTTTTGAAAGACCACAGTCTCAGACCCTCTCACATCTAAAGACAAGTAGTAGACTACTAGTAGACAATGATTTTGCAATGACTAGGGATCTTGCAGGGTCACTATTTACAAGACTGCAACTAGATTCCTTTAAATTATTACCCATCGTGCAATAGATAAACAGGAACTGAAATGATAGCCTACTAAACTCAAAATCGTATTTTCGTGTTTCTGCAGCATTGTTTCATGTGTGACATCCTTAACCGATATAGAGTTGTTCTGTCACGTGGAAGAGCCGACTAAATATGTATAAGAAATTACAAATATTCTAAGAATAACAAATAATCATATAGGCTACAGTTGTCGCCTACTTTGCCCCTTCCTGTTTGGTGTTGGAGAGAGGTCACTATTGGTTTTTATAGTTCACATCACTATTTGCATGAGCCACGACTAGAAAGACTTGCGATAATATCAAACATGTTTGATATTGTCGTAACGGCAAAACTAGAAAAGGACCGACTCCGACTGATTTAAAACCGCTAAGATTGACACCTTACACTTAACGATGTAGTTGACAGGAGCACGCTGCGATTCCAGTACAACTCCCATGATTTCTGTCTGACTTTGGAAATTTTGTTGCCAATTGTGAAAACAGACCCAAATCGTACAATGTAAGGCCGCCATTAGCGTAACTTCAGCGGCAGTAGAGAAAACGAAAATAGAACCAGCCTGGCTAAGTTCAGTAACAACAGATGTGTGATAAAAAGTATTTTTTACAGTCTATTGGTAAAAGCAGTCCAACTTTAGCCTAGAAATCTAGACGCGCCCCTAGCGCCCAGGGCTAGTCTAGCAACTCTCCGTTGGCTTGTGAGCTCCAGAAATTGAAACTTAATCAGGACATTGAAATCGTGTATAGTCGTTAGGTGAGCTTAACATAATGATTAATGGCAGAGTTGCAACGGTTTGGCTTGAATTCCCTGCTACTTGAAAACAAATATCCTATTGCGTCCTATTGCGTGCAGAGGGAATTTGAAAGACAACTGATTATCCCGCCCCTCGGACTGAGCACTGCGAACGGTGAGTGCCCAGACCCTACATTTTAATGTGGGTCTGGCTCGCCAGGCTATCTTTAGCCCACATAGCCGATTTGTTATCGTTTCATTGTGGCTTTTGGTGAGAAACATAGTTCACAACAGCACCCGCTGAACTTGAAAACTTCAAAAATTCTTTAGAACACAGCTGATCAACCGTCTGCTTTCACTTTTGAATGAAGTTCCAGTCCTTGCGCAGTAATATGAAAGACGTGAATTAGAAGCACAAAGCCCATTTTTGTTGACAGCACTTTGCATACTTAGCAACGGTCTGTTATCGAGAATTATCACCCGGAGAGAAAAAAAACTCTTTTCTGATTGGCTTGCGGGGTGGCTTTTAATTCTGAATAACGGGACACCTATGAAGTCGATCTGGTAAAAAAAAAAAAGTTTAATCGCCGTTCCATATCAATGCTTATGATTGGTAACTATAACAACCACAGTAGGACGACGGTTAAGCCTGGAGGTAGACTTAGCTACTTTTAACTGCGTAAACTAGTTAGCCGATGCTACCAACAGGTTTTCAATGGAGGTGCCTTGGGCATCGGGCTAGCGATGCAAATAAATCACTGTTTTACACCATTTATGAGGCTCAAAGTAGCTCCACACTTCATTGGTAGACTGCCGTCACTCCCTCCACCTCAGCATCCAGCGATGACACCTCCTAGACGATGGTTACTCTAGGGAGGGAGGTGCTGCTACCCCCAACACAACCGCTGTGGCCACCGCCACCGGACAGTGCCCGACCTGCCCCTGCTTCCCCAACCCCCTGGTAAGGACCAGTGTCATCCCGGCAGCATTGGCCGAAATCCTCATGCCGCCACAATTCGACCGGCCGTCCAGGGAGCGGGGAAGAAGGATGCCTCTGCCCGTGAGCGTGATAACCAGTGACGCTCATGCTGCATTACTCACAAAGAAGAGGGCAAAGGAAGCCAGAAAAGAACAGGCCCGGACAAACCAGCGCGTCGTCCGGCAGCAGCAGCAGGCTGCACAGCATGGTACTGTGACGTGTGCAGAGGCAGCAATGGAGGCGCCGACAGTTTTTTTTCGAAATGTAAAACAAACCTTTAAAAAAGAAATACATAAAAAAAAAAAAAAAAGATTTATGATTTTTGTGATTTAAAATTTAAAATGAGTTCTTTTTAAATTCCTTTGTGTGTGATTTTCATAATATTTGTAAATATGATTTTAAAATATTTTCTATTCTCTATGTCCTGGTCTTACAAGGGCCTCTGCACTGTTCTTCATGCCCAGGTCTTACATGGGCCGCATTCAATTAATCACTTGTGCCATGCTGTATCTTACAAGGTCTTCTTGTAATTGCACCCTTACAGGCGTCATGTTTCTGGTCTTACCAGGTCTTGTTGTAATATTGCACTTCAATATCTAAGTGTTGTGTCCATGGTGCTTACAAGTACAGAAGTAGCCTACTTCAAATGTTGTGTTTCTGACACAAAGCCTTCATGAAATTGCACGTTTTAATGCTATATGTGGTGTTGAAAGAGTTGGTTCCCAAATATAATGCATTTTGCAGTTTGTTTTTAACAGTAACACAATGAATGTAGTTGCTACTAAGTTGTTGTGATGCATCCTACACTTTGAACCTTTTATGTTATGCTGCAACTTCTTGCTTCTTGTGTAGAGCACTTTGGTCAGTGAAAGCTGTGTTTGTGTTTAATTCAATTTCCTTAGATTGTGTCTTAGTTATCATTGAAAAACAAGTTTAGTCTTTCATTCTCACCTCTCACCTAAAAATAAAAAAAACTTTGAACTAGTTAAAGGAATTATCCAGAGTAAAATGCACTTTAGATCAATTTACGGATGATTGGGAGTACATACGTTGAGTTGACATCCAAATCATGTCATTCGGATGTGTTATGAGAAAGTTCGATGTTACCGTTTTTAGTCAAAACTCGTTAGCCTGGAAGTGACGCGGGCATGTCATTTCGCTATTTTTTTCGCAAAACGCTATTTTTACAGAGCTGGGGATGAAGCTGGCATGAGAACAGCGAGAGCCAACCTGTCCCGTGGCATCAAGGAAGCAAAAAAGGAATACACTCACAAGATAACCACCCACTTCAAAGACAGCAGGAACGCACAAAGCCTATGGCAGGGCATTCAGGCCATCACGGACTACAAGCCCGCGCCACAGAGCTGTGAGAGCAACATCCCTCTGCTCAACAACCTGAACCGCTTCTTTGCTCAACAGCGTGAAGAGGACACTTGCTGCTATCAACACCCGTAAGGCAACAGGTCCAGACAACATCCCAGGTCGTGCGCTGAAGGACTGCGCTGAGGAGCTTATGTCTTCACAGACATCTTTAACACTTCCCTGAAGCAAGCCATCGTCCCATCATGTTTCAAAGCTGCCACCATCATACCTGTGCCGAAGAAAACTGCTCCATCCTGCTTCAATGACTACCGCCCCGTGGCACTGACACCCATCATCATGAAGTGCTTTGAGCGGCTTGTCATGTCACATATCAAATCCTTTACCCCCCCCACCCTGGACCCCTTCCAGTTTGCATACCGAGCCAAACGGTCCACAGAGGATGCAATCTGCTCTGCCCTCCACCCAGCCCTCACCCACCTGGAAAAAAGAGACTCATATGTGAGATTGCTGTTTATAGACTTCAGTTCTGCATTCAACATCATAATACCACAACAACTCATCTGCAAACTTGACAAACTGGAACTCAGTACCTACCTCTGCAACTGGCTACTGGACTTCCTCTGTCCAGAGGCCTCAAGTAGCCAAGTAACTGTGTGGGGCGGAAGCTGCACTGAATACAACAGGAAAGCCCTGCAGCGCATAGATAGATAGATACTTTATAGATATATAGATATACTTTATAGATACTTTCCCCAGGGGAAATTCAAGGTCTCAGCAGCATACAGACAACACAAACACATTCTTTAACAGCAGAAAGAGTAATTAAAGTATATAATATAAAAACGCAACTAAGTAATAAAGACAGTAGAAGATAAAGAATATGCTAAATATACTAAAATACAAATTATACTAACTAACAGCAGTGAACACAGCTGGAAGGATTATTGGTGCTTCACTCCCCTCCCTGAAGGACATTTACACCACCCACCTCACCCGCAAGGCGACCACAATTGTGGGTGATGCAAGTCACCCCGCTCACAATTTGTTTGATCTACTGCCCTCTGGGAAGAGGTACAGAAGCCTGCGCTCCCGCACCACCAGACTCACCAACAGCTTCATACACCAGGCTGTTAGGATGCTAAACTCTCTCCCCCCTCCACCCTCAGCTACATAACATCCTGGACTTTGGACCCACAATGGCTGCCTTGCACTACTCCACTTGTACACTTGCACAGTGGCGTCGTTAGACCTGGGCATTCAGGGCTATAGCCCCGGATCCTCTGGGGATAGCCCCGGATCTATGGGCCGTCAACAACAAAAACTCTAATCGTGAATTAAATAAATAGCCCCGTAGAAGAGACTTTTGTGTTTTGTGTCCATTGTGTGCATTAACGGCAGCGCAAGAAAATCTGACGTGATCTGGGCAGGTTTAGAATCATTTGTTGCAAAATGTTGCAATTTCAATTATCCTCTACGCTATTACGCATTGCTGTTTCGTGCTTCTACTAACTAGCCTTAGCGAAATAAGTGTACAGAAGGACAAACGGATATTAGAAGTTTCTTTAGAGAAAAAAAGGGCAGAGCAGGGACAAGAAGTGGAAACTCACAGTGTGTCATCATCTCCCGCAACCCAGGAGGACATTTCCATCAGCTCAGTTTCAATATATCGTGATTTACTATTGAATCACATGCGCAGTAAATATGGTAAACCTGACCTCGTTTGAGGGGGCTTCCAAGCAATGCATTTTGGGCTTGATTTTGACAGAATGGAACTTTTTCTTTGGGCAAAAGTTCGTGATAGCTTACACAACCCAAATGCATTGCTTTCAAGGCACCCATAGCCCATTAATTGAAGGGGATGACGTCCAAATGTTTATCCCGAGACGAACGCTCACCTGTGCACTTGACAGAGGTGCATGACGATGTTTATTCTACAGGCTATTTTAATGTCATATTTTGGGTGTTGTGTGTGGTGCACTTTGGCAGAAGAGACGTTCTCCTTACACGGTCTTTAAACATCAAAATATTCAGAATGCCGTGACGTGAGTCATTACAATTGGCCTTCCTTTTCATTCTCAAAGTAGGTTAAAATTGCATGTTCGTCAGCCCGATTTTCAAAATCTCTAGGGGGAGAAACCCCCAGACAAAAAGAACTCTAACTTCTGTGCTCTAGCCCCGAATGTTTTAGCTAGCGACGCCCCTGCACTTGCACACTTTGCAACTTGTTGTTGTTGTCCTGTTGTCCTGAAAACACAACACTTCTGCTGCTCTTACATAACTTGCACCACTATGCCACTTGCTTACTTAGGTCAAACAGAACTACCTCAGCCATTTATTGGCCTGACTTTGCACTATTATATAGACCAGTGGTCCCCAAACTTTTTCTTCCGAGGGCCAGCTCACTATGCCTGGCTCTAAGAGAGGGCCAGAGACTCAAAGTATATCAGTAACCATAAATAGCTTAGTGCTGTGAACAACAGCAGTCTATCTTAGTTGAATATTCCATTACATTTAATATACTGCAATTTAATACCATTGTTAGCTGTGTTTATGTTGCCATCATGCCATATCAGTGTAAAATGTGGCTCAAATGAAATAATACTGATAAAAAGACTTTAGCATTCCCAAAAGTATTAGCAGGGAGTCCCAAAAGTATATTTTATTCAAAATGTGTGAACTCTGTGTCTTTGCATATACACAGCTCATATTGTGAACAAGTATATCCTACAAATAATTCAAATAACTCAAACTATGACAGTTTTATGTGCTGGCAAAAACATCTGAAATGACCATCATTCTAACTTTCACTCACCTGATGAGAACTTTGTGAATTGTGAATTTGTATGAACATTTGAACGAGTGAATAAAAAATAGAAACAATTATCCCAGAAAGTCCCAGAAATATGACTTGAATAGAAGTTAGTTATTAACAATTAATTGATAAACTTTTAGAATACTTTGAGCACTGATACAGTCAGCATAGGCCTCTTACATGTTTGCAGGTAGGCCTACATTTCATTCCGTTTTCGATGGCAAACGCAAAACAGTGCCAAAACAACCACCAGTGGACAAAAAGAGTATTACATGTGTACTGTTAAGACTCGCCATAGAGAATGAATGGGGGAAATTGCGGAGGTTATAGTTTGACGATGTCGTACTCCCGTGCGGGCCGGTTGCTATATACCACGGACATGATTTGGGGGGCCACCTAAAATGAGGTGGCGGGCCGTAGTTTGGGGACCACTGATATAGACTGCCTATGCACAATTTCAACCCAATTTTGCTGCTCTTATTTCTTCATTGTATGTGCCTTCTTATTTTTGTTTACTTGAATGTTATGTTTGTCTGTGGACTTAATTGGTAAAATATGTCTTGTCTTCACCGTGGGATAGTGAGAAACGTAATTTCGATATCTTTGTATGTCTGGCGCATGTGAAGAAATTGACAATAAAGCAGACTTTGACTTTGACGACCCAAGTACTTCATCCCTCTCCTGACAGAGTTGCAACTTTTGTTTGGAGACTTTCAGTCTCACACTGGCCAGGAATGTTAATTTTGCCACAGTGTCAATTTGGCACACCTCACTCGACGGACAACATAGGACATACTGTAATAGGGCTTGATAACAGCAGAATTAATTTTGAGAGGCAAGATACCAGAGTTTTGTTTAAAACTCTGTATCTTTGTGGCAAATGTGTCAAAGTAAATACCTGGTCCTTTGAAAATGAACGCAAATCAAAAATAAAATATGCATCCGCTCTAATTGTAACTTATGCATTTTTATATCAATTACAGAGAAACATGTTGCATTCAGAGTCAAACTTGAGTCACAACCTCCTCCTGCAGAGAAGGAAAGCTGTTCAAAGATCTGTCTCTGCACAGGGGTGACTTTTACAAAAACACCATTTTTGGAAAAATTATGTCTTTTGTGATGATAATGCATAACCCGAGGTGTGTTGGACATGCGTTTCATCTTTGGCATTTACCACACCTCAACTGAATTAAAAAATCAACCTGGGGATGAGAATATTGAGTTTGCAAACAATGTCAGACCAGATGACCGGTCTACTACATCTGCAGAGTAGCTTTACTTGTAATTACACCGGCTTTTTCAACAGTCTTAACTGTATGTCCTACTTGGTACCATTTTCTAAGTATTCCGGATCCGGGGTCTCATGAAAAGATTTCATCACAAAATGCAAGCACTCTGGAGTTTCCTTATCTTCCTGGACTGAGACTGGAGATGTTAATACTAGGTTATAGTATAGCAAGTTGGTGTTTGCTAATTCTCCCTTAAAACCAGCCCCATTACTGTATGTGTGTGTGAAATTATAAGATATAATTTACACATTAAGTCACAGTCGAGTAAATTAGTGGAGCAAACACTGCTGAGGAGGAATGCTGTTTTACTACAGTACATGTTCTTTATATTTAAATACCCATGGGTAAGGAACTCTCTCTGATATGAACTGATCTGATACTCCTGTAACATGCACTTTTCCTTGTCATATACTTACACTATCCTTCTTTTCTTTCATACTAATATCTGCTCCATCAACAGAAAGAGAGAGCTGGCTGAGTAGGCTGTGTTGTTGCATTCAGAGTGAGTTGAGGAAAACAGTTCAAGTTGTAAACCAGAAGTGTCACCACAGGGTCTCCTGTTCAGACCTCCCTTTCCTATTCAGCTTAGTCATGCTGAGACCAGACAGGAGTTTGAGAGCGCTGCTGTGATGGGTGATCTCCGTACTGTTTCTGATTTTCCTTGTGACAGTGACGTGAAGTGTCCTTCTCCCCTGGTTAGCCCCACAGCCACATCCATGTTCTTCCTTCAAGCCTTTCATAGTTTTCAGTGTATTAATCAGTTCCTTTAGAGCTGCTGTACTCCAAGTAACAAGTTGGCTCATAACATAGTCCATGATGTCCTCCGTATAGCCTTTGTCTCTCTCTCTTCTGCACAGGTCTATCTTTCCTACTGTTCCCTTCTCTACTATAGCCCTACATTCATTTTGCTTTTCTATGCTCAACACTCCAGATGTATAAAGTTACCCTTCAGTTCACCTATTCCATATACCTACTAATTTCCCATCTATACATTCAGATTCATACTTTCTCTACATGTCCCTCAAACACCCTGGAATCTCTACTCCTCTAGGAAAGTTAATAGCTTTACTCTTACTGTCCCCCATATCAGTGTCTCCTTGATGTTTTTATTTCCAATTACCTTACGCCTAAAATCAAACAAAATGTGATGACAATCTTATCAGATACCCAATGTTCTCAGGCCTATTTTACCAATGCGCATAACCAAAATTACTACCTACGCATAGGCAGTAAGGCCACTACCACTATCACTGGCAGGAAATATTGCACTCTTCCGCCTCAGCCTTAGGCAGGAAAACCCTCCACCTCCATCCCAAGTTGGAAAATCCTCTACCTCCATCACAGGTAGGAAAACTGTGTACACAACCACTACCCCTCTCATGGGTAGGACAGGCCTTCCCTATTTTACCAGCTTAAAAAGTGTAAAATCAGGGACTCACCACCAAGTTGTCTGTGACCACCAAATCCAGTCGTTACCGTATCCGAGACACAGGAGGATTCCCTCTGGCCAGGCTGGGTACCGCAAAGCAGTGTTTGTTGCCAATGACGGCCTTCTCCCAAGATCACAAAGAGATCTCCCTCCAGTCGACATGGTTGGGGTCCTGCGCCTTTGGTCCTCCTCACTGTGCCTCATAGATAGGTAATCCCATCCTCGTCACCATTAATGTGGTCAAAATTAATCCAAGACAACTGGTGTGAGACTGCAGCTTTATTCACGACGCCGGGAGCATGTTACCCACATGACATGTCAAAGTAACAAGCCCACACATCTGTGGGTAAAGCCAACTCTTATACCTTACCCCACACCCATGGAAAATCACAAGTTGTCACCCTCCATTAATCACTTAACCATCTGGTATTTTAACAGAGATAAGAAAATGTTTACCACCCCTCATCCTGAGGGTCACCCCTAGTTCGGTGGTCAAAACATTTCAACATAGGGGTTTCAGATTACACAAGGGTCAGAGTAAGAGGGTGGTAATTAGATTTCACTACATGTATGCAAGGTATACTAAACATTCAATGAGAGACATATAAAAATGATCCCACACTAACCAAAGGCAAGTGAAAAGAGGTGGGTCTTTAAATGGGACTTAAAAACATTCAGAGACTAGGCTGAACGTATGTGGAGGGGGAGGCTGTTCCAGAGTCTAGGGGCTGCCACTGAAAAGGCTCTGTCCCCCCTAGTTTTCAGCCTGGCCCTGGGTTCTTCCAGCCGCAGTTGGTCTGCTGACCATAGTGCTCTGGAAGGGGAATGGTGGTGGAGAAGATCAGACAGGTAGGAGGGGGCCAGACCATGGAGAGATTTGTACACAGACAAGAGGAGTTTGAAATTGATGTGGTAGCGGATGGGGAGCCAGTGGAGTGAAGCCAGAACTGGGGGGATACTGTATGTTCGCGTTTTTAGTGCAGGTGAGGAGTCGGGCGGCTGAGTTCTGAACCAACTGCAGGCGGTGGAGCTGGGATTGATCAATGCCAGTATAGAGAGCATTACAGTAGTCCAGTTGTGATGTGATGAAGGCATGGATGACTCTCTCAAGATCGCTCTGGGGCAGGTAGGCTTTGGTCTTCGCTAGGGTTCTGAGGTGGAAAAAGCTCTTCCTAACTTCTGCACTGACCTGCTGTTTGAACTTGAATTTGCGGTCAAAAATCACGCCCAGATTTCTGACAGAGGGCCTGATGTTAGAGGCAAGGGGACCCAGGGCATTGGTGGAGAAGGCCGGAGAGGTTTTGCCAAAGACAATCAACTCAGTCTTGCTCTCGTTAAGGTTGAGGAAGTTTGCACCCATCCATGACTTGATGTCAGCAAGACAGTCACGCA
>NC_055980.1:28444582-28477082 GCF_018492685.1 Alosa sapidissima
GTAGATGGAGTGCAGCCTGCCCATCAGCCTTAAGGGGGATATACAGCTGGACATCATCTGCATAGCAGTGGAAGGAGATGTTATGTCTTGCCAGGATATCCCCGAGGGGTAAAATGAACAGTAAAAAGAGGATGGGACCCAGAATAGAGCCTTGAGGGACCCCGCAGGTGAGGGGGGCAGGAGAGGAGATAGAGTCTCCTAGCTGGACAGAGAAGCTCCTATCGGCCAGTTAGGACCGGAAGAACCCCAGGGCTGAGTCTTTGATGCCCACATGATGCTCGAGCCGAGCCAGCAGGATCCTGTGATCCACAGTGTCGAAGGCTGCTGTTAGATCTAAGAGCACCAAGATCACAGGCCTACCTGAGTCAGCGGCTAGGAGCAGGTCATTGAGGACTCCATTGCATTGCATTGCCATACCATTGCATTTGGGAATGCGATCATATAATGACATTTTGGTAGGATGTGAAGTGCACAATAGATCAAATCCTGAATACCAATATACCAATTTCTGCAAAATATTTCTATTACATTTATATTCTCTAAACATGCAACTGAAGAGTAAGGACTATGCATTCGTAGACATGTGTCCACCAGTATGCTAGCTATATAGAAAAGGTAGGTTGATTTTACAATGAATCACATAGAAAGTTAAAACATTTAGGGGGAGAACAATAGCTCCAGAACTCTGGCTGTTGTAAAATGCTATGTCCTGAGTAATAAATAGTCACAAAAATGTAAGGCTAGACACTACAGGTAAATAGGGTAACATTTTTAACTAGCAGATATCACTATGAAATTTCCCCAGTTGATTACTTACATTAATATGAGAATGTTAAATGTATTACAAGTTTTCTGTTATTAAATGTTTGCATATGCAAATTAGGCATTATCTAATTAAATATGCGCTAACATATTGCAAACATATCTTGCCACTGTAAAGATACACAGACAGATACAATAAAGATACAATACTACGTGACACCTCCCCTCAGGTCTAAAACAAAAGACAAAAATACAAAATCGGTGAAACATTGGCTTGCACATACGCCTGAATGAGAGTATAGTTCCATGTCAAATCAGTCTAGAAAATCGCTAAGTTTCATTTTCTGTTGGTCTTATTACACTTTCTAACTTCAGAGGAGACAAGTTTTAAATAGGAAAATTACCGGAAATCTTAGTCACTTTTACATGTGATGTGTGCAGGCAAGAAGCTAATGGTCTAATCAGATTTAATGATCTATGCTAGGCTGAAGCTAAAACTGGTATCGTCAGACTCAGAGAACGGCTGGATGAACTGGAGAAAGGAAACAATTAATTGTTTAACTCAAGGGGAGGTGGTAAATGAGTGTAATTCCCCAAATGGTGGATTATCCCTTTAAATGATTTTACTTTGTCTGTTTTAGTTTTCATTTTTTATGATCTTTATTTTTTTTAACTATTCTTTGACTGTTGCCCTTCTATGCTTTCATCAGCTATTCCTGTTTGCTTTTGTTCATGTAAAGCACATTGAATGACCTCTGTGTATTAAATGCGCTATATAAATAAAGTTGACTTGACTTGACTTGGGTGAGCCTGTGGTAGCACAGCCTTATATCGCCCCCTAGTGGTAAGTAGTAGGTGGTGTTTTTATATTTGTACATTCTCATGTAATGTTCTTTCATAGCCAGAAGTGATGACAGTTGGGGGAACTCAGGAATTGTGAGAGTAGAATCAAAATGAACATTCTCAAGCAGGAGGTCTTCCATGGTCCCCACCATTATGAGCAGGCAGCATGGGTACAATGCAGCAAAGGCTCTGTTATCGTGTGTGTCTGTGTGTGTGTGTGTGTGTGTGAGTGTGAGAGAGAGAGGGAGGGAAGAGAGTTCACAGAGGGGTGTGTGTATGAGTGTGTGTGTGTAGGGTGTGGCTTCTAATACAGGTTCTGATTCAGTGCCTGCCTGGTACAGCTCCTCACCACCTAAAAGACCGAAACTCACACAAACATTCAATCAAACCCTCTCTCTCTCTCTCACACACACACACACACACACAATCAAACCCTCTCTCTCTCTCTCTCACACACACACACACTCAATCAAACCCTCTTTCTCTCACACACATACAATCAAACCTTCTCTCTCTCACACACACACACACTCAGTCAAACCCTCTCTCTCTCACACACACACACGATCAAACACTCTCTCTCACACACACACACACACACTCAATCAAACCCTCTTTCTCTCACACACACACACAATCAAACCTCTCTCTCACACACACACACACTCAGTCAAACCCTCTCTCTCTCACACACACACACACGATCAAACACTCTCTCTCTCTCTCTCACACACACACACAATCAAGCACACTCTCTCTCTCTCTCTCACACACACACACAATCAAACCCTCTTTCTCACACACACACACACACACTCAACTCACACAAACAGATTCCTACTGGTGTCTCACTCGAGTATTAAATGACAGAACAGGGATGAGGAGAGAACAGGGGGAGGGTGGGACTGATGGAGAGAGAGAGAGGGGGGGGGGAGGGAGGGAGAAAGAGAGAGGGGGGGGAGAGGGAGAGAGAGAGAGGGGGGGGGGGGAGGGAGGGAGAGAGAGAAAGAGGGTGAGAGAGGGGGGGGGGGGGGGAGAGAGGGAGGGAGAGAGAGGTGGACTTTGTCCTGACGCTGTGTAATTAGGATTCTAGCCAAATCATGTTCTTTTTTATTTCATTATCATTCTACTCTCCCTCTCTCTGTGAGATGCCATCTCTACTTTACTCAACACACACACACACACACTCTGTGAGATGCCATCTCTACTTTACTCAACACACACACACACACACTCTGTGAGATGTCATCTCTACTTTACTCAACACACACACACACACACTCTGTGAGATGTCATCTCTACTTTACTCAACACACACACACACACACTCTGTGAGATGCCATCTCTACTTTACTCAACACACTCTATTATATATCTCACTCTCACACACACACACACTCTCCCTCTGTGACGTGCCATCTCTACTTTACTCAACACACTCTATTGTATATCTCACTCTCTCACACACACACACACACTCTATATATCTCACTCATTCTCACAGACACACACACACCCCCCACACACACTCTCTCTCTCACACACACACACACTCTTTCACTCTTTCTCACTCTCTCTCTCACAGACAAACACACATACATAAACGCTCACTAAACACACAGAATGTAAATGTTGTCTCTGCATCCCATAATGATTTACATATGAACAAACACTGATAAACATAAGCAAACAGATACAGACACACACAGGCACATACCCTCACACAAGCAGACACACACATAGACATTCTGTACATACTGTAGATGTACATTACATACAGTACACTCACACACACACACACAAACACTCTCACTTACACATGCACACATGTATAAATGAAAACACATACACACATACACAGAGCACACAAAAACACACACACTCACATATACATCATACAGTATCCACACAGACTCTCTCCTGTACACTTACACACGCATGTCTAAATTAGGTGCACACACACACACACACACACACACTCTCCCGTACACTTACACACGCATGTCTAAATTAGGTGCACACACACACACACACACTCTCCCGTACACTTACACACGCATGTCTAAATTAGGTGTGTTTGCTGATACCAGAGGGTGTGTCTGCTTCTGGTCAAAAACTCAGAAGTTCCTCAATCATGACTCACACACACATCGCAGTCGGCCAGATAACGCAGGCAAAAGTGGACGGCAGGACGAGGGCCGAGGGCAGTGCAGCTGGCACACACACGACCGAGGGCACAGCGAGACTTGTAGAGGAGAGGAGAGGAGACTCAGGACACAGACTCAGGAGGACATTAAGGGCTTTCCATCCGCTAGCGTGCTGTTAAGAGAGAAGAAAAGGACAACAGAGAGAGAGGGAGAGAGAGAGAGAGAGAGCGAGAGGGAGAAGGAGAAGTGTAAACTTCCCCACCTGTAAATTCATCAAATTCACTCGGAGCGCTGCGGTGTGTGCGCAGATCATCGCCATGGTGACGGTGTCGGTGCCGTTGAGCGTGGTGCGCGTGCTGGAGGTGGCGCTGACGCTGGTGAGCTTCGCCCTGGTGGCGTCGGTGGGCCACCTGTCCTCATCCTACTGGGCCTGGTGCATGTTCAGCTGGGTGTTCTGCTGCGCGCTCACCCTGCTGATCCTGGTGCTGGAGTTCAGCACGCTCAGCGCGCGCCTGCCCATCTCCTGGGACGACTTCACCACCGCCTTCGCCATGCTGGCCGCTCTCATGCTGCTGGCCGCCTCCATCATCTACCCCTCCGTCGTGTTCTCCTGCCCCGACTGCGGACGCCAGGTGGCCGCCACCGTGACGTCCTGCCTGGCCTTCGTGGCGTACGCGGTCGAGGTTGGGCTGACGAGGGCGCGGCCGGGCGAGATCAGCGGATTCCTGACCACGGTGCCCGGCCTGCTGAAGGTGCTGGAGGCGTTCGTGGCGTGCATCATCTTTATCTCGCTGGAGCCGGGCCGCGTGGCGGCGTTCGCCGGGCTGCAGTGGTGCGTGGCGGTCTACGCGCTGGCCTTCATCTTCTCCCTCGTGGTCATCCTCCTCACTGTGTGCCGGTTGCTAGGCGCCTGCCCCTGCCCGCTGGACCGCGTGCTCGTGGGCTGCAGCGTCGTCGCCGCGCTCATGTACGCCACCGCCGTCGTCGTCTGGCCCGTCTACGCCTTCCGGAACAATCCGCGGCCCAGCGGATGCTACCACTGCCCCTGGGACGGCCTGGTGGTCGTGTCCTTCATGACCTGCGTCAACTTCATCGCCTACATCGTGGACACCATCTACTCTGCTCGCATGGTGTTCTTCGTCACGGCCTCTTAGGCCATCTTTCTCCTCCGCCATCTTCATCATCCTCCTCCTCATCATCATCATCACCACCATCATCTTCATCCTCCTCATCATCTTCATCATCATCACCACCACCATCTTCATCATCATCATCTTCATCACACCAGCATCATACATTGACCGTCCGAGACATTAAAAGGACTGAAACATCGGTGCCCAAGTTTAGACGCCACATGGTCACACCCCAGCAGACCAGGCACTGTGAGTCTAGCTGCTAGTTTGTGTTCATAAATACCTGATGCTAATATTCATTTGTTAACAACCAATGCTAACGTGCCATTATTCATTAACACTTAATGCTAATGCTAATGACTATCTATATCAATGCTGTAACTGCGTTTACATTTAGCATGCCTGTTTTTTCATAACTGCTGTAATTGCCTTTGTAAGAGAACTTCAAAAACAAACAAAACATGTGTCCATGTTTAGCTGTACTAGAACGTTTGTTTCTTCACATTTGATGCTAATTGTACTGTCTGTCATGTTACATAGGGGAGCATAAGGATGACCCCTGGGGCTGCTAGTGTTTCTTCACATTCGATGCTAACTGCACTGTATGTCGTCCCTTAGCAAAAATATACTGTTGGTCTACTTATTTTGAACTCATACGTATAACTTACTTTTTGTGTACTGAGCAGAGATACACTAAATTGAATTATACTTTGCTTATACTGACTAATAAAGGTTGTGTGTTCTTGATACTTATATTTAAATATACTTAATATACAACATGTCTAATAATAATAATAATAATAATAATAAGCTTTATTTGTATAGCACCTTTCATACACAGGCAACTCGGGGGGCTACTGCCTGGTTACTACTGCACGCTAGCCCAGTTCCTTATCCACTACACTACTACTGCACGCTAGCCCAGTTCCTTATCCACTACACTAATACTGCAGGCTAGCCCAGTTCCTTAGCCTCTACGTTACTACTGCATGCTAGCCCAGTTCCTTAGCCTCTACACTACTACTGCATGCTAGCCCAGTTCCTTATCCACTACACTACTACTGCATGCTAGCCCAGTTCCTTATCCACTACACTACTACTGCACGCTAGCCCAGTTCCTTATCCACTACACTACTACTGCATGCTAGCCCAGTTCCTTATCCACTACACTACTACTGCACGCTAGCCCAGTTCCTTATCCACTACACTACTACTGCACGCTAGCCCAGTTCCTTATCCACTACACTACTACTGCACGCTAGCCCAGTTCCTTATCCACTACACTACTACTGCACGCTAGCCCAGTTCCTTATCCACTACACTACTACTGCATGCTAGCCCAGTTCCTTAGCCTCTACGTTACTACTGCATGCTAGCCCAGCTCCTTAACCACTACACTACTACTGCACGCTAGCCCAGTTCCTTATCCACTACACTACTACTGCACGCTAGCCCAGTTCCTTATCCACTACACTAATACTGCACGCTAGCCCAGTTCCACTACACTACTACTGCACGCTAGCCCAGTTCCACTACACTACTACTGCACGCTAGCCCAGTTCCACTACACTACTACTGCACGCTAGCCCAGTTCCACTACACTACTACTGCATGCTAGCCCACTTCCACTACACTAATACTGCATGCTAGCCCAGTTCCTTATCCACTACACTAATACTGCATGCTAGCCCAGTTCCTTAGCCTCTACGTTACTACTGCATGCTAGCCCAGCTCCTTAACCACTACACTACTACTGCACGCTAGCCCAGTTCCTTATCCACTACACTAATACTGCACGCTAGCCCAGTTCCTTATCCACTACACTAATACTGCACGCTAGCCCAGTTCCTTATCCACTACACTACTACTGCATGCTAGCCCAGTTCCTTATCCACTACACTACTACTGCATGCTAGCCCAGTTCCTTATCCACTACACTACACTACTACTGCATGCTAGCCCAGTTCCTTATCCACTACACTACTACTGCATGCTAGCCCAGTTCCTTAGCCTCTACGTTACTACTGCATGCTAGCCCAGTTCCTTATCCACTACACTACTACTGCACGCTAGCCCAGTTCCTTATCCACTACACTAATACTGCATGCTAGCCCAGTTCCTTATCCACTACACTACTACTGCATGCTAGCCCAGTTCCACTACACTACTACTGCATGCTAGCCCAGTTCCTTATCCACTACACTACTACTGCATGCTAGCCCACTTCCACTACACTACTACTGCACGCTAGCCCAGTTCCTTATCCACTACACTACAACTGCACGCTACTACTGCAGGCTAGCCCAGTTCCTTATCCACTACACTACTACTGCACGCTAGCCCAGTTCCTTATCCACTACACTACTACTGCATGCTAGCCCAGTTCCTTATCCACTACACTAATACTGCACGCTAGCCCAGTTCCTTATCCACTACACTACTACTGCATGCTAGCCCAGTTCCTTATCCACTACACTACTACTGCACGCTAGCCCAGCTCCTTATCCACTACACTACTACTGCACGCTAGCCCAGTTCCTTATCCACTACACTACTACTGCACGCTAGCCCAGTTCCTTATCCACTACACTACTACTGCATGCTAGCCCAGTTCCTTAACCGCTACACTACTGCATGCTAGCCCAGTTCCTTATACACTACACTACTACTGCACGCTAGCCCAGTTCCTTATCCACTACACTACTACTGCACGCTAGCCCAGCTCCTTATCCACTACACTACTACTGCACGCTAGCCCAGTTCCTTATCCACTACACTACTACTGCACGCTAGCCCAGTTCCTTATCCACTACACTACTACTGCACGCTAGCCCAGTTCCTTATCCACTACACTACTACTGCACGCTAGCCCAGTTCCTTAGCCTCTACGTTACTACTGCAGGCTAGCCCAGTTCCTGAGCCACTAGGGCTTACGCCGTGCTACTGCCTCTCAGTAACTCAGTGCAGTTGTACTGCAGAGCTCTGTGTGACTCTGTGGGAGCCAGTAGCCAAGCCCTCAACTCCTGCCTGGCTCATATTAGCAGCCTTTCCTGTGCATGACGGATACCTGGCTCATATCAGTAGCCATGACGGATGACTGATTGATTATTTACACAACTACTGACCTCACTGCCAGGCCCTTCACTAGAAGGCTGAGTAATGGCGAGACATGCAGAGGTGTGGTCAGTCGCGCAGATACACTCCTCAGTGTTTGTCACTACTAGTGTGGTCACTCTTGAGGCAGGGCAGTCACTCAGACCTCCTAGAGAAAAATGCAAGCAAGCTGACAAATATGTGTCTGATTACAGCTGTTTGTTAGAGATGTTTTCGAAGCCAAGCAGGTTACTGTGTTACCTGCTAGTCCGAGAGGTGACACTCCCTTTTCTGGCCTGTAGGGGGCGTAACTCCCTGAAACTGGCTAATTCAGCAGATAAACTCCTGAAGCCAGATGCAGTGTGTCAGCTCACACATATTTATACATACTTCACCCTGCTAACTTATTTGATACACATTTAACAAGTCTAACCTCACAAATATTTATACATATTACACCCTGCTAACTTATTTGATACACATTCAACAAGTCTAACCTCACAAATATTTCCTCAATTTTGTTACTCAAACTAAAGTGGGCCCCCCCCCCCCACCCCCATCCTCGAGAGCTGAACATTCTTATCGTGGATGCAGGTGGGGAGGGCGGACACGGTCCTGAGATTCCTGGACACACCTGCCCATCTGCCCACATGCCTGCCCACCTGCCTCCACGATAAAGACTTTTCGCTCTCCCGTCTCTCATTGGAAATGAATTCGATACTAGAGGCTAATTAGCCTGCTGGCTAACACTGGCACATTTACAGAAATGTTGATTCATGTGCACTGTCCTTTAAATAAATAAATAAATGAAATGAACGCGCTTTTCTTGTGAAACCTCAAAAAACACGATACTTGTGGTTATTTATGGTTCATGTTCACACGCTGTACATGACGACTGAAATGTGGGCTACAAGCTCAGCAGGTCCCTGGCGGGGTGACTGACCCTGAGAGAGCTCTAACCCTGCAGGTGACTGAGCTCTAACCCTGCAGGTAACTGGCACTGAGAGAGCTCTAACCCTGCAGGTAACTGGCACTGAGAGAGCTACTCTGGGTCCGTTTAATAAAACTTGGTGATGACATTTTATTGCCCGTTGAATTGTGTCCAAGTCCTTCCAGTCGTAGCACTGTAAGTATAAGTATATCTACTCTTTTGATCCCGTGTATAAGTATATCTACTCTTTTGATCCTGTGTATAAGTATATATACTCTTTTGATCCCGTGAGGGAAATTTGGTCTCTGCATTTATCCCAATCCGTGAATTAGTGAAACACACACAGCACACAGTGTACACACAGTAAGGTGAAGCACACACTAATCCCAGCGCAGTGAGCTGCCTGCTACAGCGGCGCTCGGGGAGCAGTGAGGGGTTAGGTGCTTTGCTCAAGGGCACTTCAGCCGTGCCTACTGGTCGGGGTTCGAACCGGCAACTAGTGATGGGCAAATGAAGCTTTGGTGAACCACTAAACCACAGCAGTGTGAAGCTAGCAACATTAATGAAAAAATCCAATATGGCTGCCACATGTAGATTTTTCAACATAAAAGTCCTTACCCAAACCAGTATATGTAACCAAAAATATTGGTTTGCTAAGGACTTTTATGTTGAAAAATGTATGCGTGGCGGCCATCTTTTTGCTTTTCAGCTAGTGTCGCTAGGTTCACACTGAAGCTTCATTTGCCCATCACTATTACACTATTACATGCCCATTACAAGTCCGAAGCGCTAACCAGTAGGCCACGGCTGCATGTGTGTGAGTATGTGTGTGTGTCTGTGTGTGTGTTAACCAAACCTGAGTTATATATGCACACAATAGCAACAGTACAGAAACACAGAAGGGTGAAAGAGTGTTTACACAAAAAACCCAATTACAGCTGATAACATCCCTCTCTCTCTCTCCCTCCCTCTCTCTCCCTTTTTGTCTCCTCCCTCCTTCTCTCTCTCTCCCTCCCCCCCTCTCTCTCCCTCCCTCTCTTTCTCTCTCTCCATCCCTCCCTCCTTCTCTCTCTCTCTCTCTCCCTCCCTCTCTTTCTCATTTTCTCCCTATTATGTCATTGTGGGCACTAGAAGCTGATTGGATATCGGAGACACACTCCGGCGCTCTGTGAGCTCAGCAGGTAAAATAACTAAATGACCTGCTGGCTACCTCCCTGTGTGTGTCATATAACACATAAAAGTGTGTGTATTGTGAAAAGGCTACCTCCCTGTAACAAGCTTCTGCAGGAGGTGGGGCATTGGAGAATCCCCATACGTGAAGTAGCTGAGCACACACACACACACACACACACACACACACACATACAAACACACACACACACACACACACACACACACATCCCCATAAGTGAAGTAGCTGAGCAACCTGTGAGACGTTAGGTTGAGCGCAGCTATAAAACATTAATAAATACCCTTTCACCTGCCAGAAAGGTGGACTGTTCCACACACCACAGGTGTGGCAGCTGGGCGGGGACATCTGTGTGTGTGTGTGTCTGAGTATGTGTGTGTGTGTGTGTGTGTCTGAGTGTGTGTGTGTGTTTGTGTGTGTCTGAGTATGTGTGTGTGCGTGTGTGTTTGTGTGTGTCTGAGTATGTGTGTGTGTGTGTTTGAGTATGTGTGTGTTTGTGTGTGTGTGTGCATGTGTGTCTGAGTATGTGTGTGTGTGAGTGTGCATGTGTGTGTCTGAGTATATGTGTTTGTGTGTGTGTGTGTGTGTGTGTATCTGTGGTGGACTGTTCCAAATCACTGGGCAGCCAGGTCAGTGTGTTATCAGAGGTGTGGCACCAGGTTTACTTATACAACAGTACACCTGTGTGTGTGTGTGTGTGTCGGTCTGTGTGAGTATGAGTGAGAATGTGTGTGTGTGTGTGTGTGTGTGTCGGTCTGTGTGTGTGTGAGTGAGAGTGTGTGTGTGTTGGTCTCTGTGTGCGTGTGTGTGTGGATATCTCAGCCTCCATCTTCCCTATGATCTGTTGTTATCAGAGTTTCCATTGTGTTATCAGCTGTTGGCCTTAAAGGAACTTCCTTTTTCACTCTCGTATCTAATGCACAGGAATCATTCACTTCATGCATAAGTGGCACCCACACACACATAATGCATAAGTGCCACCCACACACACATAATGCATAAGTGCCACCCACACACACATAATACATAAGTACCACCCACACACACATAAACACAAACACACATCAATTAATTAACCAGATTGGGATAAATGCAGAGACCAAATTTCCCTCAGGGGATCAAAACAGTATATATACTTATACTAGGCTATGTTAAATAGTATACTTTCACTGTATACTTACATACCTTATGTTACATGGTATACTTGTACTGTATACTTACATACCTTATGTTACATGGTATACTTCCACTGGCCTGGTTAATGTCCAGGGGTGTGCTTGGTGGGCCTCATGTGAAGCCATCACTGACTAACCAAACCAGCCTGAACTGAACCGAACAGCAGAACTTGGAACCATTTGGTGTCAAGTGGGCAGGATGGCTGTGAGTTTGATTTGATTGAATAAGTAAGTATATATAGTATAGTATAAGTATAAGTATATATACTCTTTTGATCCCTATATAAGTGTAAGTATATATACTCTTTTGATCCCTATATAAGTATAAGTATAAGTATATATACTCTTTTTATCTTTTGTGAGGGGAATTTGGTCTCTGCATTTATCCCAATCCGTGAATTAGTGAAACACACTCAGCACACAGTGAACACACAGTGAGGTGAAGCACACACCTCAATCCCGACTCAGTGAGCTGCCTGCAACAACAGCGGCGCTCGGGGAGCAGTGAGGGGTCAGGTGCCTTGCTCAAGGGCACTTCAGCACAGCGGCGCTCGGGGAGCAGTGAGGGGTCAGGTGCCTTGCTCAAGGGCACTTCAGCCGTGGATGTGGGCATGGGAGAGCAGTGAGGGGTCAGGTGCCTTGCTCAAGGGCACTTCAGCACAGCGGCGCTCGGGGAGCAGTGAGGGGTTAGGTGCCTTGCTCAAGGGCACTTCAGCACAGCGGTGCTCGGGGAGCAGTGAGGGGTTAGGTGCCTTGCTCAAGGGCACTTCAGCCATTCCTATTCGGGGTTCAAACCGGCAACCCTCCGGTTACAAGTCAGAAACTCTAACCAGTAGGCCACGGCCGTTAAAGGTAAACTATGCAGTATTGGCAATTTCCTTACCGTTTTCTCGGTTTTTGCTTCTTTTTCGCTGGCTCTGTCATGACGAATGTCCGAGAAACTCCATCGCTACCTTTTTCTAGCCGGTGCCTGGCGTGTATGTGTGTTTGAATGCAGTAAAGCAATTCGTTACACTCGGTAGACTTCCTGACACTGAGGCCGGCGGCGGTTTTTCCGCTCACAGGCGCCACCATTCAGGGAAGCGACACGGCCACCATTCAACCCCAAAAAAGTCATATAACCATTCCAATGACTCTGAAGCTGTTAAATGAAGGTACATTAAGCTAAACTTGCATATTAAGCTAAAAAACCTGCATAGTGTGCCTTTAACAGGTTTACCAAGTGACTGCGTTGTCTTTTGGAGAGCTACTCAAAACAGATCAAACTCCCTGCTGGAGCCCCCTGGTGTAGATACACACTCATATTGTACATACTGTACCATACACAAGACATGCAGGCCATGCATACTGTACCATACACAAGACATGCAGGCCATGCATACTGTACCATACACAAGACATACAGGCCATGCACACTGGCATCCTAAGATGGAGACGAGAGATATTTGTTGAGGGCGTTGAGGGAAAGTGTGTGTCTGTGTGTGTGAGAGAGAGAGAGAGAGAGAGAGAGAGAGAGAGAGAGGGAGAGAGAGAAAGGGTGAGAGAGAGGGAAGGAGAGAGAGAGAGGGTGAGAGAGAGGAAGAGAGAGAGAGAGAGAGTGCCTGTGGTGCTGAGCAGAGTCCAGCGAGTGAATCTCTGAATCTCTGATAAGAGCTGGATAAGATGTGACTGAGTAAACCTCAAGAAGCCATAAACCCACAGATAAGGCTTTTATGCTGCACATACACACACACACACACACTCAGCTCACATACCTCACAAACTCAGTTTTCATCATAACTCCTTCAGACCTGTGATCTCATTCCCCTAACCCTGAAGTCACATTCAGGTAAGCACACCTCACACACCTAAACACACACACACACACACACACACACACACCCGTGGACTCTGGGTAGGGGGGGGGGGGCTGCCACACCCTCCTCAGAATCACCATGAGGAGAAAGAGCAAAGGAGAGAGAAGAGGAGCGCAGGACAGGAACAACTGAGAGCAAAGACGAGAGACCGGGACACACACACGCACACACACACGCACTGGCCACAGGTACGTTCCTGTGCTCTGTCTTCAACACTGTGAGGACGAGACCCAGACAGACACGTGTACACGGGACAAAGTGATGGAATAATTCTGACCACCACATATGTCAACTTTACTGGAGGACCATCGCTGTTGGATGACACATCTGAGGGCCAACTCTTCAGGAGGACAGTTGTTTAGGCTAACTTTAAGGCTAACTTTACTGAATGTTGACAGCACCACAGGCTAACTGCTTGCTAACTGCAGTGGAGCAGAACTACCACAGGCTAACTGTACTGGCTAACTCTAGTGGAACATCACAACCACAGGCTAACTGCTGGCTAACTACAGTGGAGCAGGCTAACTGTGCTGGCTAAGTGCAGTGGAACATTACAACCACAGGCTAACTGTGCTGGCTAACTGCAGTGGAGTAAAACTACCACAGGCTAACTGTGCTGGCTAATGCTAATTTTATCAGATTCTATTTGAGAGCCCAAGATCATTGCTGCCTAATTATCCTGGAGATTAACACTACTGCTGGCTAATTATAGCAAATGCTAATATTATTGGATAGATTGGACTGACTATATTGTTTTCTATCTCTATTGTACTGGACTCTGCTATTGGCTCATTACACTGACTGCTCTACTGCTGTTTACCTGTGCTGTAGTTGTGTGCTGTAACTTTACTATAGCCTCTGGTCAGGAGGCTAGCTCTACTGGACTGCTACTTCTAGCGGAGGCTAGGTCTACTACACACTCTGATCAAGAGGCTAACTCTACTGCACTGCTACTTCTAGCGGAGGCTAGCTCTACTATCTCTACTGCGCTGCTATTTCTAGCGGAGGCTAGCTCTACTATCTCTACTGCGCTGCTACTTCTAGCGGAGGCTAGCTCTACTATCTCTACTGCGCTGCTACTCTTAGCGGAGGCTAACTCCATTAGACTGCTACTTCTAGTGGAGGCTAGCTCCCCTACACATTCTAGTCAAGAGACTAATTCTAGTGCACTGCCAACTTTAGCGGAGGCTAACTCCTCTACACACTCTAGTCAGGAGGCTAGCTCTACTGTGCTGCTAACTTTAGCGGAGGCTAACTCCTCTACACACTCTAGTCAGGAGGCTAGCTCTACTACGCTGATAACGCTAGCGGAGGCTACCACAGCGCCCCCTGGTGGTGCAGTATGGTGCAGCATGTGGACCTGCGTGCGGTGTCCCAACCTCTGGGCATCCTGCGCGTGCTGGAGGTGGCGCTGACGCTGGTGAGCTTCGCCCTGGTGGCGTCGGTGGGGCACCTGTCCTCGTCCTACTGGGCCTGGTGCATGTTCAGCTGGGTGTTCTGCTGCGCGCTCACCCTGCTGATCCTGGTGCTGGAGTTCAGCACGCTCAGCGCGCGCCTGCCCATCTCCTGGGACGACTTCACCACCGCCTTCGCCATGCTGGCCGCTCTCATGCTGCTGGCCGCCTCCATCATCTACCCCTCCGTCGTGTTCTCCTGCCCCGACTGCGGACGCCAGGTGGCCGCCACCGTGGTGTCGTGGGTGAGCGTGGCGGCGTACATCGGCGAGGTGGTGCTGGTCCGCTTCTTCCGGCGGTCGGGCCAGGTGAGCGGCTTCCTGTCCACGGTACCGGGCCTCCTGAAGATCCTGGAGACGTTCGTGGCGTGCATCATCTTCACGTCGCTGGTCCCGGAGCGCTACGCGTCGCATGCAGCGCTGCAGTGGTGCGTGGCCGTGTACGCGCTGTGCTTCATCTTCGCCCTGCTCATCATCGTCCTCACCGTGGGCCAGCTGCTGACCTACATCCCGTTCCTGGACAAGCTCGTCTGCATCTACAATGTCCTCGCCGTGCTCATGTACATGAGCGCGGTCGTCGTCTGGCCGCTCTACAGCTTCCAGAAGCATCCGCGGCCCACCAACTGCACGGCCAGAAGCCCCTGTCTGGCCTGGGACGCGCTGGTCGTCGTGACGTTCATGACGGTCATCAACCTGGGGGTCTACATCCTGGACGCCGCCTACTCCATCCACCTGGTGTTCTTCGTTCAGCGACGGAGCTAGAAAGGGTCTCAAACACTGGCCCTACTTCTCACACACACACACACACACTGGCCCTACTCTCTCACACACACACACACACACACACACACACACACACACACACACTGGTCCTACTCTCTCACACACACACACACACTGGCCCTACTCACACACACACACACACTCACACACTCTTCGTGTTCCTGTGACTCTATGACTGGCCTGGCATATGCACTGCAGCGTTTCACCTCTTTGTGTGGACGCAAGGTTTTGTTTTACCGGTGTCGTAAAAGGTGTGAAAACGGTAAGAAAAAATATAGCTGTTGTTTTGGTGTGGACATGACCTAATGACCTAATGACCGTGTTCCTGTTTCCTGTTTGGTGTGGACATGACCTAATGACCGTGTTCCTGTTTCCTGTTTGGTGTGGACATGACCTAATGACCTAATGACCGTGTTCCTGTTTCCTGTTTGGCGTGGACATGACCTAATGACCGTGTTCCTGTTTCCTGTTTGGTGTGGACATGACCTAATGACCGTGTTCCTGTGTGGACATGACCTAATGACTGTGTTCCTGTTTCCTGTTTGGTGTGGACATGACCTAATGACCGTGTTCCTGTTTCCTGTTTGGTGTGGACATGACCTAATGACCGTGTTCCTGTGTGGACATGACCTAATGACCTAATGACCGTGTTCCTGTTTGGTGTGGACACACACACACACACACACACACACACACATAGAGCAGAGGAGGATGCATGAGACTTCAGTCCGGTTTGCCCGTTTGTCCTTTAGAGGGCTCTGCCATCATTAGTTCCTGTGGGTGAACTGGACGTCACATCATTAGTTGTCCATCAGGGGGCGTTCCAGTGACTCTGTCACTGATGATGGATGAGGAACGCTTCTGAAAAAGAGACATGGATGAGAAATCAATGACTGCAGACAAATGGTTTCTGTCTTTCTGACTTCCCGTCTTTCTTCTTGTGTGTGTGTGTGTGTGTGTGTTTAAGATATGAGATGAGATAAAATAGCTTAATACTCCCTTATAACTCTAAATAGCTGTGTTTCATGCACAAGAATTTTGCTTAATGACAGGCTCTGGCAATCAAATTAGGGGCCCATATCTGATTGGCACCCTGCACCCTGATGTGCACATTGCCCTTGTGACCCACCCCCATTCTGGCTGCTATCTGAGAATGGTGTTGTGTCTGCATGCTGCAGTATTTGCTGCCACAGCATCCTCTCTCTCAGTCTCTCATATTAGTGGAATTCAGAACGCTGTTAGGTCCCATGTGTGGTTGTTAAAACCCAAACATTCCCATGGGTTCTAGAACAAGAACAAAAAGGAACAGTCCACATAGACAGCTACACAGAAACCCTGTAGTCTGCCCTCAGAGAGAGAGAGAGAGAGAGAGCGGGGAAACTAACCTCCATCTAGTGCAGTGACTACTTCTGTCCAGTAGGGGGAGTCAGTAGTTGCTGGTGTTGATTGGCATCAACAGAGGAAATTATGTTTAATGGACACTCCTTGGTATATATTATAGGTGGATAAAGACTATAGATTTAGGATATAGCCTATAGATGTCCATTCAGACATGTAAAAGTATAGTCTGAAGAGTTACCGGTAATTAAGTATTGATATGACATTTCCAGCAGGAATGGGTCTAATGAGAGATATGCTAATGTAGATTTGCCATGTTAGCGCTAAAGCGGAGGATATTTAATGCTAATGTAGATTGAAAATGACATTTAATGGACCAGTGCCACACCATCCTTACGTGGGAATGGAGCAGGAAATGGGTTTCAGCCTTCCCTGGAGAGGAGGACCAGAGCAGGGAAGGGGGAGGAGAGCAACGAGAGAGAGAATATATATGTTAGAAAGAAAAAGAGAGAGAGAGAGAGAGAGAGAGAAGATAAGTTGCCTTTGCCCTTGTGAGAAATTTGAAAATGAGTGGTGAAGGTCAGCTGATTCTGAATGGTTAAGGTTGAGGTTTGAGTCATTAACTGCGTCAGACCCCTCTCCTATAAAACAGAGGAGAATGAAAGTCACTTGCTGACTTCAATATTTCTCTCTCTCTCCATCCATCTTTCCTCTCTTGCATGAAAACTTTCTCCCCTTTTATAATGTCACATGCCTACCACCCCCAGCAGCCCCCTTTACATTGGACATGCCTACAACTCCCAGCAGCCCTCTTTACATTGGACATGTCTACAACTTCCAGCAGCCACAAACGAGTTTCACCAAGAGTGCTGCATGGGTGTAGAGACATTTGTACTCCTCTGGTGCCCTTCAGTTTAGAGATCCAACACGATTTTAAATTTAGTAGTGAGTCTGAGGCACTCAAGAGGATATTTGTCAGTGAAAAAAAGCCTTTACTGAGCTTGGCTATCAATTAAAATCATGCCAACATGTTTCAGCCAAATGGCCTTTCTCAGGGCAGCTCAGTAAAGGCTTTATACTTACAAATATCCTCTTGAGTGCCTCAGACTCACTACTAAATTTGAACTCCCAGCCGCCCCCATCAGAGTGGACAAGGCTCTCATATCAACCCACACACACTGCTATGCTAAGGGACCTACTTACAGTGAAGAGGGACATTTGGGGGATTTTCTGTGATGTTAGTTTCTGTTTGACTCTGTCGATCTGACGTCCAGTGATTTAGTGTTGGAGTCAGAGCCCACTGTCTGACTACACAGGGAGTGCTGTTCCAGGGGTGGCCTGTGGGGGCAGTAGAGAGGGTAAACCCATCTCATCAATGTTTCATGGCCACTTCCAACCATTAGTGCCCTCTTCTCTTACCACACACACACACACAAACACACACACACATCCATTTGCGCATCTATTTGGAGATCTGTTTCCAAATGGTATCACTCAAGGGATTGTCCTTTTCTCCTCTGCTCTGAGCTGGGATTCTGTCACACACCCCCACACACACACACATACACATATCCTCTGCTCTGAGCTTGTTGTCTGACCCTGACTTACTCTTAACTCATTGAATGCCAAGCTGTTTTCGGAAGCTTTGTCCTAGAGTGCCAGCAATCTAGACCATTGTTGATGATTTTGTACAGCCACAGCATATTCTGTGTTATAGCTATGAACGCAAACCGTGTATTTCTACACGCCTCTGTTCCTGAGAAATCCCAAGCTAAACAGTGGCTAGTTTTCATCAAAATCGCTGTTTTTTTTCTATAAAAATGGAGATATAACGTCTTTCATGAAATATGAAGTGTTGCCTGTAAAGTTTCCGGGAAGTGACCTGGCGAGACTGCCACCTAGTGATAGAGCCACGAAAATGGCCTGGTTTTGAGCTGACGTGTATGCGTCACTGATTTGACCCAAAGCGGCAACCGAGTTATGATAAAATGTCCAGATTGTGCGTTTTCATGAGTTTTTGATGGTCATATATTTCATTTCCATTCATCACAGAGTTCCCAAAATCAGTTTTTGGCACTCAATGAGTTAATATTAGTGATGCATTATTTAGTAGTCTGTGTGTTTTAATAGTTATTGATATTACTGTTCTAGTATGTTAATAAAACTGTGTGTTTTAAGAGTTATTGATATTACTGTTCCAGTATGTTAATAAAACTGTGTGTTTTAAAAGTTATTGATATTACTGTTCCAGTATGTTAATAAAACTGTGTGTTTTAAAAGCTATTGATATTACTGTTGCTGGTAGTTGTTCTTCCAGTATGTTAATAAAACTGTGATTTTGTTAGATTGTGATCACTATTATTAAACTGCACTTGCACACTCTTTACAAGTGTAAACACACACACAGACACACACACACACACACAGGGCCGCCCTAGCCCATTGGCGATACTGAGATTTGTGTATGTATTATACTGTACATTTATGTTTGATACATGAACCACAGGCAATAGAATGGTCTCAGAACATTTTTATTTTTAGTAACTTTGAAACTTCGGTTTTGGAAAACAGAAAGAACATCAACATAAATCGTCTTTTACAAACTCCAACAACTGAATTAGCCATGTGGCTTTAATACGCCCCTCGTTTATCCATTCTGCGCTGCCCCTGGTTCTGGTCTGTGTTTCACTGGTTGCTGAAGTACTAGATGTCCTACATGTCCCTTCACCTGCTGCTGTGTTCAAGCATAGAATCCATCCATGCTGTTAGTCACACCATTGTATTTGGTCATTTCTATAGTCCTACCACATTAGAACATTGTACAAATACAGTTAGACCATGTGCACGTATAGCCCACTACTACTTCTACTACTAAAACTAATACTATTACTACCACCAATAACTAGCCTATAATAAATCAACACACTTACAAGGCTCAGAGAGAGGTGAACCTGGGGGATCAGCTGAGCTTTCTTCAAGAGGTGAGGGTCTCTGCAAACATTTCTGGAGTGCATCTGGACATTTTCAAATATAAAACAATATTAGCGTAACATAACACCACTCATCACCAACACCATTACATTTACAACTGAATTCACATGTACTATTTACATGACTGTACATGCAATCCAGGCAATGTATTATGTGGAATGCATACGTAGCAGTTTCTACGTTAAGATAGAATAGAATTTTAGAATTTGTCAGCAAAATCTTTCCATAGCCTTGTGTGTGTGTGTGTGTGTGTGTGTCCATAGCCTGACGTCTCCCAAGCATGTCACAGCTTTCCACCTCCCCTCATGTCACCATGTTAAGGGTAAGTGTGTCGAGGCGGGTTGAGCAAAAGGTGGAACACTCTCAGGAAGGACTCCGAGCCACATCAGGGCCACATCAGGGCCACATCAGGGCCACATCAGGACCACATCAGAGCCACATCAGAGGTGGAACACTCTCAGGAAGGACTCCGAGGAAGATTTTGTAGAAGATGGGATTTTATTTTTCCCCAAAATAAGGCCCGTAGGCAATTAATTAATCATTAATAATAATAAAGCAAAAAAAAAAGGAAAACAAAAACTTTTTCAATAAAGAAAATAAACTGGCATGATAGTCAAAAAAATGTCTAGACAATCAACAATGAATTCACAACAGTCAACAACACCTTAAGTAGGAGCGCTACAAGACCCACGTCTGTCCATGACCTGCTCTCTCTACCAACTTTGGGGAGGCTTATATTAGGCCCAAGTGCCCCTCTAAATTGGATCATACCAACGCTATCAAACAATACAGGGGGTAACACCGGTGGGCTAACAATAAATGTACTAAAACTGCTAGAAAACACTCTCCAAATACCTGGATAATTATAAGGACATATTTTTTAAACATCTTAATTCAAATTGGCATAACCAACATTCTTTTATCAGCCTATACAAAATAATTATTAAAACATGGGTTCACTTCCGGTGAACTTGGAAGTCACTACGTTAAATAAACCCCGGAACTAGGCATTAGGAATCTTTTAACAAAACAAACAGAAGACGAGACGCTGAATGCTGGTGAGACAAACATTTTGCAATATGACTTTTCTGCTGTGTAGTTTTAACTTAAAATAAACATTGGTGTGACAAGACAAGTTTGACGAGTGCTTGTTTTAACATAAATGTTAGTGATGGCGAACTGAAGCTTTCTGAACCAGTGAAGCTTTCAATCCAATTGTATCGAAAAAAGGTTCAGTACTTGAAGCTTCAGAACTCTATGAGGACCTCTGCTGGTGAAAGTTAAGGATCGCATTGTGTCACGAAGTGTTTCAGACATTAGCCATGAACATAAGTGCCAACTCTCACGCATTGGCCGTGAGACACGCATTTGATTGGTTTCACACACTCACACGCCACACCCCCGATTTCTCACGCTGAAGTGTCAACCCGGTCGGTCAGATGCCTAAAAATGAGTTTAGCCTATCTATAGATCTACCTGTTGAGCCACGGTTATGCTTTCAGAGACGGTGAGAGGGTTCAAGAGCACCCCCTGTCTGTGGAATTTTATACATTTTCTCTCATTTGCGATGCTACTTCAGAAGCCGTCCCAGGCGCATTCCCCCCGCATTTCCCCGGCTTCAGGTATGCTTTGAGTATTATTGAGTATTTTTCACGCTGAAGTGTCAACCTGGTAGGTCAAATACCTGGCAGATGAGATTCAACTAAACTAAACCTATACATATGATATCACACATCAGGTGAACGTGCGGAATCTAAGCTATTATTTGCGCCAAGTTACTGTGATATATGGTTCGCGAGAAAATTAACATTGAACCGGCGTGCAATTTAGGCTAATCATATTTGCATTTTGCACACAGTGCACACCCATTACTCTCGGTTTAATATTTCACTAACCCTTCACACAACACGTGGTAAACCCAATATCACAATAAACAGCAAACCGTACCGAATACGAGAATATAAAACATGCCTTTGTACAATAAGTGGTTCCTAAGTAATCCGGTTTTGAAATTGCAACACATTTCTACATAGCCTCATTGGGGCGAAATTATAATGCATTCTAATGTAAACTATTTGTCAGTAGGCCTACATACATTTTTGTAAATTGCTCAGCCATAGATTATCCCACTATCATGGTTCTTATATTGTCAGGTTCCAGCCAATCCCATTACAGATAAATGAATATATTTATATTGCCATGCTTCCTAGTGACATTAATGCAAAAATATGAAGAAAATCAAATAACGAGACACAAATATTGATATAAAGCCTGACATAAGCCATATGCAAACATTCACATCATGCAGATATGGGTACATCCTGAAAAAGGAATAGCATGTAGGCTATAGGCTATGGCCATTACAACGACCAATATATTATCTTAAATAAACTAGCTGAATAACACAGGTGACCACTTCTGCATAATTTCATGGAGTGCCGAAATGTCAACACATTTTTTAACATTTCTGAACTGTGAAATGTAGCATATGTTTTTGTGGTTGTGAACTTATTGCAATATCACCTAACTGTTCCACCTGTGTGTGCATGGTTATAATTCTGAAGTGCAAAATAGCTTAGGCTACAGCACAAATATTTCCATAAAAATAAGCAAGTCTGACCTCTGAATTTATTTTGAAAGTGCAGCTGATTGATGCATTTAAAAGTTAAAATATACAAAACATTTCTTAAATTCTTACAAAACACCCACCCACTTTTTAGAATTGTTAGTTTGGACCCCCTCACTTTTGCCGTGCGAAATACCAGTGCTGTTTTCAGCATCTGTTTAGTGCTTCATTGTCATTTTCATTGGATTCACGGTTTAGTTTGATATTTAATTTACTTTTGGACTGTTTGATTATATTGTTAAATGTTGGGACTGATGGGCACTGAAATCTGGGGAGGTATTTGATGATCACTATTACGTTCCATGTAGTTGAAAGAGTGTCGGGATTTCAAACAAACCATCCGCTTTCATGCGTTCATTAAACGTCTGCGGTGCTGTAATGGAAACCTTATTGCGTAGCCAAGTAGCCTATTGAGTTATTTTTAAATTATGCATGATTTACTTTTTATTAATTCCGTAGGCTGGCTTTATTTTGCTTTTATTTGTATATACAGTGGGCATTGCTTTCAAATGGCCACTTCAGTCGCGCATTACGAGGCGTGAAGCTGCGTGAAGCTTTAGTACCACTTTCAGCCACTGTGCGTCGCACTGCCACTGTACATCGCTCTGTCAGTAGCCTGACTGCCGCCCCTTCTGAAAAAGCAGGAGGCTAGGCTACCTTTAAACGTAATTGTTACCGAGAGGAATCCCAGCTTACGAATTCAATAACAATGAATGAAAACGCACAATCTGGACATTTTATCATAACTCGGTTGCCGCTTTGGGTCGAATCAGTGACGCATGCACGTCAGGTCAAATTGAGCCATTGTATGTGTTCATAGCTATAACACAGAATATGCTGTGGCTGTACAAAAATCATCAACAATGGTCTAGATTGCTGGCACTCTAGGACAAAGCTCCTGAAAACAGCTTGGCATTCAATGAGTTAAGTTGGCAAAAGTTTGAACTAGCCAACTAGCTCCACTGGTGGGAAAACGCATGGGACTCAGCGCTGTCCAATTGCGTGCAGAGGGAATTTGAAAGACAACCGATTATCCCGCCCCTCGGACTGAGCACTGCGAATGGTGAGTGCCCAGACCCTACATTTTAATGTGGGTCTGGCTCGTCAGGCTAACATTTATGTACTTTGGCAATACAAATGTCTAACTATTTGTCATGTCAATAACCTTTTGAATTCGAATTGAATTTAATTGGATTATTGAATTGAATTGAGAGAGAGAGAGATTGATGAGGGGGCGAGGAAGGGGTCGAGAGAGAGGAAGACAGAAGGAAAGAGAGAGAGAGAGAGAGATTGATGAGGGGGTGAGGAAGGGGTCGAGAGAGAGGAAGACAGAAGGAAAGAGAGAGAGAGAGAGATTGATGAGGGGGCGAGGAAGGGGATGAGAGAGAGGAAGACAGAAGGAAGAGAGAGCTCTGCGAACGGTGAGTGCCCAGACCCTACATTTTAATGTGGGTCTGGCTCGTCAGGCTATTCATGTGCCTGAGAAAGGTTGGGAATAGGCACCCACCAGCCCAGCACTAAACTCTGAGCATGGTAAACAAAATTGGATATTTCAGGCAGTAAAAGCCCCGGTAAGAACCAAACTAGATTTGGTTCAAATCTACACACCTATGGCTACTGAAAAATGTAAGGTTCATTTAGCAAATGTTGTTTTGAAGTATTAAAAAACATCGTTGTTTTAAGAATTTTCAAACGAAATGGTTGGTCAGTGCCGGCCCGAGCCTTTTGGGGGCCCTAAGCAGAATTTGATTTGGGGGCCCCCTCCCACAACGCAGTCACCTGTGCTTGGCGATAATTGACAACTTCACACTATAATGTCATATTATAAATTAATACAGTTAGATTATGTATTAATACAGTGACTGATTATGAACTACTGTCCCCCTGGACACAGATGCATAAGGACTCGGTAGGCTCATTCAGTAATCCATCCTTGCTCACATGCCAAAAATGTTTTGGGGCTCCGCTCTAGACTTCTGGCCCCATGTGCTTGGTAAACCAATGTATTAATATAGTTGTTATTTACACCAACCCTGTCACCTTTTAATCTTAGAGGGTACTAAAATCACAGATTTATTTGAAACATTCATATTCAAAGTGAAGCACTAAGGGTGGTTTACTGAAGTTGAATTGACAAATAACAAAATACAACAGCATTTGTATTTGTTGTAAACAAGTACATCAGTTTAATGACTTGTTTTTCAACACATTTGCAGAACAAATCCGCAAATGTGCATTAAATGAGCAATCTTCAACTACAAAATAAAACCAAAATAGACAAACATTAATAATAAAAAAAATAGATACTTATTCCTACTTCGTTCCTGGCTTTCAGGCATCTGCAACTCTGCAGTGGACGAATCTGCAATGATTAAATAAATACATAAATAAATAAAAAAAACTATGTTAAATGTGTCATGTCATATTAACAGGCTATGTAACCATTTGCCATCAAGAAAACCTCACCTTCTGTGTCATCAGCCATGGAGGCAGACATTTGATATGGTAGAGTTAGGTAGAGGTAGAGATGTGCTCCAAAGTATTTTAACAGTGTCCCTGAAAAAAATTAAAATATTGCATAAGTGCATAGTTGATCGAGCAGAATAAGTTTATTTTGCTATCATTACTTACACTCATCAACAAGCAATTCCACATCTAACAATTCATATTATATTGGCAAATGAGGCATAATTGCAGTATAGTGAACGCTTAACATGGTGATCTACTGCAGCCTAAATATTAGGGTAGCACCGCTACATCACTTGCCACTATCTTAATCAAAAAGTCTATTTTCATCACAGAAGTCTCCCCACCCAAAATGGTATATTTTCTCAAACACTACCATCTCTCTCCAAAGATCGAGCAGAGCGCACGTACTGTTCCATCTTTGCCTATCAAGCTGGAACGTTACCGATGCCCAGAGTCGCGCTAGTCAGTGGGTTGGGGTTGGGACTGGGAGCCTGGGCTTAGCCTGCTGTTGCTATCAGACTTACCACTATGTCACATATTATATAGAACAGTAATAAACTATCAACACTTTCAAGTGCGAAATCAGAAACAATCCCTCTGTGGTAAATTTGCCTTCAGCTACGTTTTCATGTAGCTACTGTAGTGCTAATGTCCACTTCAGTCAGCTAGCTAACTTCAATTTACAACATAAGCCCACCTTTGGCTAGGGAACATGCTTGATTGAACATCCAAAACAATCTCAATATCCTTGACATCTGAAATACACCTAGATAAATGTATATTCATGGGAGACATTTCTCTGTTGATGGGATTTAGCTCTGGTGATGGCTTATATTAGATCATGACAGCTAGCTAGCTACCTCAAGCACAAAACATACTGTAAATAATCATGCAAACATACCTGTATCTTGCTCGGTTTTCTCCTCCTCTGTCATTTTCTTCTTTCTGTTTTCGGCACCAGAGGGATACGTCCTTTTTTGTGACTTTTCTTAACATTGCCGTCTCTTCCGATTTTTGAACTTGATGCAGTGTCTGCACGAATTGTCTATGCACCTGAGGTGTCTAGTTTATGCGCGTGACTCAAAGGCTGGCAGACACAGTAGAGGTAGGCAGGCATGTTTATCATGAAATCAGAATTTTATTTTTTTGAATTATTAATTGTTTCATTTATTCATTCATTGATGTCACTTGTTTACGTTATTTATTATGAAAAAAAAAAAAGAAACTCGATTGGCAGCCGCTTAGTTCGCTTATGCCTCAGGCCAGCCCTGTGGTTGGTAATTAGCACGTTTACGATATGTGTGTGTTTGTGTGGCTGAAGAAAGGGAATAGGCCTACACTTAGTTATCTGGCAAACACACACACACACACACCAGTGTTGCCACAGTTACCTTGAAAAAGTAATCTGATTACTGATTACTCCTTTAAAAAGTAACTTAGTTAATTTACTGATTACTTGATTTTAAAAGTAACTAAGTTAGATTACTTTATTAGTTACTTTCAGCAGCTGCCGATAACACCCCCACCGCCTCAACATATACATGATAACCGGTTTTGCCAATACTCACTATACTGGAAGTGCATGTACAGCAGCAACAATGTATTGCAGACATCCCAACCTAACCTACTTAGATACTGAAATGCAGATGTTTGTTCAATAATGTCTAGTCAGTACACCAAATAAGGAAGGCCTATTGATAGAAATTGTGATAGTAAAATATGTAGATTTTGGTAGTTTGGCCTTTTCATGTAGCCTTGGCAACTAGCCATGTATAGGCCTAGTAATATGCAAATGAAATTACACTTGTTAAACTCACCTCAACCAGTCTTTTGCAATCATTTAACCTTAATAACCTTACCTTGCAATCATTTAACCTTAATAAGTGAGCAATGCTAAAGTCACTGTTACAAACAGTGCAGTGTGCAATACTATCATTATGTTTTACTCTTATGAGACAATTAGGTACACTTTTGTGTAGTCTGATGTGAACAGTGTTGGGCAAGTTACTTCAAAAGCGTAATGCATTATTTATTACTTGTTACTGTCATCTCAAAGTAATTTGTTACATTACAATATTACTGTCTTTGAATTGTAAGGCATTACACTACGTTTACATTACTTTCACCAAAATAACAGGAAATATGGATTTGGTGTTCTCAATAGATCTTCATGTGTTCAATGTAGCTCATTACACGGCAGGAGGTGATGTGGTATGGCATAATGACTGAGCTAGGTTTAAGGCTAACAAAAGAACAATATAATGGTTGCAGTTATGGCTCATGGGACGATGTAGGCCCCAAAGGCCAAAGGTCACTCACAACTTAATATAGTAAAATATAGCCATAGTGAAATTGTATGTTGACTTTAAATGGTTCTCATCATTGCTGGTTGCCTTTCCTTCCACTTACAGTGGTGTAGACTTAATGCAAATAGTCTGTAAAAGCAACATTTTAGTTATTCTCACTGCTTGAAATGAGAAGTATAGCCTAACCATGTTAGATCTGTTGCATGAATGGCAGAGATAACTCAAATTCCCTTTCTACAGTCATCAAACAAGGCAATCAAATTCCAGGACCAGCATAGATGACTTTTTTAATTCTTGGATAATCTTCTCTGGTGCCAATTGAGCATTTCTCAATTTTGGATTAAAAAGCAAAGTAACTTCAGTTACTGAGAATTGTACCGAGTAAAATATTACTGAAATTGTATTGGTAATGCCTTACATTACTGCATTACAGCAAAAAGCAATGCATACTGTAATTACATTACATTTTTAATGCATTACTCCCAACACTGGATGTGAAATGGGTCTTAAATGTTCCTTTTTGAGGGCCACTGACTTGATGCTCCTGTTCCTAGATACACTGAACTGATTAATTAAGTTCGGAAGAAAAGAGGTATAAGCCCATCTACACTGAAAACTGATTGGTTGATTTAGCAAAAAAGACCAGGATGCTCTCTGTCTTGGATGCGCTTCAGGCACACATGCACCACTCCTCTCTCTCTCCCTCTCCGTTGTGTGCGCGTTAAACTCAGATGCACACGCGATTTGAAGTCCCGATGGCTTGCGTGCTCTTGTTCGCTCTAGGTTCCGGGAGATTTTATGTAATTTGCGGGCGTCAGGATATCAATATGTGGGAGACTCCCAAAACTCTGGGAGACTTGGGGATGTCTAGCGAGACAGCACTTTGTCGCCAGCACAGAATGTACAACGTAGGCTACCTTAATGTTGTCATGTTTAGCTGACACAAACTCAAAATAATGACTGTATAGATAAAATGTGCATCTCTCTCCTCCCTCCATTGTTGTTTACGTTTGTGTCGCTGCGTGGTTTTACACGTGAGTTGTCCTCATGCTGAAATGGTTGGTCAAAGTCAAAGTCAAAGTCAGCTTTATTGTCAATTTCTTCACATGTTCCAGACATACAAAGAGATCGAAATTACGTTTCTCACTATCCCACGGTGAAGACAAGACATATTTTACCAATTTAAGTCCACAGACAAACATAACATTCAAGTAAACAAAAAAGTAAGTAAATAAGTAAATAAGAGGGCACATATAATAATGAAAAAATAAGAGCAGCAAAATTTGGTTGAAATTGTGCATAGACAGTCAATAAAATACTAGTGCAAAGTCAGGCCAATAAAAGGCTTGGGTAGTTCTGTTTGACCTAAGTAAGAAAGAAAGTGGCATAGTGGTGCAAGTTATGTAAGAGCAGCAGAAGTGTTGTGTTTTCAGGACAACAACAACAAGTTGTAAAGTGTACAAGTGTGCAAGTGTGCAAGTGGAGTAGTGCAGGCGGCCATTGTGGGTCCAATGTCCAGGATGTTATGTAGCTGAGGGTGGAGGGGGGAGAGGAGGGAGAGAGTTCAGCATCCTTACAGCTTGGTGTATGAAGCTGTTGGTGAGTCTGGTAGTGCGGGAGCGCAGGCTTCTGTACCTCTTCCCAGAGGGCAGTAGATCAAACAGATTGTGAGCGGGGTGACTTGCATCACTCACAATTTTGGTCGCCTTGCGGGTGAGGTGGGAGGTGTAAATGTCCTTCAGGGAGGGGAGTGAAGCACCAATAATCCTTCCAGCTGTGTTCACTATGCGCTGCAGGGCTTTCCTGTTGTATTCAGTGCAGCTTCCGCCCCACACAGCGATACAGCTGGAGAGGATGCTCTCAATGGTGCCTCGGTAGAATGTGGTCATGATGGCTGGTGGAGCACTTGCTCGCCTGAGTTTCCGCAGGAAGTACAGGCGGCGCTGAGCTCTCTTCGCCAGTGATGCAGTGTTGGTGGTCCAGGAGAGGTCTTCACTGATGTGCACCCCCAGGAATTTGGTGCTGCTCGCTCTCTCCACCACAGCACCGTCGATGGTCAGTGGCAGGTGTTGGGTGTGACCTCTCCGGAAGTCAACAACAATCTCTTTGGTCTTGCTGACGTTCAGCAGGAGGTTGTTGTCCCTGCACCACGTGGTCAGATGGTCGACCTCCAGCCTGTATTGAGTCTCGTCGCCCTTGGTGATGAGACCCACCAGAGTTGTGTCGTCAGCAAATTTCACTATGTGATTGTTGCTGTAGGTTGCAGTGCAGTCATGCGTCAGCAGGGTGAAGAGCAGCGGACTGAGCACGCAGCCTTGGGGGGCCCCTGTGCTCAGTGTGATGCTGCTTGAGGTATTGTTGCCAACACGTACTACTTGGGGCCTCTGACAGAGGAAGTCCAGTAGCCAGTTGCAGAGGTAGGTACTGAGTCCCAGTTTGTCAAGTTTGCAGATGAGTTGTTGTGGTATTATGGTGTTGAATGCAGAACTGAAGTCTATAAACAGCAATCTCACATATGAGTCTCTTTTTTCCAGGTGGGTGAGGGCTGGGTGGAGGGCAGAGCAGATTGCATCCTCTGTAGACCGCTTGGCTCGGTATGCAAACTGGAAGGGGTCCAGGGTGGGGGGGAGAATGGATTTGATATGTGACATGACAAGCCGCTCAAAGCACTTCATGATGATGGGTGTCAGTGCCACAGGGCGGTAGTCATTGAAGCAGGATGGAGCAGTTTTCTTCGGCACAGGTATGATGGTGGCAGCTTTGAAACATGATGGGACGATGGCTTGCTTCAGGGAAGTGTTAAAGATGTCTGTGAAGGCATAGCCTACATGACGTTAGCCTAATCCCCGAGACAAGAAGAAAGCAAAGAATATATCTTTTTACTAAGGAAAATGACAAAAATAGTAACGCACAGTGACTTAGATAAGTAACTTTAATCTGATTACTGGTTTGTAAATAGTAGCGCGTTAGATTACTCATTACCGAAAAAAGTGGTCAAAATAGACTAACGCGTTACTGGCATCACTGACACACACACACACACACCTTTGGCTTAAGAAAGATGCTGCACCTTAGACTCCATGGTAGTGTCTTCTGGTAGTCTTCTCTTCTCATCAGGCTTGTGTGTGTGTGTGTGTGTGTGTGTGTGTGTTTGCCAATACGAAACAACATGAAAAAGGCCTCACTGCAAAACATTTACTGCCAATATGCAACAACATCAACACCCCCCCCACACACACACACACACACAACAACACCCCGCCCCCCCCTACACACACAGGTTGCTCTATTAACAATCTAACAAACCCCCCTCTTACACACACAGGTTGACACACAAACAACATAAAAAAGGCCTCACTGCAAAACGTTTAAAACCAATATGAAACAACATGAATCTGCAAAACGTTTACTGCCAATACGCAACAACATAAAAAAGGCCTCACTGCATAACCCTGTCCTGTTCCTTACAGACTTCTTTATGGTGTGTGTCTCTGTGGACTGAAATGTCACTTTTTAATGAGACACTCGTAAACATAAAGGCTGCTCTGAGAAACACATGCACGCACGCACACACGCACTGAGAAACCATAAGGGAGATCCAGTCTTTCAGAACTCTAGAAAAGAGGGCCAAACAAAGGCCTATTAGCCAAGACTATGAGAGGACCATCTAGCACACACACTCACTCTCTTTCTCTCTTTCCTCCACACATATCTACACCCCCCCCCCCCCCCCCCCCCCCACACACACACAGGTTGCTCTATTAACAATTTATTCCACTGCTTGGTTGAATTTCCCATTGTCCTACGTAATTTAGAACGACCATTAACCGTATGTTATTTGCACACCTATGAAGTAGATCCATTTTTTAGGCCGTATCACACTTAGTATATTAATTCGCTGAACTCGTGAAGTTTAAATGAACTGTCACGTTGCATCCGAGCTGTAAAATGCAGATGTTTAGAACATGGCAACATTGTAGCATATGACGGAGGTGGCTATTAGCTAGATGGATGACAGCAGGCTAAGTAAAATAGCGATGTTTCAAAGCTAAAGTTCATCAGAATCTTGGGATACGCCCGCTTGACAACGGGAGAGATAGAACTAACGACTAACTAACTAACGTAGCAACCATCCATTTAGAACTAATAACGGCAGTTTGTCCTGCAGGTTGAGAAATTAGTTGATATGTGTTGGAAGAAAGTAGTTCTACAAACAAGACAAGTTTTAGTGATTAAAACGTTTAAATTGTAACAGGAAATGAACACAACGCAAGTGGCAACAGTGGAATAAGTGGGATAATGGACTCCACGGTGGTCTGTTCACAGAAGTTAATACACTTTCGAGGTTTAAATGGCCCTCCGCTTCGCGTCGGGGCCGTTTTACAACCTCAACCGTGCATTAACTTCTGTGAACAGATCACCGTGTCGTCCATTATCCCTTACATAACACCCCCCCCACACACACACACACAGGTTGCTCTATTAACGATCTAACACCTCCCCCCCCCACACACACACACAGGTTGCTCTATTAACGATCTAACACCTCCCCCACACACACACACAGGTTGGTGATGTTTGGCTTATTAATTGTTCTTTATTTTTAAATGATTTTACCTTGTGCATTTTATATTTTCTTTTTATTATGATCTTTATTATTATTCTTTACTTTTTAAACCATTCTTTGACTGTTGCCCTTCTATGCTTTCATCAGCTATTCCTGTTTGCTTTTGTTTATGTAAAGCACATTGAATGACCTCTGTGTATGAAATGCGCTATATAAATAAAGTTGACTTGACTTGACACACTCTCTCTCTCTCTCTTTCTGTCTATCTCTCTTACACACACTGGTTGGTGATGTTTGACACACACACACTCTCTCTCCTACACACACTGGTTGGTGATGTTTGACTACATAAACAAACTTAATAAAAACATTTTCCTAAAAACATTATCTCACCCTAACAGAACCTTTTCGGTGAATCTGCAGACAGTTTCATTACTTTCCATTTTTCACACCCAACCACATATTTCTCTCAAAAAACAATGATGTGTATTCCATTACAGTCTAAAACAACTAGAAAAAGAAAGTTGTTCAAAATGTCAAAATTTGACATGTTTTATTAAAGGAACACAAACAACCCTGTTGGGAAATGAGCTTATTTTCCCCTGGAATTTCCCCTGAGGATCAATAAAGTATCTATCTATCTATCTATCTATCTATCTATCTATCTATCTATCTATCTATCTATCTATCTATCTATCTATCTATTGGGGGCAATAAAGTATCTATCTATCTATCTATTTATCATCTATACCCTTCTCTGTGCAATAACCCTGTCTGACATCGTTAGCCTAGCTTAACATAATTAACTGGAAGTGGGTTAGGCCAGTTAGCCTATAGC
>NC_055980.1:28479582-28497082 GCF_018492685.1 Alosa sapidissima
ACTCACGCACACACACACACATACACACACACTCACGCACACACACACACACAAATACACACACACTCACGCACACACACACACACAAATACACACACACTCACGCACACACACACACAAATACACACTCACGCACACACACACATACACACACACTCACGCACACACACACACACAAATACACACACACTCACGCACACACACGCACACATGCACGCGCACACACACACTCACGCTCGTGCGCACACACACACACACATGCTCGTGCGCACACACACATGCTCGCGTGCGCACACACACACACACTCACACACTCACACACAATCCTGAGAAAGTCCCAGGGCAATTCCAAGCAAAGGTCATCCTTACCATGGAAAATAAAAGTTGTGCTCATGCAAACAGAACTGTTGTTAAAATGTTCATTTAGGTCTATATTTTATTGTTAAATGTTCACTTAGATCTATATTTTATTGTTAAATGTTCACTTAGATCTATATTTTACTGTTAAATGTTCATTTAGGTCTACATTTTACTGTTAAATGTTCATCTATATTTTATTAAAATTTTAAAAATAGTTTATCGTTACTGATCTGATTGAATTTGATGAAAAATTACACTTTTTTGCATCATACATATGGTGTGCAACCATACAGAAACAACATTTTTCACATGGCAATATTATACATATTTAAAAAGTGGATGAATGGACCCAAAGTCTCCAACAGATTGTTATCATTTGACAAATCCAAGGGGATGGTAGAGCCGTGTGTGTGTGCTCAGCTTGCCTTTAAGAGCACCGCTCCTTCGGTTTGTAAGGCTCTTGTTTATAAGTCAGCAAGTTCCATGGCCATGTCACATCTATAATGTTTTGTAGGAAAGGTTTATGCTACACATACAGTGTTAATGCGACAATGTCCAAAGTGTCTGAGCAAAGCTGATTTATATCAATGTAAAGTATGATGAACAAATTGTGCCCCTTTTAAAACCTTTACTTACTTTTAAAACCTTTAACGGTGTGTTATGGATGTGACGTTATGGATGTTACATAATGTGAATTAACAGGAGTAGAGACTTTATTTTATCTCAAAGCTGATATGTGTGTGTGTGTGTGAGTGGGTTCTGATAGGCCTAGCGTGGTGGGGGTAATGTGTGTGTGTGTGTGTGTGTCTGTATGTGTGTGTCTGTATATGTGTGTGTGTGTTGGTTCTGTTAGGCCTAGCGCGGTGGGAGAGTGTGTGTGTGTGTGTATGTGTGTGTGTGTCTGTATATGTGTGTGTGTGTTGGTTCTGTTAGGCCTAGCACGGTGGGAGAGTGTGTGTGTGTGTGTATGTGTGTGTGTGTCTGTATATGTGTGTGTGTGTTGGTTCTGTTAGGCCTAGCGCGGTGGGAGAGTGTGTGTGTGTGTGTATGTGTGTGTGTGTCTGTATATGTGTGTGTGTGTTGGTTCTGGTAGGTCTAGCGCGGTGGGAGAGTGTGTGTGTGTGTACAGTATGTGTGTGTGTGTGGGTTCTGGTAGGCCTAGCGCGGTGGGAGAGTGTGTGTGTGTGTACAGTATGTGTGTGTGTGTCTGTATCGGTGGGAGAGTGTGTGTGTGTGTGTATGTGTGTGTGTGTGGGTTCTGGTAGGTCTAGGGCGGTGGGGGAGTGACCACCAAGTCTCCTGTTCCTTGGTGGTGTTTCAGTAAACCGGGAATCATTGACCAAAATTGATGACGGGAAAGAGAAAGAGTTTGTAGAAAACCTGTAGCCTAATCTCTCATAAAAGTGTGTTTCATGCCACGTCCATCACACTGATAAAATCCCATGTATTCTTAGGATGTAAATGATTATATGAATTTTGAGGATTGGTCACTATCCTGAGGACAGAGGTTATATTAAAAGTTAAAAATTAATTCACTTATACTAATTTTGTCAATGCAGCAGCATAGCATGTTCTACTCTGTTCCCACACAACACACTCACACACACATTCTAACCATTTATTTATGTCCACATGAAGAAAATGGTACAGGGACACAAGGATGCAGTACAATACGCAAACTCATGGACCAGTGGCAGCAGCAGATCTTCAAAATATCACTTAATAAGCACAATACTCAGTTATTAATAAGTACTTATGGGAATAAGTGTAGCCTATGTATGTGTGTGTGTGTGCGCGCGTCGCGTAGACAACAGGTGTTTATGCAGGGATACTGGATAACCGGCGAAGCCTGCAGGGTTCATATAATGACGTCTGTGTGTGTTTTCTCTTTCTGTCTGTGTGTGTGTGTGTGGGCGAGGATAAATACCGACGCAATCGCTGGTCTCATCTCTCATCTCAACTCCTCCCCGCAACCGCTGTTCTCCTCCCGCTACTCGCGCTGCTCTCTGGTCCCCAGCGTGTCAACTTAACGGGCTGCCTTGGAACGGACACCCAGACTGTCCGTGACGCATTAGAATCTGTGCAAAGAAGAACACCGTTTTAGTTTTAATTATTATCTGAAAAAGTAATTGTATTTAAAGGATGGTCAATTTGGAGGCAACGGTCGATTGTCCGATGAGGAAGTGATAGGCCTACATACTTATACTATACTTGTGTGCAAGATGCCGGCCATACAGAGTGAAGCTGAATCTTCAAAAGAAGGGTCGGAAGGAGTGTATTCTCGCCTGTGTCGGGGTGCATTTTAAGCCTTTTGCCATTGTAGCATCTTTGGACAACTTAACCGGATCCGCTCCCTGGAACCTGTGTTCGCGTGAAGGGAGAAGTGCTGAGACGTCACTATGGACAGCGCCTAGGCTCGAGGTGAGTTCGCGCCCACACTCACACACATGCGTGCCCTTTGGGCTGGGAGAATAGTCCACCCTTCCGCCGAACTCAGCCAAACCACGGCGAGAGTTTCAGTCAACATGTGATGCTAGTACATAATACTACTACATAATGTTAACATCATTTGGCTTCTTTCACTTTAACAAACTTCCAATGCTAATTGCTCTTTCTCCCAGCCTTTCTCTGGGGCGTGTGTGTGTGTGTGTGTGTGTGTGTGTGTGTCCACACTAATGTAATTTCCATTTTTACGCTCTGTGCCTGTGTGTGTGTGTGTGTGTGTGTGTGTGTTGTGTGAATGTGTGTGTGTGTGTGTGTGTGTTTAGCCTGAGGTGGTTGGTCTGGGTAAACACAGCTGAAAAAGTAGGCAGTCAGTCTCCACAGACACACTCACTCACACACACACACTTTTTCATACACACACACGCACACCCACACTGCATTTTCTCAGAATTCTGTTTGCAGTCATGGGCCATAAAAAAAGGCATTTAATAATAAACACACACTACTCAGAAATCACCTAGGGTGTAATGATACACACATACACACACACACACACTACTCAGAAATCACCTAGAGTGTAATGATACACACACACACTACTCAGAAATCACCTAGAGTGTAATAAACCATCAATCCTGTGTTGAGGACCAGCTGTCCCCTATGTTTCTCTCTCTCTCTCTCACACACACACACACACACACACACACACACACACACAGCACTGGCAAGCTCAATCGGCTGTCCCCCATGTTGGTGGTGTGTTTGTACTCGCAACAGCGTTCAGCGAAGCCCGTGTGTGTGCGCTTGACTGCGTGCGCACGTCACTGTCTGTATTTGGGCAACAGAGCTACCGGGGAGAGTACCGGGGTTTCTCTCTTCTGGTGGATGCAGCACACACACACACACACGCACACACACACACACACACACACACACACACAGAGACTACACACACACAGAGAACACACACACGCACACACGCACGCACACACACACACACACACACACACACACGCACACACGCACGCACGCACGCACGCACGCACGCACACACACACACACACACACGCACGCACGCACACACACACACACACACACACACACACACACACACACACATATAATCAAGGTTACAAGTGCCATTTCTTGAATGTCTTAACTGATCTTAGTTGCTCATTTCTGTCCCATTACTGGCCAGCGCGCGCGCACACACACACACACACACTGCATCTCTTCATCATTTATTCGTCACATGGAGCTAGGGGTGCACAATTAATCGAATTTTAATCACGATCACGATTTTGGCTTCCCACGATCAAATTTGCGTGATCGAGCGATATTAAAAATGCGTGCTCTACCCATAGAACCAACCTGGCAACCCATAGAACGCTCCGCTACAAAACAAATCAAGCGCTCCTTAAACCTGTCTGATCATGTGACTGCATGCAGCCTACCAATGACAGCTGCTCCCTGCACTGCTCAGCCTGATGCACTGCTCCGTTTGGATGCACTGTGGACTAATAGCATTATGTTAACTATTAGTAGGCTAGTTAGATTATACAAAAAACGACGATCAAAAATCAAATGTGTGGTATGTGTGGCGCAGCAGAAGGCCAAGAGCTTGTCCCCCGAAACGGATCATCCGTTGTTCGAAAATATTTCGGATTTCAGGTAAGTGAAGTTAACCAAAAACATAAGCATAGCAGGGCTCTCAACTCATACCGTGAAACACATCACACATGACGTAAACCACACATGCTTTTTTATCACGTTAACTTTTAGTCCTTGTTTGCTTCCACCGATAGAGCCAATAATAACAGTTGAGCTAACGACGGGATCCGTGAATTTATTCATGTATTTTATAAGCTACATGTGCAACCTACAATGCATATGCGTTTCAAGACAGCCTACGCAAAACGAGTGAACAATAATGAAAATGTAGCCTAAAACAGGGGTGTCCAAACTGCGGCCCGCCACCCACTTTAATCCGGCCCGCCGAGCATTTATTAGTTTATCATAGGCTGCTCGCTATTTCTTTCCAGCGATAGACGACGTTGTGGTCAACTTTAGGCTACTGTAAACTGCTTTACACTCTTCTTAGACAACGTTTACAATGTCAATGTCAAAACAGCTTGTTACATCAAGATAGATAGTATCTCCATAGCAGCAGATCTAACTATGTTATGCTACTCCATTTGGGAACGTATTTGAGTGCACGAGAGGAAGAGAGCGCGATGGCAACAGTAGTTCCCACTACTGACCATTATAAACTGTAAGAGGGCACAGCCATAGGCACAGCACTAGCCATAGCAAAGAGTCTTAAAGTGACAGTGCACCATTTATAAATTATTTAAACAGCATCAAATTAACAGTATTTCTTAAGAAATGAAATCGTCATTTAAATAATACAAAATGTTATTATTATTATTATTATTATTATTAGTGTGTGGCCCGCCGGCCAATTTTCAAAACCCAATGTGGTCCTTGAGTCAAAAAGTTTGGAAACCCCTGGACTAAGCGATTAAACTCAGGAACAAGAAGCAGAGCTTAACTGGCTACTGGGGAGCGTTGGGAGGATTCAGGAACAAGAAGCAGAGCTTAACTGGCTACTGGGGAGCGTTGGGAGGATTCAGGAACAAGAAGCAGAGCTTAACTGGCTACTGGGGAGCGTTGGGAGGATTCAGGAACAAGAAGCAGAGCTTAACTGGCTACTGGGGAGCGTTGGGAGGATTACCGGTGGGCCGTTAACGTTTCCCCAAATATTAACAAAGTAGCATGCACAAAAAAATTGTTTGGAAGTTTGGAAGTCGCAGTCAAGTCTATATTTGCAGTAATTTAGGGGAGTAAGTGTGAGGGGAAGAATTTGGGTGAGCCAGATAGCAAGTCCATTATGTTTAGGGAAAAAATATTTTTGTCACTAAAATTAATTAATAATCGTGATAAATGATCGTGATCTCAATATTGATCAAAAATAATCATGTGATTATCATTTTGGCCATAATCGTGCAGCCCTACATGGAGCTACTGTTAAACAAACACACACACACACACACACACATACACACACACACACACACACACATGCCTTTCGGTCTCATTACTGGCCAGCCAAATGCTCGGCTGCTTGGGTTCTGTTGTTTGGGTTCCGCTGTGAGCACTCCAGTGCTCAGCTTGAGTCCTTGAGTTCTCACACACCAGACAGGGCTTGTCAATGCACTTGAGTTGCTACATGGGGGCCACTCTGTTGATCAGGGAGCTGTAGGTTAGAGAGGCTGTAGGCTACTCCCAGGCTGTACACTGTGGGCCACTCCCTGATAGATGGACGGAGTGTGGTGACCAGTCGACCGGACAGGAGATGCTTCACCAGAGGATCTGATACTTCCTGTGAACAGACCTGTTCCAGAGGCATGTGCTGTCAGGGAGGCTACAGAAAGATGTGTGGGTGTGTGTGTGTGTGTGTGTGTGCTGTGTGTGTGCGGGTGCGAGGGCGCATGCGCGAATGTGTGTGTTTGTGCGATTGTGTGTGTTTGTGCGTGTGTGTGTGTTTGTGTGCGTGTGTGTGTGTTTGTGTGTGTGTGTGTGTGAGAGAGAGAGAGAGAGAGAGAGAGTATGTCTGTGTGTGTGTGTGTGTTGAATACTGTTTGTGTCTTTGTAGCATCCTTTCAACTCGGCGTCCCTTTTGTTTCAGATTCACCCATGATGACGGATCCTTTTTCCTCCTCCTCCTCTCCTCTCTCCATCACTATGGAAACGGACGTTCTAGGCGGAGCGGGGGGGAACATTACGACGGACTCTGCGGCGTTGGTGGCCGGGAACGTCTCGGGCCCGCCGCCTCCCTTTGAGAACTCGTGGAGCGTGGTGACCGCGCTTATCTCGCTCAGCGTCTTCCTCTTTGGCCTGGTGGGCAACACGCTGGCCATCTACGTGGTCCTGCGCTACGCCAAGATGAAGACGGTGACCAACACCTACATCCTGAACCTGGCCGTCGCTGACCAGCTGTTCATCCTCGGCATGCCGTTCCTCACCACGCAGAACGTCTTGTCCTACTGGCCATTCGGCGACTTCATGTGCCGCCTGGTGATGACCACGGACTCCATCAACCAGTTCACCAGCACCTTCTGCCTGACCGTGATGAGCATCGACCGCTACCTGGCCGTGGTGCACCCCATCCGCTCGCAGCGCTGGCGGCGCCCCCGTGTGGCCAAGGCCATCAGCGTGCTGGTGTGGACGCTGGCCGTGCTGGTGGTGCTGCCCGTGGGCATCTTCTCCAGCGCCCAGAACCCACACAACTCCTGCAACGTCAACTGGCCCGAGCCCAAGCCCCTGTGGGACACCGTCTTCATCATCTACACGGCCACGCTGGGCTTCCTGCTGCCCCTACTGGTCATCTGCCTCTGCTACCTGCTCATCGTCATCAAGGTGTGTATATGTACGTACGTGTGTGTGTGTGTAAGGTGTGTGTGTGTGTGTGTGTGTGTCTTCATCATCTACATGGCCATGCTGGGCTTCCTGCTGCCCCTACTGGTCATCTTCCTCTTGTTACCTGCTCATCGTCATCAAGGTGTGTATATGTACGTACGTGTGTGTGTGTGTAAGGTGTGTGTGTGTGTGTGTGTGTGTGTGTGTGTGTGTGTGTGTGTGTGTGTGTCTTCATCATCTACATGGCCATGCTGGGCTTCCTGCTGCCCCTACTGGTCATCTTCCTCTTGTTACCTGCTCATCGTCATCAAGGTGTGTATATGTACGTACGTGTGTGTGTGTGTAAGGTGTGTGTGTGTGTGTGTGTGTGTGTGTGTGTGTGTGTGTGTGTGTGTGTGTGTCTTCATCATCTACATGGCCATGCTGGGCTTCCTGCTACCGCTACTGGTCATCTGCCTCTTGTTACCTGCTCATCGTCATCAAGGTGTGTATACTGTATGTACGTACGTGTGTGTGTGTGTGTGTGTGTGTGTAAGGTGTGTGTGTGTGCATGCGTGCACGTGTTTGCGTGTGTGTGCGTGTGTATGTGTGTGTGTGTGTGTGTGTGTACATGCACCTGTGTGTGTGTGTGTGTGTGTGTGTGTGTGTGTGTGTGCGTGCGTGCGCCTGTGTGTGTGTGTGCGTGCGCACGTGCGCGTGTGTGTGTCTTCATTAGCTACACAGCTACGCTGGACATCCTGCTCCTACTGCTCATCATCAAGGTCACACACACGCTTTAGAGGTCAAAGCTTTAGGGGTGCCTCATCATGAAGGTCACACAGTGTGTACTGTATGTGATTATGGCCGTGTTTTGTGTGATTGTGTGTGTGTGTGTGATTATGGCCGTGGTTTGTGTGAGTGTGTATGTGTGTGTGTGTGATTATGGCCGTGCCATGTGTATGCATGAGTGTGAATGTATGAATGTGACTGACTATATTATAATATTAATATGTTATATGTCTACTCTGTGTGTCTGTGACAGTGATTGTGACTGAGTGTGAATTCATAATTATTATACTGGTAATCAATAAATTATTATAATTACACAAATTATTGTGACTGTCTGTGGTCATTGTGACTGACTGTCTGTAGTCATTATGACACTGTCTGTTGTCATTATGACTCTGCATGTGGTCATTGTGACTGACTGTCTGTTGTCATTATGTCTTTGTCTGTAGTCATTATGACTCTGTATGTGGTCATTGTGACTGACTGTCTGTTGTCATTATGGCTCTGTCTGTAGTCACTATGACTCTGTCTGTGGTCATTGTGACTGTCTGTCTGTACTCTGTCTGTGGTCATTGTCCAGGTGAAGTCGGCGGGTGTGCGGGCGGGCCTGACGACGCGGCGGCGCTCGGAGCGCAAGGTGACACGCATGGTGGTGGTCATCGTGGTGGTGTTCGTGCTCTGCTGGCTGCCCTTCTTCATCCTCAACATCGTGAACCTGGTGGTCATCCTGCCCGAGAACAGCCTCATGGCGGCCGTTTACTTCTTCGTCGTCACGCTCACCTACGTCAACAGCTGCGCCAACCCCCTCCTCTACGGCTTCCTGTCCGAGAACTTCCGCCAGAGCTTCCGTAAGGTGCTGTGTCTCCACAAGGCCAGCGGGGCGGTCGCCGACGGAGACATGGGCTGTCCCAGCCCAGTGGCGCGAAAGAACCGAGGAACCAGAGGATTCCTGACACGGAACCAGCCCGACTTCAACGGACATGCGCAGATCACCCAGGTGAGCACACACACAGACATGAGCACAGTGACTGCACACATAGTGTGGAGGTGAGGTTCTCTTAGTGTGGAAGTAAGGTTCTCTCAGTGTGGAGGTGAGGTTCTCTTAGTGTGGAAGTAAGGTTCTCTCAGTGTGGAGGTGAGGTTCTCGAAGTGTGGAAGTGAGGTTCTCTCAGTGTGGAGGTGAGGTTCTCGAAGTGTGGAAGTGAGGTTCTCTCAGTGTGGAGGTCAGGTTCTCGAAATGTGGAAGTGAGGTTCTCTCAGTGTGGAAGTGAGGTTCTCTAAGTGTGGAGGTGAGGTTCTCTCAGTGTGGAAGTGAGGTTCTCTAAGTGTGGAGGTGAGGTTCTCTATTTGTGGAGGTGAGGTTCTCTCTGAGGCACTGAGGCTTTACAGATTAACGCTCAGTTCCTTCGTACTTGGGCTGAAGACACATCCGTGTGTGTTTCCATCGTCTTCATCGTTTTTGGGTGATTAGTGAAATGTAATGAGCTGGAGCTGGCGTCTTTCACCTGAGGAGGTTTGGCGTTCCTCAGGCTTGTCACATCTGAGAGGAAACTCTGAGGAGGTTTGGCGTTCCTCAGGCTTGTCACATCTGAGGAGGTTTGGCGTTCCTCAGGCTTGTCACATCTGAGGAGGTTTGGCGTTCCTCAGGCTTGTCACATCTGAGGAGGTTTGGCGTTTCTTTAGGCTTTTCACATCTGAGGAGGTTTGCCGTTCCTCAGGCTTGTCACATCTGAGGAGGTTTGGCGTTCCTCAGGCTTGTCACATCTGAGGAGGTTTGGCGTTCCTCAGGCTTGTCACATCTGAGGAGGTTTGGCGTTTCTTTAGGCTTTTCACATCTGAGGAGGTTTGCCGTTCCTCAGGCTTGTCACATCTGAGGAGGTTTGGCGTTTCTTTAGGCTTTTCACATCTGAGGAGGTTTGCTGGTCCTCAGGCTTGTCACATCTGAGAGGAAACTCTGAGGAGGTTTGGCGTTCCTCAGGCTTGTCACATCTGAGGAGGTTTGCTGTTCCTCGGGCTTGTCACATCTGAGGAGGTTTGGCGTTTCTTTAGGCTTGTCACATCTGAGGAGGTTTGCCGTTCCTCAGGCTTGTCACATCTGAGGAGGTTTGGTGTTTCTTTAGGCTTGTGACATCTGAGAGGAAACTCTGAGGAGGTTTGGCGTTTCTTTAAGCTTGTCACATCTGAGGAGGTTTGCCGTTCCTCAGGCTTGTCACATCTGAGAGGAAACTCTGAGGAGGTTTGGCGTTCCTCAGGCTTGTCACATCTGAGGAGGTTTGGCGTTTCTTTAAGCTTGTCACATCTGAGGAGGTTTGGCGTTCCTCAGGCTTGTCACATCTGAGGAGGTTTGGCTTTCCTCAGGCTTGTCACATCTGAGATGAAACTCAAGGCTGTAAAAAGATCTGTTGTGTTTCAGAGAGATGTGATCTAGGACCCCCACAGCCATGATGCCTCCATGCTGTCCATAGTCATGACGACAGTCAACTGTTTTGGTAACACTGCCTTTGTCTCTGCCCCTATGACAGGGCTGTCGACATGGCAACAGTGTCGTCAACATGCCGCCATACCTGTGGTATTGTGAGTGAACAAATGTGTAAAGTCAGTAGGGTTGCACGGTGCGATACCCTGAAATTAAAAATGTCACAATGCCTAATTTTATTAGTATCGATTAGGGTTGGGTATCGGGTATATTGGGTATTGGGTATATAGGGTATGCTAAATCGATACTTTTATAACTGATAAGACAAATTTGAACATGAAATTGAACTGTTATATTCAATTTACTATCAATATCTCATTGCTCCTACGCATAATACATTTAAATGTTAAAACAGCTTGCCATGGAACTGCCAGTCATGGACAACGGCATTTGTAAGCAAGCTATTCTAACAGGGACTCTACTTTCCAGTTAATTCAGTGTGTTCCCAAATGCTTCAAGGAATTTCATGTCTTCCCCCATAACACGCAATAGTTTTGAACATGTTAGGCTACATGTCGGTGTTGAAGTGTTTAGATTGTGTGCAGCCGTGGCCTACTGGTTAGCACTTCAGACTTGTAACCGAAGGGTTGCCGGTTCGAACCCCGACCAGTAGGCACGGCTGAAGTGCCCTTGAGCAAGGCACCTAACCCTTCACTGCTCCCCGAGCGCCGCTGTTGATGCAGGCAGCTCACTGCGCCAGGATTAGTGTGTGCTTCACCTCACTGTGTGTACACTGTGTGCTGTTTGTGTTTCACTAATTCACGGATTAGGATAAATGCAGAGGCCAAATTTCCCTCACGGGATCAAAAGAGTATATATACTTATACTTATATAGGGATCAAAAGAGTATATATACTTATACTATATGATTCCCAGCGCTAGTAGGCATTTTAACAGCAACTATGGCTATGTGTTAACACCAGTCAGCTGAGTTTAATTAGCGATAACGTACGGAGATGGTTCCGTAGCCTCTTTGACAGCTCAGTGACAGTGACATCAGGTATGTAACCTATTTATGTTTTTGCCAGCTAACTTTTAATATGATCTTCATATTCATTGTGATGCTATATGGGCCTCATGCACATGAACAATTTATATCATGCCATTATGTTGTTTAGAACACACCGTGAAATAAAGTTTTCACCTTACAACTTGCTGATAACATTTCAAATAAATGCCAGTTAGCGCATTAGCGAGGATATTGTGTAACGTATACTGTTGATGTTGTTTCATAGCCTTTTGCTTGTGGTTCATAGCCTTTGCTTCAAGGCCCACTGCTAGATTTTGACTAGATTTAGAGCTCGTGATATCGCTTTAAAGTAAGCTACGTGGGCTCACGCAAGCTGTCAAACACTGTCCACTCGCCTATTTATTGCACCCCTCTGGTTTATACATGCAGTGTTTATGTTAGCTAACTGTATCTGGATGTGCTGCTATCAGAGCAAGACGTTAGAGATGGCGCATGACATGCAGTGATGCCTCGTATAAAAAAAAAAACGCTATTTAAGCACCGAAATGAGGCACCAAAATCCATATTATTATTCGATGCAGTTACTACCGTTTGCGTCGGCACCGGTGCCATATTAGAACCGTGTTTCGGTGACCAACCCTAGTATCGATACTTTAAAAATGGCCGTGTTCTTTTGAAGTAACATGTGAGAGCGCAAAGCGTGCTTCGAGTGCCTCCTCTAGCCTGCGCGTCTTTTCTCCTCTCACACACACACACACACACACACACACACACACTTCAAGTGCCTCCCCTAGCCTGCGCGTCTTTTCTCCTCACACACACGTTATTAGCTGTCGTCATACTACAATCACTACAGTCACTAGAGTCATCTTGAACATTGCAAGACACTCATCTCTTCTATGATCCCAGAAAGATTTTCTTCGACTCGTTAGTTTTTTGAACATGTATTTTATCTAATGACACAGAAAGCATAACAAATTGCATCCACATCCTTGTTTTGCACTATATGCAACTATTTTTCACTAGCCTAAAACTGTGAGACTGAAGGCTAATTACCCTCACGTATTTTGCGTGTGTGTGTGTGTGTGTGTGTGTGTATCCATGCTGGATCAGACACACAACCATACACACATGTAAACATAAACACACGTAAACACACATGTAAACATAAACACAGAGAAACACACATGTAAACATAAACACAGAGAAACACACATGTAAACGTAAACACACATGTAAACATAAACACATGTAAACACACATGTAAACATAAACACATGTAAACACACATGTAAACATAAACACACGTAAACACACATGTAAACATAAACACATGTAAACACACATGTAAACATAAACACATGTGACCATACTGGATGACACATCTCTCTCTCTCTCTGGGATTTTATCTCGTCTGCTGCCGCTGTTGTGTTGTTTTGTCGTCCATAGTTGTTTTAATGCTTGAGTAATCGCTGTGTGTGTGTGTGTGTGTGTGTGTGTGTGTGTATGTGTGTGTGTGTGTGTTTTGTAGTCCATAGTTGTTTTAATGGTTGAGTAATCGCTGTGTGTGTGTGTGTGTGTGTGTGTGTGTGTGTGTGTGTGTGTGTGTGTATGTGTGTGTGTGTGTTTTGTCTTCCATAGTTGTTTTAATGCTTGAGTAATGGCTGTGTGTGTGTGTGTGTGTGTGTGTGTGTGTGTATGTGTGTGTGTGTGTTTTGTCTTCCATAGTTGTTTTAATGGTTGAGTAATCGCTGTGTGTGTGTGTGTGTGTGTGTGTGTGTGTATTTGTGTGTGTGTGTTTTGTCTTCCATAGTTGTTTTAATGGTTGAGTAATCGCTGTGTGTGTGTGTGTGTGTGTGTGTGTGTGTATGTGTGTGTGTGTGTTTTGTCTTCCATAGTTGTTTTAATGCTTGAGTAATCGCTGTGTGTGTGTGTGTGTGTGTGTGTGTGTGTGTGTGTGTGTGTGTGTGTGTGTGTGTGTGTGTGTGTGTTTTGTCTTCCATAGTTGTTTTAATGCTTGAGTAATCGCTGTGTGTGTGTGTGTGTGTGTGTGTGTGTGTGTGTGTGTGTGTGTATGTGTGTGTGTGTGTTTTGTCTTCCATAGTTGTTTTAATGCTTGAGTAATCGCTGTGTGTGTGTGTGTGTGTGTGTGTGTGTGTGTGTGTGTGTGTGTCTGTGTGTGTGTGTGTGTGTGTGTGTGTGTGTGTGTGTGTGTGTGCTTGAGTAATGGCTGCCAAACAATGCTGCAAAACCTCATTTGTCTTACTTCTCCACTGAAGCGGAATTTCATTCCTTTTACCAGGAGAGCACTTCTGCAGGACAGACTATGTGTGTGTGTGTGTGTGTGCATGTTTGTGTGTGTATGTGGTTGTTTGTGTGTGTGTGCATGTTTGTGTGTGTGTTAGTGTGTGTGTTTGTGTGTGTATGTGCTTGTTTGTGTGTGTGTGCATGTTTGTGTGTGTGTGTGTTAGTGTGTGTGTTTGTGTGTGTACGTGCTTGTTTGTGTTTGTGTTTGTGTTTGTGTGTGTATGTGCTTGTTTGTGTTTGTGTGTTTGTGTGTGTATGTGCTTGTTTGTGTGTTTGTGTGTGTATGTGCTTGTTTGTGTGTTTGTGTTTGTGTGTGTATGTGCTTGTTTGTGTGTTTGTGTGTGTATGCGCTTGTTTGTGTGTTTGTGTTTGTGTGTGTATGTGCTTGTTTGTGTGTTTGTGTTTGTGTGTGTATGTGCTTGTTTGTGTGTGTGTGTTTGTGTGTGTATGTGCTTGTTTGTGTGTTTGTGTGTGTATGTGCTTGTTTGTGTGTTTGTGTTTGTATGTGCTTGTTTGTGTGTGTGTGTTTGTGTGTGTACGTGCTTGTTTGTGTGTGTGAGAGAGCAAGAGAGAGACAGAGAGTATTTGAGTGGGTGTCTGAAAGAGAATGAAAAACATGTGTGTGTTTTTGAGAGACAGAGAGAGAGAGAGAGAGAGAGAGAGAGAGAGAGAGAGTGCAGCAGAGCTGTTGGAAACTGCAACATTGTAACATCTGGCTACCACGGCAACCATGCTAGGGCAGAGCAGAGAGGTGGAGTTTCCTAACAGTTGCAAATCTGAAGTACAGAGAAGAACTTCTTTAAGAAAATCCTGACACTCTTTTCTGTGACTATATTTGCATCAAGGGCGAGAGAATAAAAAACAACCTAATCTTCCACACAAACTGTGTACCTGAATGGAAAGAAGCCATATACAGTGAATACAAGTTTACAGTTCCCCTCCCCCTTCACACACACACACACACAGCCCCCTCTGCCTGCACTAGCCACTCCCCCTTCCCCTTCACACACACACACACACAGCCCCCTCTGCGTGTACTAGCCACTCCCCCTCCCCCTTCACACACACACAGCCCCCTCTGCGTGTACTAGCCACTCCCCCATCAAAGATTGTTAAGGAGGAGCAAGATACTTCGTCGTAGTTCATGTCTATGGGCGCGAAATGGGGATCGAGTCCTGTCTGCATAAAGAGGCGTGTCGATGACGTATTGACGAGCATACGTTGCAACCGGCCAACAGCAGCGGCATAAATAACCGGCGCACACCTGATATAAGGTCGATTTTCTCCAGACTGGAATGCTCAAAAATGCTAAAAATGTACCTGAAATGTTCAGAAGGGTTTGAGGATCATGAAAACGTGCCCGAAATTCACATTCCTAACTCTATTGAACTAAGACTTTAGCATATGTGGTGAAATTCTGAGCTATGCCCGTAGACTATGCCAGTCGCTGCCTCTGCTCTGCATAAAGGGCAGACCCCCCCCCCCCCCGGCGTGCAATCCCGGAAGTGTTCCTGATGAAATATCTTGCTTCGCCTTAACAATCTTTAGCTGAGGAACAGCTTGGCCCTGCTGGAGCTGGACACTGTGTACTGTGTGTGTGCATGTTTGTGTGTGTGTGTGTTTGTGTGTGTATGTGCTTGTTTGTGTGTGTGTGTGCATGTTTGTGTGTGTATGTGTTTGTGTGTGTATGTGCTTGTTTGTGTGTGTGTGCATGTTTGTGTGTGTGTTTCTGTGTGTATGTGCTTGTTTGTGTTTTTGTGTGTGTATGTGCTTGTTTGTGTGTGTGTGTTAGTGTGTGTGTTAGTGTGTGTGTGTGTTAGTGTGTGTGTTTGTGTGTGTATGTGCTTGTTTGTGTGTGTGTGCATGTTTGTGTGTGTGTGTGTGTTAGTGTGTGTGTTTGTGTGTGTACGTGCTTGTTTGTGTGTTTGTGTTTGTGTGTGTATGTGCTTGTTTGTGTGTTTGTGTTTGTGTGTGTATGTGTTTGTTTGTGTGTTTGTGTGTGTATGTGCTTGTTTGTGTGTTTGTGTTTGTGTGTGTATGTGCTTGTTTGTGTGTGTGTGCATGTTTGTGTGTGTGTGTGTTAGTGTGTGTGTTTGTGTGTGTATGTGCTTGTTTGTGTTTGTGTTTGTGTTTGTATGTGTATGTGCTTGTTTGTGTTTGTGTGTTTGTGTGTGTATGTGCTTGTTTGTGTGTTTGTGTGTGTATGTGCTTGTTTGTGTGTTTGTGTTTGTGTGTGTATGTGCTTGTTTGTGTGTTTGTGTGTGTATGTGCTTGTTTGTGTGTTTGTGTGTGTATGTGCTTGTTTGTGTTTGTGTGTTTGTGTGTGTATGTGCTTGTTTGTGTGTTTGTGTGTGTATGTGCTTGTTTGTGTGTTTGTGTTTGTGTGTGTATGTGCTTGTTTGTGTGTTTGTGTGTGTATGTGCTTGTTTGTGTGTGTGTGTTTGTGTGTGTACGTACTTGTTTGTGTGTGTGAGAGAGCAAGAGAGTGACAGAGAGTATTTGAGTGGGTGTCTGAAAGAGAATGAAAAACATGTGTGTGTTTTTGAGAGACAGAGAGAGAGAGAGAGAGAGAGAGAGAGAGAGAGAGTGCAGCAGAGCTGTTGGAAACTGCAACATTGTAACATCTGGCACATCATGTACACCACACCAGCACACCATGGCAACCATGAGAGCAGAGAGGGAGTTTCCTAACAGTAGGTGGGGGGGGGGGGTTATTTCATGAAAATGTTCAACTTTAGCCCAGATTTTCTAATGCTCCCATGAACCCCCCACACCCTGAAAATAATTTTTTCAACCCTGAAAATGTGTGTTTTTGCCAACTTTCAAAGTACATAGTGGATTTATGTTCATGCTGGGTCCTTTAAAGGAATTTCATGTGGCATGCAATGCCGTAAGAGTACTTTGCACTACAAAGGGTATAGTGTCAAGGTCATATTTTAGGTCAAAGGTCACAAAAATGGCTCAAAAGGCCTATTTTTTGCAAAAAAAACACAATATTTGAACATTTTGTTAAAGGACAAGTTCGGTATTTTACACTTAAAGCCCTGTTTTCAGATAGTTTATGATTAAATAGAACGTTTAAGATTGAAATTTGGACACATGCTGCTGTCCTGAGAATTTTCGGTTTCTGTGGTAGTGCCCCCCCCCCCCCCCCAGAACGCTGCAAAGGTGCACTGGAACAATCCTTCCTAAAACGCATTAAACTTTCTTTTACAAAGATGTGAAACTCACCGAGTGGTCAGGGGTGTTCGCTGATATGCTCACACAAAAATCGCTGCAACGATTTTTATGTGTAGACAACGTTACAAACTAACCCCATGCATTTTTTGAGTGCTGTGTCTCCTCATTAGAAAGTCTCTGGTATCATCTGCTGTATTTACCTGCTCTGAGATACTATCAGTAGATTCAGTGGTGGTCTATGGTTGCCTCCCCCATAGCTTCTTCGTATGTTGACCCAACCAATGCTGTATCCGCCCTCTTCCGTTCCTCTTCCTTGTTCTGCACGCTGCAGGGCCTTTTCTCTCGCATTCTTTCGTTCCATTGTTCGCTCCCACTTTCTATCAACCTGCTCCTCACAGTAACCTTTGCAGTCATTACGCAAGAACTGCCATTTCTCACCCCCATCTTGACCCTAAAAAGGTTTTCTTGGGACTCTCGTGCCGATTTGTTTCCATATCCCCATTGTACTCCTTCATGTCAGTTTACCATTTCTCACTTTGTTTGGACTGTGGCCAATTCATATTGGCGAGGAAGCC
>NC_055980.1:28502082-28507082 GCF_018492685.1 Alosa sapidissima
CAGGAAATGACCGCAGGTTGGATTCAAACCTGCATCCCCGGGAACACTCGGCCTGTATATGCTATGAGCACTGTAGCCTGCTGCGCCACAGCGCCTCCTAGAGGTTACCTGTTACCTGGCTGGAGCTCTTCCGTCACCTAAACTTTGCTTCATGTGTTGCCCAGGCAGGTCAATATTGGGTTCACTATACTATAGCTGCTGTTGCTATAGGCAGGTCAATATTGGGTTCACTATACTATAGCTGCTGTTGCTATAGGCAGGTCAATATTGGGTTCACTATACTATAGCTGCTGTTGCTATAGGCAGGTCAATATTGGGTTCACTACTGCTGTGACTATAGGCAGGTCAGTATTGGGTTCACTGTAGCTGCTGCTGTTGCTATAGGCAGGTCAATATGCTGTGACTATAGGCAGGTCAATATTGGGTTCACTATAGTGGCTATAGGCAGGTCAATATTGGGTTCACTATAGCTGCTGCTGTTGCTATAGGCAGGTCAATATTGGGTTCACTATAGTGGCTATAGGCAGGTCAATATTGGGTTCACTATAGTGGCTATAGGCAGGTCAATATTGGGTTCACTATAGCTGCTGCTGTTGCTATAGGCAGGTCAATATTGGGTCCACTATAGCTGCTGCTGTTGCTATAGGCAGGTCAATATGCTGTGGCTATAGGCAGGTCAATATTGGGTTCACTATAGTGGCTATAGGCAGGTCAATATTGGGTCCACTATAGCTGCTGCTGTTGCTATAGGCAGGTCAATATTGGGTTCACTATAGTGGCTATAGGCAGGTCAATATTGGGTTCACCTCAAAAAAATGATGCAAAAGGTTTTTTTTATGGATGCTGGTTGGACATGGCTAAATAACATACTAAAAATCTAGTCAAATCTGACCTTGGGAAAGGGGTCATTTTTGAGATGGCCGCCAAAATGGAGGTAAGAATGGCTACAGTATCTCAATTACTATTCAGCCTACAGAGGTGAAATTGTGTCAAATGATGGTCATATGAAACAAGAATATGATTTTAAATGTTGACATTGAAAATGTTTCAATGCCCTACGTTTTTCAGCCATATATTAAAATCAATGCATTTTAATACAGAGCAAATGCAATGCAGGAATATGTACCATGTCCATGGCATGGAGGAAGATAAGACATGTCTTATCTCATCTACAGGTTATATATGCTTTCAGGAAATATATCGTTTAAGGTGTTTAATTTGTTTTCCTTGCACTGTATATGCCAAAATGTATCCACTTTACACTAGATTGGCCTATAGAGAACAGAGTATGTATTATGCAGTCTGTGGGGGAAGATGGGACACAAGTTGATTGATGTTATATTTCATGTACAGGGTATATGCTCTTAGAATATGTATAGTTCTGGCTGTTCTATGACTTTAGTGAACCATGACCCATGCATAGGCATGCATTGTATATTAGTGAACCACGACCCATGCATAGGCATGCATTGTATATTTGTGTACATCAAATACATGTTGGCATCTATCATTAGGGGGGAGCTAATTAAACTTAATCTTAAACTATATTTATTAGTATATCAGAAATAATTACTACATCCTTATTCATCGTCATCCTCCGACTCCTCTGAAAAGAACTTGTGCGGATTGTCACATTGTTCATGTTGACATGTTCCACAGGCAGCAGTGCAGGCTAATCCATATATTCTACAATGCACACAGGCTGCAGTGCAGGCTAATCCATATCTTCTACAGTGCAGGCTAATCCATATATTCTACAATGCACACAGGCTGCAGTGCAGGCTAATCCATATCTTCTACAGTGCAGGCTAATCCATATCTTCTACAGTGCAGGCTAATCCATATATTCTACAATGCACACAGGCTGCAGTGCAGGCTAATCCATATGTTCTACAGTACACTGCACGCAGGCAGCAGTGCAGGCTAATCCATATCTTCTACAGTGCAGGCTAATCCATATCTTCTACAACGCACACAGGCTGCAGTGCAGGCTAATCCATATGTTCTACAGTACACTGCACGCAGGCAGCAGTGCAGGCTAATCCATATCTTCTACAGTGCAGGCTAATCCATATCTTCTACAACGCACACAGGCAGCAGTGCAGGCTAATCCATATATTCTACAGTACAACGCACACAGGCAGCAGTGCAGGCTAATCCATATCTTCTACAGTACAACGCACACAGGCAGCAGTGCAGGCTAATCCATATCTTCTACAGTACAACGCACACAGGCAGCAGTGCAGGCTAATCCATATCTTCTACAGTACAACGCACACAGGCAGCAGTGCAGGCTAATCCATATCTTCTACAGTGCAGGCTAATCCATATCTTCTACAGTGCAGGCTAATCCATATCTTCTACAGTACAACGCACACAGGCAGCAGTGCAGGCTAATCCATATGTTCTACAGTGCAGGCTAATCCATATCTTCTACAGTGCAGGCTAATCCATATCTTCTACAGTGCAGGCTAATCCATATCTTCTACAGTGCAGGCTAATCCATATCTTCTACAGTGCAGGCTAATCCATATCTTGGAAGTAGTGAAGGCATCGGTGCATCACTCTAGCATAGGATCCCTTACAAGCTTCTGGAATGCTGTCTTTTTGCTGACACAAAGATCCTAGCGATTAAAGTTGACATGATATTTCAGCTTTATTCTCAAAATGTCGAGTTTAATGTTGACTTTATGTCGACGAAAAGCTTCTGGTGGCCATCTTGGACGCCATCTTGAAAATGACCCCATTACTGGGGTCAGATTTTACCAGATTTTTAAAATGCAATTAAGTACATCTAAAGGTATCATAAATCAGTTGAAAACCCTTTTGTATAATTTGTTTTGAGGTTTGGTGTTTTTTTTTTCATATATTGAGCCACCTACTATGCCAGTATTTGTGTATGAAGATGTTTGTTTGTAATATTCAGTATAAATGTAATGAACAACACTAAGACGTCAGTGACAGACTGACCACATGATCAACTTCAATTGTTACTGTCAGTTTTCATATCAGAATAAATGTGAAAATAAAAAGAATTAATGATAAGTTGTTTATTTATTCCTGTTTGAAGAACGTAATAGGCAGTTGAGCCCAAATATATTCCTACCCGTGTGTGTGTGTGTGTGTGTGTGTGTGTGTGTCAAATTTGAATTCACAGTGAATGTTGGAGTGTCTGCCTGAAAATGCCAAGCACTAGACAAACACAATAAATTAAATTAAATTACATTTTGGTATGAGTCTGGCCTTGTGTGTGTGTGTGAGTATGTGTGAGTGTGTGTGTGTGAATATGTGTGTATGTGTGTGTGTGTATATGTGTGTGTGTGTGTGTGTGTGTGTGTGTGTATGTGTGGGGGCAGGTGCAGCAGCAGTAATGGAGGAAATGAGATTACTTATTGTTCCGGCCTCTTGGAAACAGCCATTTGAACACAACCTCTCATGATGAAGTGTGTGTGTGTATGTGTGGCCAGTGGTCAAACACCAGTGTGGTTCAGTGATGTATGGCCTGTGGTTGTGTGTGTGTGTGTGTCTGGTGACATCTCAGAAGACAAGAGAAGTCTCTCTCTCACACACACACACATCTCCCATTTCTAGGAACAATATCTGTACAAAGCAAAAAGGCAACTTGTCATTTAAGTTCAAGGAGCCTTGTTCTTGGCCTTCCATATTACACACACACACACACACACACACACATACACACACACACATACACACACCACACACACACCCACCACACACACACCCATGTGGTCAAAAATCTCCAGGCACACTCAAGTGTGAGAAAACACTGCAGGTTTATTCACAACACCGGGGGCAAGTTACCAGCTACAGCACGTTCCAGTAACAACACTACCTAAAGCTGTCTAGAGCGAGGCTCCATCTTATACATGCTATTCCATCGTAGTAATACAAACCACCAGGGGTGTGTGTCTGCATCCTAAACTCTCTGCTGCGTCTGTGGGGCGTGTCTGCTGGCTGGATACTGGTGGCTGGTGAGTAAGCCAGTGTAGCCGCACTGTTCATGATCACCATGTGCGGGGGAGGTGTGCAGGTGCCCTGAAAGTGAGATCATGATTAATGCTTTATCATACCATAGATAGATAGATAGATAGATAGATAGATAGATAGATACTGTAGATAGATACTTTATTGATCCCCAGGGGAAATTCAAGAAATACCAGATACGTAATCATCCCACCTTCTGTAACCTTCACCTCAGGTGCTTTAAACACCATGTCCTTCTCTCCTTTCACCTCAGGTGCTTTAAACACCATGTCCTTCTCTCCACACCTTCTGTAACCTTCACCTCAGGTGCTTTAAACACCATGTCCTTCTCTCCACACCTGACTGTCATATGCATTTGTCATTGTTTATAGACCTTACTGTCCGTATTGACCCTAGGCAGATGGGTCAGGCCCTAGAGTCGTGGATCTGCTCGAGGTTTCTTCCTACATGTATCTCCAATTCTAGGGAGTTTTCCCTCGCCCCTGTTACCCTGTTACCCTGTTACCCAGGGGCCTTCCTTCTTTCTTTCTTTCTTCCTTTTCTTCCTCTTTTATTTTTCTCTGACTGCCTACATTCTGTAAAGCGCCATGATACATGTGTAATGTTTTGGCGCTCTATAAGCACAATAAATTGAAAATTGAAATTGGAGGGGTGCATCAGCCTGTGATGGTGAGTGTTGCCCTGAGAGTGTGGGGGGAGGTGTTGGTTGGGCACACAAGCAAGCAAGAGCAGTGTCTGAGTCAGCTGGGGGTGGTGGACAGACCACTGCCATTGGAGCTGGAAAGTGGTTCAACTGGTTCTCCCTGTCCACATCTCACGCACACACGCACGCACGCACACACGCACGCACGTACGCACACACACATGCAGCCCCCCTCTTATTTTCATATACAACAGACTCTTGTTGTGTTGTTTGTTTGTTATGATTGTTGTGTTGTTTGCTTGTTGTTTGTTATGATTGTTCTGTTGTTTGTTTGTTGTTTGTTATGATTGTT
>NC_055980.1:28509582-28562082 GCF_018492685.1 Alosa sapidissima
TAGCGGCGGATGTCCTTCAAATTGTAAATGTATCATTGCTGTCTGGCACTTTTCCTAAGTCACTGAAAACAGCTGTTGTAAAGCCACTTCTCAAGAAGAATAACCTGGATGCCTCCATGCTAAACAATTACAGGCCCATATCCAATCTACCTTTTATTGGCAAAATTATTGAAAAAGTAGTCTTTAATCAATTAACCACCTTCCTAACATCAAATGGGTATTTTGATTACTTTCAGTCTGGTTTTCGGGCAAATCACAGCACTGAAACAGCTCTAATTAAAGTTTCCAATGACATACGCCTCAACACAGATTCAGGTAAAACATCAGTCCTAGTGCTACTGGACCTTAGTGCAGCATTTGACACTGTTGATCACAATATTTTACTACACAGACTAGAACACTGGGTTGGATTTACAGGCATAGTTATCAGCTGGCTAAAATCATATCTACAAGAAAGGAGCTTCTTTGTTGCCATCGGAAACTGTACCTCAACACCAACGTCCTTGACCTGTGGTGTTCCCCAGGGGTCGATCTTGGGGCCACTATTATTCAACCTCTATATGCTCCCACTTGGACAAATCATTCAAAATAATTTGATTTCATATCATAGCTATGCAGATGACACACAAATTTACTTAGCTCTATCACCAAACAACTATGGTCCTCTTGAATCTATGTGTCAGTGTATAGAACAAATCAACACCTGGATGTCTCAAAATTTTCTTCAGCTGAACAAAGAAAAAACTGAAGTAATTATATTTGGTAAAAATGAGGAAAGACTTAGGGTTGCCACTCTCCTTGACACAAAAGGGTTGAAGGCAAAGGATACTGTTAAAAACCTTGGTGTATTAATTGACAGTGATCTAAATTTCAACAGCCACATGAAAGCGATAACTAAATCAGCTTTTTACCACCTCAAAAATATTTTCAAACTCAGAGGGCTGATGTCAAAACATGACTTAGAAAAACTCATTCATGCATTTATCTCCAGCAGGGTTGATTACTGCAATGGACTGTTCACAGGCCTTCCTAAAAAGACTATTAAACAGCTTCAGGTGATACAAAATGCAGCAGCTAGGACTCTAACAAAAACTAAAAGAACTGACCACATTACTCCAATTCTTAAGTCCTTGCACTGGCTTCCAGTAAGTCACAGAATTGACTTTAAAGCACTATTGCTTGTTTATAAATCAGTAAATGGAGCAGGACCTAAATACTTGTCAGACATGCTTCAGCAGTACACACCTTCTCGTCCTCTCAGGTCCCAGGTGAAAAACCTGCTAGTAAAACCTACAGTTAGAACTAAACATGGTGAAGCAGCTTTTAGCTGCTATGCGGCTGAGCTGTGGAACCAACTTTCGGATGACATTAAAAAGGCCCCAACTGTAGCCAGTTTTAAATCTAGACTTAAGACCAAACTGTTCTCAGACGCTTTCTGCTAACTGTGCCGAGTTACAAATTCTGAATCTGCCTCGATAATTATTCTACTTTGTCTTTTATTACTTTTTTTTACTACTTTTGCCTTTGTTTTTGCTTACTAATTATTCTTTATTTTTAAATGATTTTACCTTGTGTTTTATGTTTTCCTTTTATTATGATCTTTACCTTTTAACTATTCTTTGACTATATTGCCCTTCTATGCTTTTATTTGTTATTATCGTTTGGTTTTGTTTATGTAAAGCACATTGAATGACCTCTGTGTATGAAATGTGCTATATAAATAAACTTGACTTGACTTGACTTGACTTGACTTGACTTGACTTGACTTGACATAAGCGCTTAAACAACTAAGTACATGTTGAATAGGAATGTCTTTAGACCCCTCTTAAACGACCCAAAACTACCACAGGAACAGAGAGCACTGGGCAACTCATTCCCCCAACAGATAGACAGAGAGATAAAGAGGGGGGCAGAGAGAGAGGGAGAAAGAGAGAGGGAGGGAGGGGGAGAGAGACAGAGAGAGAGAGAGCAAAGAGAGAGAGAAGAACACAGCGATACTTTTTAAAATAAATTAGGGGGGGGGGGTTAACTTAATTGTTGTACATACAGCTCTGGAAAGAAATAAGAGAACACTGTCCTCTTCCTCTCTCTCTCCCTCTCTCTCTCAGAGATCACTGCACATCTTAAATAAGAGACCACTGCACATTTTTTTGATGTCATCCTACGGTTATATATTATATATAGTAATTATATATATGCATTTTTTTTTCTTATGTACGCAACTTTGTGTTGAGTGACATTCGAATGCGTTGACGGTCATATTCAAATTTGCAGTAGTCTCATAATTTTGAATATGACCATCAACTCATTATATATATATAGACCCCTGATTGAAGGAAAATTAGCCCACCTCTCCTCTTTTGTCAAGCCACATGCCAAAAATCTAGGTGTTATCCTTGATTCAGAGCTCTGTTTTAAAAGGCAGATTAGCTCTGTTATCAAGAGTAGCTTCCATCAGCTGAGAATTATTTCCCATCTCAAACCCTCTCTGTCTCCCATGGACTTAGAAACAGTAATTCATGCATTTGTTACATCCCGGTTAGATTTTTGCAACTCCCTCTATCTTGGTCTCCCCCAGTCCCAACTTTCTCGTCTGCAATTGGTACAAAATGCAGCTGCTAGGATGCTTACTGGCACCAAGAAATACCAACACATCACCCCTGTTCTGGCCTCCTTACACTGGCTCCCCATTAGCTTTAGGGTCCACTTCAAAGTCCTTCTGATTGTTTATAAGGCATTACATAGGTTGGCTCCCTCATATATTTCAGACCTCCTCCATCCCCTCTCAGCATCCAGGTCCCTTAGATCTGCCGACAAGGGTCTTCTCTCTGTGGCCCGCACCCGCCTCAAGCAAAGAGGCGATAGAGCTTTTGTGGTAGCAGCCCCACGTCTGTGGAATTGTCTGCCCCCAGATGTTAGACTGTCTCCCTCCATCACCACTTTTAAATCAAGACTAAAGACCCACCTTTACTCCTTGGCCTTCCCTGCTTCCTAGCTGTCCATCTCTCTCCTCTCTTCTTCATATTCAAGTGTCTTCTGTACTGTTGCTATTTATTTGTTTAGGGCTGTCTATTTGTCTATTGTATTTCTGTATTTGTCTTGCTTACTTTCTCTGTGCTTGCCTTTTATATTTTGCTTGTTCTGATTTGCTTTTATTTTCTATTTTTTAGCCATATCCTCTGTGCAGCACTTTGGTCAGTGGAAACTGTTTTAAATGTGCTCTATAAATTAAATTTACTTACTTACTTACTATATATATATATAAGCATATAAACACACACACACACACACTACAGTCATACCCCATACACACACACACACACACACACTACAGTCATACCCTATACACACACACACACACACACACACACAGACACACACACACACACCCTATACTATTCTAGTTGGGCACTTGCACACAATATGTCAAATGATGACACGTGTTTTGGTTCAATGCTGCTGTATGACTAGCGTAGCCTGCTGTGTGAGAGCAGCCTGCAGAACACTCATTGTAGTAGCGTTTAAGTTTTTCCAATTTTGTCTACTACTTGTGGCTGAGTGGATCCTAGTCTTGACGCGTGTTTGAAATGATGAGGAGTAGTGGTTTGTTCCAAGTCGGTCCCTTTTGACCATTTATTGTTGACAGTTTGTTGTAAAGAAAAACAAGTAAATACACAATAAGGCTTTCTATTAAAGTCCAAGCTTTTAAGCAGCACAGCAGCACGGTCAAAAGACTGTGTGCCCTTCTCTGCCACGCCCACATGCTGCGGCCTACAGCTCTTAAGGTCATCCCCCTGGGGCTCCACCCTCAGCAACCTCCTCCACGATCCTGTAGGTGGGACAGACAGACCTGTGTCCATACACACACACACACACACACACACACACACACACACAAGCTGTGGCCTACAGCTCTTAAGGTCATCCCCCTGGGGCTCCACCTTCAGCAACCTCCTCCACGATCCTGTAGGTGGGACAGACAGACCTGTGCCCATACTCAATCCAATCAACCACTCTCACATACATACGCACACACACAGAGGGACAGACAGACACACACACACACAGATAGATAGACACACATACACACACAGATAGATACACACACACACACACACACACACACACAGATAGATAGACACACGCACACACGCAAACACACACACACACAGAGGGACAGACACACACACACACGCACAACGCACACATACACACACACACACACACACACACACACACAGATAGACACACACACACACACACAGATAGATAGACAGACACACACATACAGCTCTTCCTGGTGTGAAACACACTGGGTTCCATGCACTCCACTGACCTCTAGTGGCCTGAGTCCATACTGCTTAGTGAGGCAGTGAAATTCCAGTTTGTTAGTTATTTCAGTTTTAGTACATTTTTGATGTCAGATGTTATTATACACTAAACACCGTAACCTTTTTGTAAGTATAAACAAAGGCACCATACGTTGAGACACATTTTCTGCTTTGCACTTTCCTTCATATTCTGAAACACACTTTTTGCAAAACTCTACATGCGTTGCTTACATAAGACATTTCATTCAAATGAATGAATATTCTTAAATCATTGCGTAACCACTAATCTATTCAGAATGTAAAGCATATCTATTCATCCAGTCAGTGTAAGCAGCTTTGCACAAATGTACAAAGTGCCTCCGCTGGTTATTAAAGGCCTTAATGGTCATTCTCCCACATATGTTGCTGATATGCTGCATCAATATTAAACACTCCCTCAAGATCAAGAAGGTCAGGGGCGGACTGGCAATCTGTGTGTGGGGAAAAGTCCAATGTTTATAACAATACCAAGGGTATTAAATGATTTTAGCAATACCAGTGGTATTAAATGGTTCCTAGATTGTTGATGAGTGATGATGGTGAATGTGGATAATACAGTGTGATTTTTTTAATGTTAAAAGTTGCAATTGGTGAATAAACTCTTTTGAGAGGTGGATAAACTGAGTTTACTTGTATTTAGCCTCCACTAAATCCATGGTAATGAAATGGCATTTTTGAATCTGAATAATGAGTACTAAATAAGAAGAGCTACACCTATGTTGTCCCATTTTAAAGTGTGCCATAAAGAATGAACAAGTTACATATGATATTGTAAAGATGCATTTGCATTAACACACCTCAACACAGGAGAGAAGAGGCGTCGCAATGCCAGGAGGGTAGTTCTGACCGACGCGGAGTCGCAATGCCAGGAGGGTAGTTCTGACCTCAACACAGGAGAGAAGAGGCGTCGCAATGCCAGGAGGGTAGTTCTGACCGATGCAGAGTCACAGATAAGAGACACAAGGTCTGTGAAGATCATTTCAGGCCAAATGATCTAATCTGTAAAGTATGGTCAATATTGTTACCAGTGTTGTGTGTAACGCGTTACAAAGTAACGAATTACAGTAACGTAACTACTTTTTTGAGTAAAAAGTAGTGTAACACGCTACTACTGAAAATTTGGTAACGTAACGTAGTTCCTTTTTCATATCGGCGCAACGTTACTTTTCCCAGGGACAGATTTGACAGCGACGCTGCTTTCTCAGATGCGCGTTTGCACAATAGGCACGAGCTCCACACAGCAGTACAGCAGCCTACGTGACAGAGGCTGGTAGCATGAAGTGCAATCATAGCAAGCGAGACGCAGCCAACGCTAACTTCTGAGGGATGGAGGTATTCACATTTCTTCAAACTCGTTGAAACTAAGGGGAGGAATGTGAGTGTTAGTTGTAGCCTACACTGTGCCCTGATTTTGTCCACTGCCGTTAACTCAACTGCCAGCCTATTGATACGATTTGCACTAGCTTTGCACAAAATTTCAAAAGAGTGCCTGTTTAATGAAAGAGTATAAGGCTATAAAATAAGCCCTCATATATTTTGTGTTCATCTATATGCCCAATATTTATCGAGGCTGTTATTTGATATTCATAGGGCTTTAGTGGTGGTGTTGAAGCCTATAAGCCCAATGTTTTCCTGTCAAGTGTTCTGTTTGTAGCATTTTTAATAATAAACAGCACAAAAGAAATAACTGTTATGTCCTCCATAGTAGAACTTTATGTAGGCCTACACATTTAGCAACAGATATTGGGTTCTGCCCAAAGTCGAGCAACATAAAAGTAACGTAAAAGTAACGAGTAACATAAAAAGTTACTTTCCATAGAGGGTAACTAAGTAAAGTAACGGGGTCCTTTTTTGAGAAGTAACGAGTAACGAGCAAACACTACTTTTTAAAAGTAACTTCCCCAACACTGATTGTTGTCTGACAAAGAAGATGGCGTTGTTGGCGGGGTCTCTGGATGGATTGTACGGTCGCCGTCATTTCGTAGGCCGGAGCTCTCTGAACTCTGTGCGAAGCTGCAGTCCCGGTTAGAGGCGACTCCAAAGTACAGAGCCACGCACAATAGGAGCCATGCACAACGGGCCTGCCTCGGAAAGAACGCCGCCAGTTACCTACAACCCCGAAGAGGCAAACGGACAGTTCACTGAGTTGTTTTTGGATCATCCTCTACCCATGTGTGGGCAGATCCTCACTTTGTATATAGTTGTGTTTGTTTTAATAAAGCTCTTTCTTTGCATAAACATGTTCCTGGCAAATGTTCATTCATTCATGTCCTTGATGGTAGCCTAATAATAGTGTAGGCTAGTAGCCTACATAGGATAACAATGACATGAATATACAGCATAATATGAATAAATATATATATATATATATATATATATATATATATATATATATATATATATATATATATATATATATATATATATACATTATTATTGGGGTTTACATTTATTATGAGTCAGGGTGACCAATAGTGACAGATCTGCCAACCAATCACGAGTGATTTTACTTGTTTGAAAGTTGTGGTTTCATCCAATACTGAGGCCTCCACACGTACCAAACCGATCTTTTTTTCCTCCGTCTTCCCTGGAACCGTATCAAGAATATTTGCGTCCAAACGGATCCATCTCAACACGATTCATACCCCAGGCCTATAGGTGGCACTGTTTCTTTACAGAAAATGACCAAAACTTGCGCTTTACAAACTGACAGAATAGGCTACGACGAAATGGCTAGTGCAAGGAAACCAGAATTGTTTGTGTGGACTGATGGTGAACTGTCAACTGTAGTCAACTGTAAAACTAATAAACTTTATTTTACGGTTTGTGGTGCAGTCCCGTCCTTTATTTGGCTAACGCAGGTAGGCCTACTAATCACCTTTACTTTCTTTGGTTGTAGGATAGTCCGTGATTCACATTAGTTTTGGCTATCACCGCAATTAGGCTACTAAATGCAAGGCTTACCCAAGTTCTAGGCTATTCTGTCGCCACATTTATAATATTGCTATAAAATCTTCGTTAGTAACAGTCAATACTTTTGCCTGCATCAAATCGCGCATTTGCATTCAGTGTGCTACCATCGGCTTAACGTGAGTTCTAAGCGTCTTTGTATGCTTATATCTGATTTCACTCGACTGTGAATGCATGTATATATGTTGTAAGACATGTAAAATAAATGAATGACACTGGAACTACGCACAAATTAATGTAGCCTAAACTTACACCGCACTTTCCAAATAACTTAAGTTCTCTCGCGTCACTGACAGTAGCTAGAATGCATAAAAAAACACCGGGAAAAACAGTGTTCAGTCCACCAAGTCATAAGCTATCGGCGCTGTGCAGCACCAGATATTTATCTTACGTCATGTAATGTCATGTATGAAAACTAGTATTGTTAGGCAATACTATAAGTGCAAGTCCAGGGCAGCTGAGGTGTGGCGATGACATCATCGATACGCAAGCAGGATGTGCGGTTTCGCTGTCTAAACGAATTCAAACAGGTAGGGCTACGGTTTCAGATTTTTCCACTCTGGAACCAGGTTTCAAAAAAATGCGGTTTCGGGCAGTGCGTTTACAGGATTCGTTTGGACGCTTGGCCAAGACGAAGCAAAACCTCTGCGTTTAACCTAAAAAGCGTCTCCGTGTGGACAGGCCCTGAGTAAGGATATTCAAGCCAGGCCTGGCCAGCCGCGGTTTCGCTGCATTCATATGCTAATTAGGGGCATTAGCACTCTGCAAGCTCTCCACATACGTCATTGTCCGGTTCTGACAATTTGTGGCACAGACAAACGGCGACAAGCGCGGTCAAATACCGAAAATGAGGGAGATCTCCGGTCGTTTACGGGGACGAAAATCACACTTTTCATGCAGTGTCTACTATGAAAGTTCATTGCAGTTCGTGGTAATTTGGTCGAAATTACTTTGAAATTAACTGTCATAGTTCACAGTGAAAACTTCAACTTGTGAATGTTTCACAGTTCAGCATTCACAGTTCTACTATGAAAATGTGTAAATATGATCTGTGAAATTTCATATTAAAACTGTAATACAATTCATGGTTAAATTATTAAAGTTCACTTTAAAACAATCATCCATGTTTACAATTCTACTATAAAAGTTAATTGCAGTTTGTGGTAATTTGGTCGAAATTACTTTGAAATTAACTCATTGAGTGCCAAAAACGTAATATTACGTTTTTCCTTCCCATGCGTTGAGTGCCAAAAACGTAATATTACGTTTTTAGCTTTTTTTTTTATTACGAAACTAGACACTCTAACACACCTTATATGCGATTTTGGGAACTCTGTGATGAATGGAAATGAAATATATGACGATCGAAAACTCATGAAAACGCACAATCTGGACATTTTATCTGGACATTTTATCATAACTCGGTTGCCGCTTTGGGTCGAATCAGTGACGCATGCACGTCAGGTCAAAACCAGGCCATTTTCGTGGGTCTATCACTAGGTGGCAGTCTCGCCAGGTCTCGCTGATCACTTCCCGGAAACTTTACAGGCAACACTTCATATTTCATGAAAGACGTTATATCTCCATTTCTAGAAAAAAAAAACAGCGATTTTAATGAAAACTAGCCACTGTTTAGCTTGGGATTTCTCAGGAACAGAGGCGTGTAGAAATACACGGTTTGCACCCACTGAGATCTTAAAGTCTCACCTTTCAAATGAGCCATTGTATGTGTTCATAGCTATAACACAGAATATGCTGTGGCTGTGCAAAAATCATCAACAATGGTCTAGATTGCTGGCACTCTAGGACAAAGCTTCCAAAAACAGCTTGGCATTCAATGAGTTAAGTAGCAGATGAGGTTTGTTATACAGTGTATACATTATATGTATATTATATATAATACACATTTATTATATCATTAGTATAAATACACTATATTATTATTAATATTATTATTATTAATATTATATTAGTACAATTTAACCTATTTATTTTCTGTATTTCAGAAAAAAACAGAAATTGGACCTAAACTGCTTACCAACTGAAAAACTCCTTAAAAATGGGGAATGTGCCGTCCGAGGCCAGCATGGGCAACAGCCTGCGCTGCTGCAAGTGTAACCAAGTGCTTCCCCCCTGCACATCCTTCAACAATCTATACCAAGGCGTCGTCCATGGACGCGAAGTGCATATTTTCAATGGAAGTGAATACTACAGGCCGATCGGCTATAATAATGCTTACGAGTGTGAGTATTGCTTCAATAAGACCGAGGAGGAGCGGAAGAAGGAGGAGGAGAGGCCCGCAGGAGGGAGGAACAGAAGAGAAAAGAGGAGGAGCGGAAGAAGGAGGAGGAGAGGCTGAGAGAAGAGGCCCGCAGGAGGGAGGAACAGAAGAGAAAAGAGGAGGAGCGGAAGAAGGAGGAGGAGAGGCCCGCAGGAGGGAGGAACAGAAGAGAAAAGAGGAGGAGCGGAAGAAGGAGGAGGAGAGGCTGAGAGAAGAGGCCCGCAGGAGGAGCGGAAGAAGGAGGAGGAGAGGCTGAGAGAAGAGGCCCGCAGGAGGGAGGAACAGAAGAGAAAAGAGGAGGAGCGGAGAAGAGCGGAGCAGAAAGAAGAAGAGAGGCGAGGAGAGGAGAGGATGTAGAGAGAAGAAGAGAGGAGAGGAGAGGAGAGAAGAGGAGGAGAGGAGGAGAGGAGAAGAGAAGAGAGGCGAGGAGAGGAGAGGATGCAGAGAGAAGAAGAGAGGAGAGGAGAGGAGAGGAGAGGATGCAGAGAGAAGAAGAGAGGCGAGGAGAAGAGGAGGAGAGGAGAAGAGGAGGAGAGGAGAAGAGGAGGAGAGGAGAGGATGCAGAGAGAGCTGGACCGGCGTTTGGAGGAGTCACTCCACCAAGCCGAGGAGCAGCTCAATGACATCACCGAGGAGCAGGAGAGGAAGCAGAACATCCTCATAAGCCACCTGAACGAGTTCGACCCTGACGAGCTATCCAGCGAGGACAAACTTCTGGAGATCCTCTCCTCAAAATTCAACTTGCCCATTGCTCACCTCAACATCTCTGCACTCACTGCCAAACAGCTGAGGAACGTCCTGTCAGGCCTGGACGAGCTTCTGTTTGACGAGTGGATCCGTGCTCGCCCCTCCCTCAGGACCCTGCAACACACTCAGGTGGTCCTCACCGACCTGTGCGCCCTGGCCGTGGAGAAACCTGAGCACCTTTCCCTGGAAGACCTCACCAACCAGCTGCAGTCCTTCGTAGAGGCCATCAGCCTGTCAGCTGCCAACGTTTCAGAGATCTTCCTGCTGACCCAAGCTCTTTATCTCAACCTGATGCACGTCTACAATATTGACAAAAGCAAAAGTGACAACGACACAGATGGCAGTCCAGTGCCTACGGCTGCTCGTGGACACAATTTCGGAGCCGAATGGTCACTCAAAATCCCTCAGAGCTCTCCTCAGACTGGTGATGAAGAGCCAACGGGCCCCAGCGCAGCCGCTGACTCTTCTGAAGAAGCTGTCGGAGAGGTACGCAGAGGATGCTCCTACATCTGAAGTGCTTGGGTTGCTGCATGTGTATAAGATCTCACCAGAGTGGAGAAGTGACTCAGGAAAGACGCTCATCGAGACTCTGGACGAAGTCGGCCCTGAGAAATTCAGAGAGGAACTCCGAGAGACTCTGATTGACCAGGATGCTAGCGTTTTCACATCTGTTCTAGCAGAGGTAGAAAAGACTAGGAATTTGGATCCCTCTGTCATGGAAAGCATAAAAAGCATTGTATCTGCTATCCTTGACAAAAGCGTTATTGATAGACCATTTGATAAAGCTAGCTTTAGGGAAGAACCCCTGCAATGTGCATTATTTCAGCTTTGCAAAGAGGTTTTTGTCACTAAAGGATGGTGGCCCACAGTCCAACAGATGGTGAGCTGGACTGTGTTGGTGTTGACCGATCAATTCAACTTACCAGAAGTGGTTGCTGTGGAAAATGACCCATGTGTCATAGCCATGTTTACAGCTGCAAGTGTCTGCCATGGACACAAAGTGGACCTTGTACTAAGCTCTGATGTTCACTCGTACGAGCAAACTAAGGAGTGGGAGGACTTCTACGAGCACCTTGGAATTTCTTTCAACACAAACATGAACAAAACTGGCGCCTCACAGAGGGAGGCCTATGAAGCAGAAATAGTGTATGGAACCATAGATGACTTTGTCTCTGACTACTTTCAATACGGCTTCGAAGCAATGAAATCAGGGGACTATAATCTTAACCGAGGATGCCTCGATGCTTCCCATGACCTGGAACTGGCAAGGCTCAAGGAACTCGATGCCCTAGTCTTTGCTGCAGAGAGCCTGCAAAGCCTCATGGATCATTTTCACAGTAGGGACATGAAAGTCAGACACGCGTTTGTTAAGGCTCTTTTTCAGACGCTCCGTACTAATAAGCACACAGCCACTGACAGCAAGATGGTCACCATCTCACAAAAATGTGCAGGAGAGAACCTGTCTTCTCATGAGGTTTACACTGTGAACTTACTTGAGAATCTCCTCGAATCTCTGGGAGACAGACTGTGCCTAGAGAATATATTTGCCTGTGCCACACAATTCCAAGTCTCAAACAGACACACTGAAGACCAGTTCCAAATGGTGTGGAATCTTGTAGCACATGAACGATGGTCACCTAAAGAAGCCTTAGTACTCCTTTCAGTTTTGTGTCACCACCATCATGATAAAGATTGTGTGTCCATCAATAAGATTTTACATCTGATGGAAACATATCAGGTGTCCTCCAAATGGAGAGATGAGACGGACCAGTCTCTACTTGAGCTTGTGAACACGTCTAAAACTCAAGATCTGATCAAGCATTTGAAAAAGACCTTCAAAGATGAGAAAATAAAGAGCACCGACACTCTTTTTGATGAAATACGGCAGATGAAAAATATTGACGAAGAAATACTGGAGAAAGCATACCGGATAGTGACTACTGTGCAAGACATGATTACATCTGGTGAAATTGAAAAGCACAGAGACGTAAAGCGAGCTAGGAATCTGAGTCGGAGCAAGGAAACTGAAGACCTTTAGGAGGTCCTGGCAGTCTTGTGCAACGCTGTACATCTGCACATAGCTGGAGAGAGGTGGTGGCCTAGAGCCACTCAGATGACAAGCTGGTGCTTCCTCACCTTGTCTGACAATGGAAAGCTCCTGGAGATGGGAACTGGGGAAGGGAAGTCTTGCGTCATAGCAATGTTTGCAGCGCTGCGTGCACTTAGGGGTGAAAAAGTCGACGTGGTGTCCAGCTCTTCTGTCTTATGTCAGAGAGATGCAGAAGAATGGACCGAGTTCTACTCTTACCTCGGCCTAACAGTTGACACAAACACAAATAAAAACAATGATGACGATAGGAAAAAATGCTACCAGAAGGATGTAGTCTACGGGACAATCGAAGCCTTTGCTGCAGATCACCTTCGCCAGATCTTCGAGATGAAGGATGTGCGGCCTGATCGCAGCTATCAATGCATCCTAATCGATGAAGTGGATTCTCTGCTGCTGGATCAGGGAGTGCAGCTGACCTACCTGTCCAGCCCCATGGTCTCCATGCAACACCTGAACATTATTATGACCATGATCTGGGGCCATGTCTGCCAGTACGGTTTACTGTCCACAGGATATCAGACGCTTGTGCAGGGCCCCCCAGTTTCGTTCCACAAGGCCATATTTGATTCCATTAACACAGACGACACTGAAATCGACAACCCCATGGACATATTGCGTATTGCTGAAGACACAAGGACCGTGCCGGAAGGATTTTCAGAAGAAATCTATAAATGTGACCAAGATGAAGTTATCGGGAAACTGAGGACTGTGAGCCAGGATTCTGTGGTAGACTTTATCCAAGACCTTGAGAACTATGTGCCCTATGATTTTACTGCATACACGTTAGATGACAGTGGATTACTTCATCTTAAAAAGGCCAGTACCTACAACAATCCAGAGGTACCAGACCTCAGATTTCTTGTTTTGGAGGACGGCTTGTGTTGTCCTCTCTATAATTCTGAAGAAACTCTCGTTGGGCCCATTGCAGAGCTCATCTCCCAGAAGATTCAGTACACCCCATGCACAAACGACAAGAACAAAATCAGCGTCCCTGGATTCCTGAAAGCTCTGGTTGAGAAGAAAATGTCCGTGTGGGTGCAAAATGCCTTTCTGGCACTGAGGCTGAGGAAAGGACAGGAGTACGTGGTGCAAAATGCCTTTCTGGCACTGAGGCTGAGGAAAGGACAGGAGTACGTGGTGCAAAATGACAGCGTCTGTCCAGTGGACTTCAAATCCACTGGTATTGTGGAACTCAGTAAGAAATGGGGTGACGGTCTACAGCAGTTTATTGAGATTAAGCAGCAGGTCAAACGGAGCGTGATTTCAACAGTGACAAACTACGTTTCTAACGTTGCCTTTTTCGGGAAATACCACGGGGAAATCTACGGAACAGCAGGGACACTGGGGAGTGACACGGACATGGAGTTTTTGAAGCAGTTGTATCCAAACCTCTCAGCCTGCAACATGCCAAGTTTCAATCGGAAGAAATTATTTGAGGTAAAAGGTACTCTCACAACTTCAGAAGAAGAGTGGAAATCTGCAGTGAAAGAAGTGGTTTTGGAGCAAATTTCACCCAAACCATACAGAGATGGAAGAGCAGCCTTGGTGATCTGTGAAACTATCAACAAAGCCAAAGAGATCCATGAAATGCTAAAAGGCATCATCCCAGGCGAAATAATTCTGTACAGCCACAGTAAGCAACCGACAGCTTGAGCAAAATTGATAAGGAGTTGCTTCCTGGTGATGTCATTGTTGCCACAAACCTTGCTGGCCGTGGCACAAACATACAAGTCTCAAAACAGGTAAACAATAATGGAGGATTATTTGTGGTCCTATCGTTCCTTTCTGAGAACACAAGAGTGGAGCTCCAGGCATTTGGCAGAACTGCACGCAAAGGTAGACCAGGGTCTGGACAGATAATCATGAACATAGCTCATCTAGATGAGTCCTTCAAGTCAGTGTCGTCTCTGGAGGCGGCAAAGAAAACCAGGCAGCAACTTGCAGCAGAAAGGATTAACAACATGATGAATGACGTGACTGAGATGAAACTCAGAGAGGACCTGTTTTCACAGTACTGTGACACCCTTGAAGATATTTATAAGAAAACAGAGGGAGATGAAGAAAGAGCTATTGTTGCCATCATGAAGGAGTTCTGCGGGATTTGGTTGCAAATTAAATCAGAAGAAATTGAACAGTTGAAAGGAGATGAGTTGCAAAAGACCTTGAAAGCTGATTTGGCTCAGGCGAGAAGTCAGACTGAAAATCTGCTTCCCGTGTGAAGCTCTGCTGGTGTTATGTCTCGGAGTCCTGCAGATTGTGGGTGGGGCCCTGCTCACTGCGTTCACATTTGGAACAGCGGCTCAGATTGGCATGGGGCTGATCACCGAGGGAATATCGGACTGCATCACAGGCATCGAGTCGATGGTGACTGGCAAGTTCAGCTGGATGTCGTGGGCGATAGAAAAAGCCATTTCCATTGCTATATCTATCATTTCATTTGGAGTTGGAAAGATCATGTCAAAGGGTTACAAATCCTCTAAAATGTTGATAAAGCAAGTTAGTAAACAGATGAACAAAGTTCCTCTCCATGCAAGCTAAACAAGGCATCAGTGTTGTCACAAAGACAAACCTGAAGAACGCTGTCAAATACACAGCGAAAACAATGGTAGGAGAAATAGTTAGATATGGACTTGGGAAAGCAGAACAGAAATTACTGGCAGAAATTATAAAAGGGATCAAAAAGGAGGTGAAAAAGGGGATTGTTGATGACGTGAAATCTCACATGGAAGAGGAGTCCTTGGCTTTGCTAATAGACTCCATCATACTGTCCCACCTTGAGGCGAATCAAAAGTACTCTGACCTACTGCAGGACGAAGACAGGAAGATGTTGTTACTGACCACTTTCGAAAAACTTGAACAAGACTGCATTACAGCCATTCTACGATGACCTCAGCTGGCAGAACAAGCTCAACACAAGCTTCGCCACAGTGATAGACAATGCAAAATCAGAGGCCTCAGGCAAATTATCTGCGATTCTCAGTCATACAAGCCATCCACTTAAGTGCGCTGGCTGCAGACGCCATTAGCACGGTACTCACTCTCTCAGATAAGTTCTTCTCAAACCTTAAGGAAGGGCTGGAGAAGTTCAGAACAGACAAGGGTTTCCCAAAGCAAGTGAAGCACAACAACACGTCTGCTGCCGACACCGAGATGCTGAAAGCGTTCAAGAAAGAGTTAGCTGACGCCACAAGTGCTTTGCTAGCTGATGCTTTAGTGGAAGTGTTTCAGCAGAAGTTCTCCAGCCACATCATCTCTCATGTTCAAGGCAAAGCGAATGCTGTCATCATGAGTAAGGTAAAGAAAACATTAAAGAGTGAACACACAGAGAACAAACTCAAGGCTGCACATGAGAGCCGCTCCAAGGCGTTGAGCTCATACATGAAATCTAAAGACAGCAGTGTTAAAGCTAAAAACTCAAAGGCACATGCTGAGAAGATCAAGAGCTCCAAAACCCAAGGTACAACACTTGATGCCAAAGTCCTCACAGAAGCCACTGGAACCAAGGTTATCATCCTCAAAAGAGGCGCCAATCGCAAGCTATCTAAAATATTGACACTCCAAGTAACTAAACCTACCGGTAAAACTGTGACTCTGGTACAAACGCCTAAGAGCAAAGAACATCCTGAGGGCGGTTATCGTGCGGTCTTCAAGGGTGTGGTGGTGACCGCAACAGAGGAAGGCCTAGATTCTCTGTTTCGCGCTTTGGCAAAGGCCATGAATCCCACTGCCAGTGAAGAAGAAACCAAAGCGTCAGAAACACACCTTCGATCCCTGGAGGCCAAAGGTCTCTACAAAAATCCGTCTCTTTGGGAGGAGTATGTGAAGCGCAAGGAGTGGACCGAGGAAACCAGAGGGGGAGACTGGTACATGTCTGCTGCACAACAGGAGATCATCAAGGAGAGCATCATGCTGATCCAGCAAGATCTTGAAAAAGTGGGCCACCATATCAAATGGTTTGTGTCCAACTGAACTTGCCCAAAAGTTGTAAGCAAAGGTGTTTTCTTCTTTTATCCTGTAATAATGGGTATTATATAATAATCTGAATAATGTTGATGCACCCATGAGTAAGTTTTAACATGGCCGATTAGATCCTTTTCTGCTTGACACTGAGTATGTTTTAGGGGAATTCCACGGAAAATGGACTTTTTGTCACATCCATAACGCCAGTGAAATGCCGTGGCATTTGTATGATGTGAATGATAACATTCGTTTTTTGAGCATTTTTTCTCATTTACATTCTTCAGCCAAAAATAGCAAAAGCTCAAATTTCATGTAATTATGCACATCATACCATACCATCACATTTTATTGGCGTTATGGATGTTACCAAAAATGTAATTTTCCATGGAATTGCCCTTTAACATGGCCGATTAGATCCTTTTATGCTTTACACTGAGTACGTTTTAACATTGCCGATTAGATCCTTTTCTGCTTTACACTGAGTACGTTTTAACATGGTCGATTAGATCCTTTTCTAGCATTAGTAATAACTCAGGTAATCCACACATAAAAAATCCAAACAAGTCCATAAGTAGAGTCATGTGTAATGAAGTGGAATAACACAGGGAAAAAGTATTGAACACGCTAAGAAAAAGCACTATAAAAGGAAGGAACGAGCTGGAATCTGTAACTAGTTAGAGAGTAGTTATCCTTTCTATCTGTGCAAATGAATATAAGCTTGGTTAGTAGCCTACATATTGATGGGCTATAAAAATGTTTTTCATTACCAAGGTGTCACACAAGAAACATTTCATGATGGATATAAGCAAAAAGCTCTCCCAAGACCTTTGCAACCTTATTGTTGCAAAACATATCAATGAAACTGGTTACAGATGCATTTCAAAACTTCAGAATCTTTCAGTAAGCAGCATGGGAGCCATTATCTGCAAGTGGAAGGAACATCACTGCATCATCAACCGGCCATGCACAGGATCTCCTCGCAATATTTCTGACCAGGGAGTCAGAAGGATAGTCAATTCCAAGAGCCAAGGACCACTCGGAGAAAGCTCCAGAAAGAATTGAAGGCAGCCAATTCAATTAAATTCAATTAAACAGTTCTGGAAGTAACTAAAGATCAGGATTCACAAGAGGGACCCCTGGAATCTGTTTAGAACAATGGGCCAAAATCATACCTGATACTGCGACTAATACGTTTTGTCATACAGGTATGTCTTGAAGCTGTCATTACAAACAAAGGCTTTTCCACAAAGTATTGAAGAAATTTCAGTAGGCACGTTCAATACTTTTTCATTCCACTTTATTACACATAACTCTTATGTTTGGATTTTTTTTTATATGTGTGTTAATATAATGTGTGGTGAAAATTTCGAATAGACTCACTGGAAGTTTAGGCTAATTACTGAAAAAAAATTTAAGCGTTCAATACTTATTTTCACCATATATTTATTTTACCTGAATATTTTAACTTCCAAATTAAATGTCAAAATGAATGTCAGACGAAATGTAAAGTTTGACTGACTGGATTTTGTATATAAAACATAGCGAAAACTGTCTAAGGTCACTCCCACTCTCCCTTGCTAAAGAGCTAAATGGTTTAGTCCGCCTGAACGATTCATAACATAGTCTATCTTTAGTTTATTAGTTGAGCATCGCTAGTAGTAGACCGCTAATTATTGTGCTGCTGGTGCAATGTCTTTCTCCAAGAAAGCCAAGTCAGGTTACCAAAAAAACAAAGACCAAAACAGGAAAAAGAGAGACATCAAAATGAGGGGAAACAACTGCTAATAATCTTCTTACCAAAGAAAGGTGAGCACAAACGTCAAAACACGAAATCCCATGGTGTTTGCTCGAATATCTCCGCAATCATTAGTGTTAAAACGAACTGAGACAACCCATTGAAATAGCGGAAAATAGCCTACACTTTCATAGGTTAGGCTGCACATGTAATCTGTTGCATCTCGTGATCCAGCTCCATCTCCATCACTTTCAGAAAGACTGCATGGCGTCAGCTTGATTCATGTCCTGTTGTAGGCTACATGCTGATCATTATCACTAGGCTAGTGGTTTAGGGCGCGATTTTTTTTCTCTCCCTTTCTGTTTTCGTTAGTCTTAACTTTTTTTTTTTTACTCAAGTAACGGATGGGATTTTTGATGTAGCTTAGTACAATACTTCACTCAAAATGTAATCAAGTAAAATTTAAAATACCGATTTTATAAGATACTTAAAAAATACAAAATACATAGAAAAACTACTCAATACAGTAACGTGAGTAAATGTATTTCTTTACTTTCCACCTCTGGTTTTAACATGGCCGATTAGATCCTTTTCTGCTTGACATTGTGACTGCTACAGTCTTGTGTGTTGGGTTGGGATTACTGGGTGGTGCGAGGGCTGGGGCGGACCTTTTTTCTTCTTTTTTATATGGCGGTTGGCAACCAGCTTTTTGGTGCATTACCTCCACCATCTGGACTGGAGTGTGGATCAAATGGTCATCCTACACTTTCCTAAGTTCTTTTAAATAACCCAGTTACCTTCAAAAAAGAAAACAAAAAGGAAAAACAAATTTCACCTGATTCTCTTTGCAGTATATCATTCAAATTTAATGTCATCTGGATTTCACCAAGTTGTGAGATAAATTTTTGTCTGGCTTGATGGTACTCAGGACAAAACATAATTACATGCTCTATGGTCTCTTGACTATTACAATATTCACACATTCCATCAACATGCTTTTTCATGGTAACTAATGTTCTGTTTAGTCCTGTATGTCCTAGCCTCATTCTGGACACCACATCTTCTTCTTGCTTGCTTCTGCATGTATTCCTGCTCCTCCCCACCTTTCCTTGACTACTATGCAGGTGTCTTCTAGACTGTTCGTTATCCCATACAAATTGCCATTTTTCATTTATTTTAGCTTTGATTATACTTTTGACTTCAGCTTTGCTGTATTTAATATTCAACTCTATATCAGACTTCCCTGCTGCTTTCTTTGCACATTTATCTGCTAGTTCATTACCTCCTACACCTATATGAGCTGGTACCCATATAAATGTAGTACTAATACCAGACTTAAGCAGATTGTTGGCTAATTGCATTACTTCATATACTATGTCCTGTCTAGACTCAGAGTGACAACGTTGAGTATGTTTTAGGGGAATTCCACGGAAAATTGACTTTTTGTCACATCCATAACGCCAGTGAAATGCCGTGGCATTTGTATGATGTGAATGATAACATTCGTTTTTTGAGCATTTTTTCTCATTTACATTCTTCAGCCAAAAATAGCAAAAGCTCAAATTTCATGTAATTATGCACATCATACCATACCATCACATTTTATTGGCGTTATGGATGTTACCAAAAATGTAATTTTCCATGGAATTGCCCTTTAACATGGCCGATTAGATCCTTTTATGCTTTACACTGAGTACTTATTAAAGCTGAGCTAGAGTCTGACACAATCACAGCTTGCTTAGGTCTATTGCTCTCTACCCACAATAAGGCCATCCATATTCCTATAATTTCTGCTGTGTATACAGCTAAATCATCATTGATTCTCTTTCCAGATTCAATGTTTAATTGAGGGATAACATAAGCAACTCCCATTTTCTTATCAGTCTGCTTAGATGCATCAGTATATAAAATGACTGCTTCTTTATATTTGCTCGCAATGTAACTCTGGACCCTGTAATGATCCACTTCAACATCCTTCTTTTCCTCTAATAAGCCCAAGTCTACTGGAACCTCTGACATCAGCCAAGGAGGAACAACAGGATATGCCACTGTAGGGCTTATTTCAAGAGCACTGATTCCCATATTTATTACCTTTTGTTTTATTGTCCAACCAAAACTTTTAATAAGGTAACTCTCTCTCTCTTGACACTGCCATAAGACTGATTGACTCATGTGTTTTTCACTATGACCCCTTAGATTTGTCCAATACACAAGAGACAGCTGGTCTCTTCTAAGATAGAGAGGCATCTCTCCCATCTCTACCTGGACTGCTGCCACTGGCGTGGTCTTAATTGCCCCACAGCATAGCTTCAAACCTTGGTTCTGAATTACATCTAGTTTCTTAAGTGATGTTTTAGCAGCAGACCCATACACTACACACCCATAGTCAAATACAGATCTCATCAGCCCTGTATAAATGGCTTTTAAAGCAGGTCTACTTGCTCCCCATTCAACTCCACGCAGACACCTCATCACATTCAACACTACCTTTTTTTTTCTTATCACAGTTGAATAGCAATAAATTACTGCAAATTCGCAATAAAAAGCACTCTGACGGTGACGAGCTGTGATCCATGTTAGGCGTCACGTGATCACAATAATGTTGTTGCTGCCCCAGCTCTGGGTGATGCTCCTGACGAGAGATATGTCTATTCTAGTTTTAATCAACATTTGGCTGATATCTAAGAGTGGGAAACTGTAGTAAAAGAGGGATCATTTTTTATTTTCTTGCATGGAACTTTAAAAAAATATATATTTTAAGATGCCTGCCTACACTCATGAGTGTATGTTAATGTCCTGCCTACATTTACGAGTATGTTAATCTCATGTTTAATATGTAATCAAGGGTTCAATTTATGTTAAAAATGTTTTCAATAGTGTGGGTAAGGAACATAGAAGCTTGTAGCTTTTAGCATTAGCATTTTAACATTTCCTGGTTTGTAATAAAAACAAATCTCTGGGGAAATGAATGGGGTTTATGCAAATATGGTGGATAAGATGTGAGCCAAAGAATGGCTGTAGGCATTCAGGTTTGGTGAGTTAAAATATATACTGCTCAAAAAAAAATAAGGGAACACTTACAGTTCTCCACAATTGTTAAAACACATTTTTTGAAACCTTCCACCCTCTTCTCCATTCTCAAACTACATTCACAGAATGTCTGACAGTTCTTGCCAAATAAAACACTCGCCACAAAAGTTTTACTTGTGCTCAAAACCAAACAGTGTCAGAGTACTGATCCAGTGTATGATTGAAGTGTTCCCTTAATGTTTTTGAGCAGTATATTTATCATTCAGTCTTTTCTCAAGAACTGTTATCTTGTCTCATACAAAATAAAGACGTTGCTACCCAAACACTGAAGCAAAAATAAGTGGACTACAGGAAGTGGCTAGCCTGGTGCAGCAAGTGGACTACAGGAAGTGGCTAGCCTGGTGCAGCAAGTGGACTACAGGAAGTGGCTAGCCTGGTAGTGGACTACAGGAAGTGGCTAGCCTGGTGCAGCAAGTGAGGCTGTTGAGAGGAATAGCGTTTTGCTCCCTTCCCTTGGGGTCACATGCTTATGCTGCAGCCATAGTGTCTTGGGGTCACATGCTTATGGGGTCACATGCTTATGCTGCAGCCATAGTGTCTTGGGGTCACATGCTTATGCTGCAGCCATAGTGTCTTGGGGTCACATGCTTATGGGGTCACATGCTTATGCTGCAGCCATAGTGTCTTGGGGTCACATGCTTATGTTGCAGCAATAGTGCCTAAAACATTTGTAACATTTTTATACTGGAATCAATAAATGTCTTCAAATGGTCTACTCTGTTGTCTTTTGAAGTAATTACTTTCAGTAGTGTGTGCTTCACCTCACTGTGTGTACACTGTGCGCTGAGTGTGTTTCACTAATTCACAGATTGGGATAAATGCACGAGACCAAATTTCCCTCACGGGATCAAAACTCCATGTTTGAGTACTGACTGCCCACTACTGCCCACTACTGTTTTACTACTGTTTTATTAATGTACACAGCCTAATGTTTTCACTACTGTTTTACTGCTACACTGTTTTTCATGCTATATTAGCACACATGATCAATGGCTGCTGTCAGGCTTCTGCTATAATACTGAATGAATGAATGGCTATAACCCTATTACCTCAACGTGTTCTTGCACTGAAATAGTTTTTTATTTTACCTTGTCTACATCATACTTTACTTTCCTATTTGTCCATATTATTTATGCTGGTCTCTAGACCTTACTGTTGGACTAATGTTGGACTACTTTTTGCACCTTCACCATGACACTCTCTCTTGAGCACCTTGCCATGCACACATAACTAAGGACTATGGTTGGACTACTGTTTGCACCTTCACCATGACACTCACTCCCTTTAGCACCTTACCAGTCCCGGCCCTGTCACTACAAGCGTCTTATGCTTGATCACCCTCAAGCACATTGGACTTTCTTAATTTAAATTATATAGTGTATTTAGTATTTAGTTTTGTTAGTTTTCTTATCTTCTACTGTCTTTATTGTACAGTGGAGTTTAGTTATATGTTTATACTTATACGTATGTTTACCATTTCTGCTGTAAGTGCATGTTGTGTGTGATGTCTGTATGCTACTGAGACCCTTGAATTTCCCCTTGGTGATTAATAAAGTATCTATCTATCTATCTATCTATCTATCTATATACATACTTATACTTATACCCCTCGATCAGGCCCAGGTACCCCAACTCCTGGTGTTCAGTTCTCTTTAACCCCCTTTACGGTTAGTGAAGTCCTAGGGGGCTGAATGGCTTGGATCCCAAGAGCTCCACTGGAGAAGACGATCTTGACCCCTTTCTTTTTTTTTTTTAAGAATTTTATTTTAAGGATTTTCTGTATTACATTCATGAACAGACACCAAACAAGACAAAACAAAACAAACTGCCAGTTCATATAAAGTATACCACTATGTATCTATGCAATCCAGTCCAAAAACTGAAAAGAATGTCCACAGGTTTTGAAGATTCAGAGTTCCTAGTGAGGTCAAAAGAGGCCCAAATCAAGGGCAAGGTCCCAGCAAGCAATTCACATGAAAGCAATTCACATCACAAGCACAGGAAACCAGATCCATTATGCAACAGAATCGTAAACCTCGTCCTGAGACTGCTCTCTCTTAATAGGGTCCCATATATTAGCCCAGATAGCAACTTCCTTTGGGCCGGATCCGCATAAAAGCCTTTAGATCCGCCTGTAGCGGACATACGGTATCTGACTGTGGGCCAGGTCTGCTCCTGATACAGGTTTCAGCTCTGCTAGCAATGCTGTTTTATCACCGGTTTACAGATTTGTCCCAGGTCCAATTTCCGCAACTCAACTGGAAGTCAGGAGATGCGTTTAAAATACAAAACACTGATTTGGCCCAAACCTGTGATACGGATATGAGCCGAAGGACCATTATATCACAGCAGACCCAGGTGGTAATGATATTAATTAAGGTGCTGATTCTGCTAAATTGACCTTTCCCTACTTCATTGTCAACTGGCTGCTGAAGAAAAAAAAAGGTATTTTGGAATGGCACACATTTAGAAACCATGGGGGTGCACTATGTTCCCATGACCATGTCATTTCTACAGTAAGGCTGGAAAAGAAGATATAGTTGGCTCAATATTGATCATATGTTCGTTTAATTATTTTCATTATTACCTAGCAGTGGTAAAAGTAGCCAATTGTTGTTTGTGTCAGATCTAACAGTGCTATGAGACAACCCCATATTCTTGAATTTCCCCTGGGGATCAATAAAGTATCTATCTATCTATCTATCTATCTATTCTTGCCACGCATGCAGAAGTCCAGGCAGTAACGTTAATCAAGGATCTTTGGTTTGCTCACTATCAATCTTTTGACATGATTTGCAAGCCTGGACTAGGACAGCCCAACTTTTTAAGGTAGGCTATCTGCTTTTTATCTCTGTTGGTTTATTCAGAGACAACAACAAGCAAACGAGCGTTTGATAACTTTACTGTAAGGTTATACTATTATTTTCCAGCAATATGGTCTACTAGCTTATCTTAAGCAAAACAGCCATCACAATAACTATTTTGGAAAAAACAGTGATAACGCTAACAGGATTACTGATGGTAAAAAAACGAGTGTAATTGTGAATTAGCCTATTTTCAAAAAGGAATAAATGGCTAATGTTTATTTTGTGTTGTTTCAGATTGACCATGGAGATGACTGAGGAAGACAGCCTGAATATCGATGGGAACAGTGGAATTAACACGACTTAAACTTTGTCTGGGATTGCACTTCTACAGCCAGGTTGTTGAATAAAAAAATAATAAGACACTTATGTGTAAAGTTTTTTTACCCCCCTCTTGTGTTTGTAGTCTAGCTTATGTTTATCAGTTGAGCTGTTGGGAAAACGTTACAAACTTTAGCCTGGGTGAACCTATAATGAACCTGTTAGCAAATGTGTAGCAAACAGATTTTTCAGGATAATTACTGTATGTAGCATATAATATTATACACCATGTGAAAGCCTGGACTCTTGGGAATCCAATGACCATTTTTATGTACAGTCTGTATAGTGCTTTACATTGTCAGATTGATCATAATATGTCTTAATTAAATTTCTTTTAAAAATCCCTGCTGCCCTCTGTTATATTTTATATTGTACTATTAAACTGTTAATAGTAATGTTCACATAATTAAATTTCGGACACCGGTTTCAACTGCTTGTCGTTTTACACATAGAATTCCCAAAGCAAGTGTAACATTAAACAGGTTCCCCAATTACACTTCTAACATAAAGTTCCTCTTAAAGAGATAGCTCTCTATTCAGTACATGACACCCTCCTCCCCCTCCTCCGCTTTTGGTGCTACCCTGACCTCTGGCTGCAGTGTAGCTGCTGCACAATAAGTAGATACAACATATTGGGTACTGAAATATTCACAAGAATCCATGGAAATTGAATCTTCATGTTGTTTTATCCAATATTAGTTGTGCAGATGTATAGTTATTATACACACAACCATTGAACCAACTAAGTTAAGGCAAAAATAAAGACTTTTGTGTAATTATTCCATATTTTGTGTAGTTATTCTATATCAGAACACCTGACTGCTACACAGTAAGGCTTTTATTGTATGCATTGTGGGTAACCAGAAGTCCTATGGAGTGTTTCCATAGGGCATTTTACAAAACGCATGAGCATACCTTGGTAAATAATGGTCTAAAGTACTCATTTTTCATTCTATATTGATCTACTTTTGCACACAGCTTCAGAAGACCTGGTGCTAGGGCTCAGTTGTGTTTCTAAGGGATATCAAGTGACCCAGAGGGCTGAGTTGTGGTCAGTTCAGAGATTGCAATCCGGCAGGAATAAAAAACTATTCTAGCCTCTGTACCCCTGTGTCAGTACATCACACAGTTATTGATGGTCTCTAAAAGTACTGTGCCTCAGCTTTCCAAAGAGGTCAAGTATTTGATGGTGGGCCAAATTGGGTGAGAACAGTGACTTCTAGGGTAAAAGCCTAGAGATGGCCTGTCTGTAATAGTTAAACCACACAAAATTGTATTGTAAATGAGAGTAAGCCTATACCAGAGTCCTATGTAGGCTACACCATAGTAATTTATTGATATGCCACATAATGTCCTGCTTTTTGGTGTTATAGAAATGGTCACCCTACATCAGCACCTGGAAAAAAGAAGGGCTGTGCACAGGGATTTTGGACTTTGATAGAATATGAACATGTCTTGTTGCCAGAGATGGGCAGTATTTCTAATACATGTATTTAAAATACGTATTTCAAATACAAAATACTATTTTGTAATTTGTATTTTATTGAGATAAGGAAAATGCATTCGTATTTTGTATCAAAATACTTCAGTGTTGTGTATTTTTGTATTTTCAAAATACTGTAAAATACTTTCTGTGAAACACTGTGATGACATCTATCTAACTATCTATAAAGCACAAAATCTCTGTCTCTGTCTGTCTGTGGTACTGTTTATTTTCCTTTGCTGGACTGATTTTTCTAGACTTTAAATTTGTCTATGTTCTCTGACCTGTGAAATATTTCAGTGCTATGGTTACTTGACAAGATACCTCAAACAAGGAAATTTCCAATTTTGCACATTTTAAATAAGAAATTATTGATAATGTCATAATAATTGGCTTCTAATTGGCTTAACTGATTGGATGGTATTAATGTGACAACCTGATTTTTTATTTTTACTTTTTTTTATTTAAATTGAGAGGTTGTGCACATACCAGTTTCAGGTGTATACAAAATGATTTATCTGTGATGAAATGCTACCTAGTTTAAATTTATAAATAAGTCATCCATTTGGATTGTTTGTCTTTGAATTATTGTCACTGATTCATAGTGGGCAATCTATTACACCAACTGGCTGGGAAGTGCAACAGTTGTGGAGTCGGCATTCCTGTTGCTGTAAAACAGTGCATAAACTCAAACAGTAGACTAACAGTCAATAAAAGTGAACTGTCTGAGCAGATACTAAAAGCCATGCCGAGTGTCCTGTTCGCCCTTAAACTTTCCATCACATTTGGTGCCTCTGCCTAGCCACATAGCCTGGCTAACGCCAGACCTCATCTCATCGAATTTGGGTCTGGGAACTACACATTCATTTTCTCGTATTTGAGACGTGGTTTACGAATGCTCAGAACCATTTATTGGGTGCTACGAATGTAAATCAAATGCGTCTGTACGTAGCTCATAACCGCTTCAGTGTGTCATCATTGTCTTGCTGTCCTCCCTCCGTTCTGTGATTGGTTCCTTTGTTGAGGTGAAAATCGGGTCCATGGAATCCATCCAATCGTGAATGTGTTAGAGTTATGTACTTTAAAGAACATTTCGAGCCATCACATAGCCTACGTTCAATGTTGCAATATTATCAGAAGGCCCTATGTGCAATTGGCTTTTGAGCAGGATCTTACAAGAACATTTCCAAATGAATGGAAAGACACAGTGATGATGAGATTTTGCACTCATGGGGAAAAATAGTGCAAGGACATAGTGGTCATAGTGTTTAATAGACTAGCACGCAGCGTTAAATAGAATAGTTGCATAGGCTACAATACAAGCAAATAGTCTATAACAGACTCACCACTATCAGGCCTAGGCTGATTGTTTCAGTTATCCGAAAGGCTCGAAGGATGTCATTAAATGGCAATTTTGGAAAAATAACTAATAAAAGTGAGGTGAGGTGCCACCACCAAACCCCCCTGGTCAGTGCTCATGCCCCACCCCCACCCGCTAACACCGACCCTGGCAGAGGCTTATATTGGGATGTCTAACATGAGGGGTCAGCATATCTAATCTGTTGACTGATTATGGAAGGAGTCTCTTGCTTTTAGATGTTTTTCCAGGTAGGAAAGGGATAGACAAAAAAGGCTTTTAGAAAAAAGTATTTTGTCGTATTTTGAAAATACAAAAATACAGTATTTTATTTTGCTACATTTTTTGTCTGCTGTATTTTGTAGTTTATTTTGATACATTTTTACGGTGGGTATTTTGTATTTTATTTGGAAATACATTTTGATGTATTTGTGCCCATCCCTGCTTGTTGCAAACCTTCATGTCAGCACACGTAATCTGCTAAAACATCGCGCCTGGTCAAAGACTGAAAAAACGCTCCGCCTCCTTCCTTTACTAATGAGCTGGGGGGTTCCGGGGGGATCCGACAGAGCCAGTGAGCGTATCGAACAGTTTCAAAATAAAAGTCGGATCTTATTCATTTGTTTTTGAATATGTGCAGAGAATAAATGAAGGGAAACACTAACTTACATACCTGCAAACTAGTCGCTTCTCTGACTATACACTCGAGGTAGGCCTAAAACATCACATTGTTAGGCTACTTTTCCCCTGCCCTCAGTGGGTTAAATGGAAAGCTTGCTGAGGTGAGGGTAACAAGTGTTGACTACTCGCAAATTCACGTTCCCGCAGCTGGCCGTTTTTAATTGCTTTGCGAAACAAAACGAATCTGCACTGAGTGCGATTGTTGTTGCCTTGGAAAGTTAGCATTATATTTTCCATGTGTCGATGATGGTTAGACATGACGTTCTCAGGGAGCGCAGACTTTTCCCAGGCGTAGCTATTTGCAACAAAACTGAAAGTGGACCTAGCAAAAGTTTGACCTGCTCAGTGATAGGTGTTTAATTTGTTTGTTTTCTGTGTAGCATATAGATCATAATTCTTGTAATTAGCGCGCAAACAAACGAGACCTAGGCTTCTAGAATGACATAGCACACCTTGCTGAGACCCGCCCCTTAGGAATAATATGTTCATTGCAGCCTCAGTAGACATGAGAGGAGCAGAAAGACACCAACATAACAAGAGGGATAGATGTATTTCTTCACAAAAAAATATCAAACAATAATGGGTTGAAACGAGGTAAGCTACTAAACCAGACAATAGAGACCAGAAAATGGACATCCACAGTCCCTTTCTATCATTTAGGCTATTTATTTAAGGTTTATTTAGACATGGATCAATGCACATTAATAAACATTAAAAAAATTAAAATGCACCAGAATTAGCCAAAATGGCTATTTTGCATCTGTTGTCCATGGCAGGGATGGATTACTGCACGGGCCTACCGGGCCCAGGCCCATGGCCCAAGTGGTCAGGGGGCCCTGAAGCCCAAGCATTTGCATGGAATCATTGCCTCAATATCAACAAATCAGGATGTAGGCTATGAATCTGATTGAATTTAGTATTGGCCACCCCCAAAATGAACCAGAATACAGGAAATCACATCAAACAAATAAAAAATGTTCTGGGGGAGGACCCTCAAACATATGCAACAATTAGTGGGAGGCCCTTAATACATCTAGGCCCAGGGGCCCGAAAGTTCATGTTACCAGGCCAGATGTGCCTAAAAGAAACTCTACACACACATCACTGCAGACCTAGAATGACACTTTACACATAAGACGTATTATGAAAATATTACAAGCAAATGAAAACTAGAATGTAATGCCAAAGGAATTACAATAGTGGATGGAAAGCTGCTAAAGTTGGTGGGGAAATTCCTGAAAAAAAAACATTAAATCACTTAATCTTTGAGTTCATACAAACCCTCGTACCAAAAGACCTTGTGTGTCAAGGCGTTCTTGAGATATAACACTCAAGGTGTTTTTCACCTTGACATTTGACCTCCAACATCAATTCACTTCATCTTTGAATCCATACAAATACTCATACCAAATTTCAGGCATGTATGTCAAGGCATTCTTGAGATATCGCACTCAGAGTGTTCATTGACTTGACCATTGACCTTTGACCTCAAACATCAACTCACTTCATCTTTGAGTCATACAAACACTTGTACCAAATTTGAAGCACATGCGTCAAACCGTTCTGGAGATATAATGCGCAAAGCACGAGATAACAAGCGCAGCTGCCTTTAGGCCATTATGACATCACAGCCTTTGAAGTCTAAGGGGGAAAATTGAGCTTTTTAACATTTTTAATCCCCTATTTCTCAAAAAGTATAAACTTCATAAATAATCTGAAATAATAACTCTCTTGCCCCACTCCAGACCTTCAGAACGGTTATTTCAACATGTCTGTACGTTAAGCGGTTAGAGTCGCATTAATTCTTGAAAAGGTAAAAAGAAAAGGTTATAATAATAACTAGAAATGCAATTCCAAGGAATTACCAGTGCATGAAAATGCTAAAGTTGTGATGTAAAATATCATGTATAGTTAAAACAGATAATACAGAGATGGTTACTACGGTGATGCTAGGATAGACATGGCGGTTGCATAGCTTAATAAAAGTTGATAGTTTAAAAGTAGACTGTTTAAAAGCTGAATGTAGATAGTTTAAAAGTTGTTGATAGACAGTAGATAGTTTAAAAGTTGTTGATAGACAGCTAGTTTAATAGATAGTTTAATGATAGTTTAAAAGTAGACCGTTTAAAAGTTGAAGGTAAATAGTTTAAAAGTTGTTGACAGACTGGAAGTTGAATGAATGTTGATATTCAAATAGTTTAACATTTTAGTAAACATTTTCTAGCAGTTTTGCTAAACATGCTAACTATGCTACCAATGCTAACATGCTAACTATGTTAACCATGTGACTTAGTTAACCAAGCTTATCATTTTTAGTAGTTATGCTAACTATGCTAACTAGCATGCTAACTATGTTAACCATGTTACTTAGCTAACCTAGCTAATAATTTTTAGCAGTTTTGCTAAAAATGCTAACTAGCATGCTAACTATGCTAACCATGTTACTTAGCTAACTTAGCTAATCATTTTTAGCAGTTTTGCTAAAAATGCTAACTAACATGTTAACATGTTAACTATGCTAACCATGTTACTTAGCTAACTTAGCTAATCATTTTTAGCAGTTTTGCTAAAAATGCTAACTAGCATGCTAACTATGCTAACCATGTGACTTAGCTAACCTAGCTAATAATTTTTAGCAGTTTTGCTAAAAATGCTAACAAAGCTAGCAATGCTAACATGCTAACTTTGTTAACCATGCTAACTAGCTACAGTGGGTAGGAGTCATAGTTGATGAAAAGTGTTGACAGTTGATGACAAGTTAAAAGTTGTTGATAGACAGCTAGTGAATGTATATAGTTTAAAAGTTGAAAAGTTGAATGTAGATAGTTTAAAAGTTGTTGATAGACAGGTAGTTTAATAGATAGATAGTTTAATGATAGTTTAAAAGTAGACCGTTTAAAAGTTGAATGTAAAAAGTTCAGTAGTTTAATGGGTTACATTGTTTAACAGTGGATTATTGTAGTGAGGACTTTTATTTTGAAACAGTTTTGGGCAGAGGAAACAGTTGAATAGGATGTGTAGTCTTAATTGACCCAGATTGTATGCTTAAAGCCTGAGGCTGCAGGTGGCCTGAACACCTGCCATAGGATTCTAATTGCTTAACGGCCATATTATGATGTCACAATCGGCAATGTTAAGTCTATGGAGATTTTTAAAAAGTTTTTCTTTAATAGTTTAAAAAGTATGAAAAGACATAGCAACCCGATCTGTTTGAAGACCTACGTTACAAAGTTTGAATGAAGTTTCTAAGTTAAACTGTTCAAGAGAAATTGCGTGCGGAAAAAGTGGTAAGCGGAATAATAATAATAAGAAGAAGTTGCCTAGGAAGAACAGTACAGTGCATTTTCATGCACTGTAATAATAATAATAAGAAGAAGCCAGGAGATTTCAAGATGGTGGATTCCATCCACTATAATAAGCTTAACCATAATAAAATGAAGGCAGGAAAAGAAAAGAGAGAGCATGGGGCAGGAATGGTCACCTGTTACAACTGCAACACCGGTGCTTCTCATAGAAAAGGATTTGGCTTTAAAACAGATTGTCAACATTTATGTTGTTTGGTCTGTTTTTGGCTGCATACATGAAGGCCAACGTGAGCAATGTTTTTTTTCCCTGGTTTGAGGTAGTACTCAAGAAAATTTTTCAAGGATGGCATGTCTGAAAATATCTTCTCCATCATCAAGTTATTTAATTAGGCTAAACATGGCTCAAAACAGCTGGTAGCCCTGCTATTAGGACTATGTCATTTTAATATGTAAAAGTGTCAAATGCAGCCATACTTAAATTCTGCTTAGGCTACTGCACGTTTATTATAATATAATATGATAATATTCAATATTCATTATTGAATGCTTCGCAGGTTGCAGGTCATAAACAAGAACACATAGCCGACTTCTGTTCTGGTGTTGGGAGAACAAATTGAGCATCCTTGACATGGGGGCGAAATGAAATCATAATGTGATAATCCCACACTGTAGCCTAGGACACTTGGGGATCTATATACTGTAGCTTAGTACATATATGGTGATAATCCCACACTGTATAGGACACTTGGGGTTCTATAGCTTAGTACATATATGGTGATAATCCCACACTGTATAGGACACTTGGGGTTCTATAGCTTAGTACATATATGGTGATAATCCCACACTGTAGCCTAGGACACTTGGGGTTCTATAGCTTAGTACATATATGGTGATAATCCCACACTGTAGCCTAGGACACTTGGGGTTCTATAGCTTAGTACATATATGGTGATAATCCCACACTGTAGCCTAGGACACTTGGGGTTCTATATACTGTAGCTTAGTACATATATGGTGATAATCCCACACTGTAGCCTAGGACACTTGGGGTTCTATATACTGTAGCTTAGTACATATATGGTGATAATTCCACACTGTAGCCTAGGACACTTGGGGTTCTATATACTGTAGCTTAGTACATATATGGTGATAATCCCACACTGTATAGGACACTTGGGGATCTATATAGCTTAATACATATATGGCACCCTCAGAAGGTTTCATATAGAAACATGTCAGAGGGTTGAGTTATGAGAACCCTCTGGGTTCTTGAAGAACAGGGTTCTATAGATGGTTATGGTTCTGACATGCTCCTTCCAGTGTCAGGCAAATGGTATAATGTGCATTGGCCTGGAAAAAAAACATTTACAAGAAATCCTTCATCCCCTCTGCATTAGCCATTTTGAACAACACCAAATGAACACTGCACAGGCCCTGTCTTGCATGTCTGTATGAATGTCTTTTAAATGTGAGCCTTGAGCAAGGCACCTAACCCCTCACTGCTCCCTGAGCGCCGCTGTAGCAGGCAGCTCACTGCGCCGGGTAAGTGTGTTCACCTCACTGTGTGTTCACTGTGTGCTGAGTGTGTTTCACTAATTCACGGGTTGGGATAAATGCAGAGACCAAATTTCCCTCACTGGATCAATAGAGTATATATACTTATACTTATTTGTACACATTTTGTGTAGCCCTACCAGCCTGCAAGTTTCCCTTTGGGATAATAAAATTTACTGAACTGAACTGAGTGGTGCAGGGGGCAGGAAGGGTCACTATTGCTTTCCTGATCACTGAGCGGCTGCACAATTCAGATGGGGGGGGGGGGGGTAGCCAATTCTTTTTCCCGAGTGATTTATTATGCGTGTTGTTCCAGAGTGATTTATTGTGCGTGTTGTTCCAGAGTGATTTATTGTGTGTGTTGCTCCAGAGTGATTTGTTATGTGTGTTTTTCCAGAGTGATTTGTTATGCGTGAGAGTCTTGTTTTATGTTTGATTTCATTTCGCTCCATATCAAGGATGCTCAATTTATTTCCTCTGCACCAGAACACAATTAGGTCTGTTTGGTTGTTGTTGTACAAGTCGGCTTTACAAGTTGTGAAATGAGTGTGTTCCTTCAGCTCTCCTTTGCACATATTTACAAATGAAAAAGATCCGACTTTTATTTTGATGGAAAGCTGAATGGGATAAGGAGAAGAAAGGTAGACATTTATATAATATACAAAAGAATATCTTAAATAACAAACCTATTTACCCAAACACACAAGAGGAGGTTTGGTTTACAAGAATGAGAATAGGCCATACTGGTTTAAATAATAGCTTGCATGTTGTAAATAAACATCCATCTGGAAAATGTGAGCTTTGTGGAGTGAGAGGATGTAGATCATGTTCTTTTAAAATGCTTAAGATTCTCCAGACAAAGAGAAAAGCTAAAGAGGGAAGTGAACGCAGCCAAGAAAGCCTTCTCTTTAGACACCTTATTAGGTGAGCCTAGATCAGGAAACATCACTAGTGCTGTCATCGCATTTATCAAAGAAACACAATTAGCATAGGCCTATAAGATTTAGTTGGTTGTTTTGTGTTTTCCTTTTTTTTTTTTTTAAATGACATCCAATTGATTGCTCAGTCCAGTAGATGGCGGTAATACACTTTGCCTGTAAACAGCCATAAAACCTGACAGAAGAAGAAGAAGAAGATTTTTATTTTGAAACTGTTCGATATGGTCCATGCTTACTGACATAGAAGGTTTGCAGCATGTAAATATCCCTATTCTAAAAAGACTATTCTATTCATGTTTTTCCTCAACAGAGCAGACTGATGTCGCTTGGTAGGCTACTAAATGCAGTTGTGGCAGGCTGCATGATTAAATTCGTAGCCTAACAGAACGATACTGGAGGTATATGGAGTAGCCTGGGCTACATTTACATGTTTAGCCATTTGACTGACGCTTTTATTCAAGACGATTTACAGCAGTGCAAGGTACAATCAGGCTAGCCTACAATGCGACTAGGACAAGTTGGTGCAGCGACAAACAGAGTGGGCTATAACAGAACTGGAACTAGAAATCTATGACCGATTACCTCCAAAGGCTGGCTTTAAGTCGGAACACCCGCTGCGAAACACACAGGCGGGCGAGACATGGAGGTGAGAGAACCACGTTTGTTACATTCTAAGGGCCCGTCCACACGGAGACGCTTTTTAGGTTAAACGCAGAGGTTTTGCTTCGTCTTGGCCGAGCGTCCAAACGAATCCTGTAAACGCACTGCCCGAAACCGCACTTTTCTGAAACCTGGTCCCAGAGTGGAGAAATCTGAAACCGTAGCCCGTTTGAGTTCGTTTAGACAGCGAAACCGCACATCCTGCTTGCGTATCGATGATGTCATCGCCACACCTCAGCTGCCCTGGACTTGCACTTATAGTATTGCCTAACAATACTAGTTTTCACACATGACATTACCTACGATTACAGTCCATAAGATAAATATCACAACTGGTGCTGCGCAGCGCCGATAGCTTATGACTTGGTGGACTGAACACTGTTTTTTCCCGGTGTTTTTTAATGCATTCTAGCTACTGTCAGTGACGCGAGAGAACTTAAGTTATTAGAAAAGTGCGTGTAAGTTTAGGCTACATTAATTTGTGCGTAGTGCCAGTGTCATTCATTTATTTTACATGTCTTACAACATATATACATGCATTCACAGTCGAGTGAAATCAGATATAAGCATACAAAGATGCTTAGAACTAACGTTAAGCCGATGGTAGCACACTGAATGCAATTTGATTTGATGCAGGCAAATGTATTGACTGTTACTAACGAAGGTTTTATAGCAATATTATAAATGTGGCGACAGAATAGCCTAGAACTTGGGTAAGCCTTGCATTTAGTAGCCTAATTGCGGTGATAGCCAAAACTAATGTGAATCACGGACTATCCTACAACCAAAGAAAGTAAAGGTGATTAGTAGGCCTACCTGCTTTAGCCAAATAAAGACGGGACTGCACCCTTCACAAACCGTAAAATAAAGTTTATTAGTTTTACAGTTGACTACAGTTGACAGTTCACCATCAGTCCACATAAACAATTCTGGTTTCCTTGCACTAGCCATTTTGTCATAGCCTATTCTGTCTGTTTGTAAAGCACAAACTTTGGTCAATTTATGTAAAGAAACAGTGCCACCTATAGGCATGGGGTATGAAGTAACGTGTTGAGTCGTGTTGAGATGGATCCGTTTGGACGCAGATATTCTTGATGCGGTTTCAGGGAAGACGGAGGAAAAAAAGTTCGGTTTCGTAGGGTAGACTGAGTACAGTTGAGACACTTTTTGCCCACACAAAATCAAACAAAAAATAGATACTGAAAAGAAGTGATTTTCCACACAACATTCCACATGCCATTTCCTTAGCGTGTAGACTAAAATATTATAAATCAATAATACCCATAAGTAGTTTATATTTTCCACAATTAGCTCATAAACATAAGGTGCATTTTTTGTCTTGACTGTGTCTCAACTGTACCCTATAGAGTACAGTTGAGACACCCACCTGGTACAGTTGAGACACCCATCTTTAATGATGTATAGTTAACTAACCGTTAGTTGGAAAGTTTAATAAATAAAAACATAGCAATTGCAAAGTGTTTGTAGTTCGAATTCATTCATTTCATTTAAATTAGCGTTGGTTAAAAGGAATACATCATGAACAAAATGTGACACAGGAACAGATAGCGAACAGTAGCCTACAAATGGAATGTTCAAGTAGCCTAACACAATCCAATGTGTGTCTCAATTGTACCCCGCTGACCACCTCACACATTTCTCTAGATTTTGCAACGACCTTACATGACACAATGCCATAAAATATGCCAGTTTTTAGGACACAGAATAATGTTTGTAATGATACCAGTTACGTTTAACAGTAGCATAAGTGTAATGAGCTATTCATTGTCGAAGGTGCATGGTGAAGTGAAATTCTTACTTTGGAAAAAAAACATGTGCCGATATCATTGGATGGGAGATACTTTTGTCGTTCAAATTTGCCATGATCAAAGAGGGCACTAATACGCATGTGCATAGCAAAAATCACAACTTGGGGTTGCTGTGCAAGCAAGATATTTAAGGTGTCTCAACTGTACACATGTCTCAACTGTACTCAGTCTACCCTACGTGTGGACTAGCCCTAAGTGTTGGCGACTTCGGGATAGTGTCCTCTGCTGTCAAATGTGACCAATCAGAAAACAATTTAATCATGCTGGGGTTTGTTTGTAGACACAAGTTTAGACAGTTTAATCTCAAGTAGGGGTTGTTTGTAAATCATTTGTTCCGATCTAAAATGCTTCCATGTGAACACAAACGAACCCACGGACAATGGAGAAAACTGTATCCGTGATTCGGAACAAAATAGCTATGAAAGCACCCTCGGTCTGTTTGCTTTGTTCCGAAACAGACTGCGATGGCAGCTTAATAGCCTAGCCTACTAAAGCGACTTACAATGACAACAATTAACATTAAGTTATTTTACCACTACACCCCTGATTACAATAACATGGCAATTAGTATGAGACCAACAACAACGACAATAGCCATATCAGATACAGTAGCAAAAAAACACTCAGTCCATGGGCCAGACCAGATGTGGGTACCACTCAAGGTGGCAAAGGTTAGGCTACTTAACATTTTTGACAACATCCATGTCTGTAGATAACATTTTGGTATGATTACTCTTCAGTCACAGCTAAATCAGTGTTATCAGCTCTGTTAAAGTTGAAAAATTGCATTTTAGACGCTGGTGCATGTCTTAGTAGGCTATTGGTTCATGTTCAGGACATAATCAATGTAAATGTGTTTGGTAGGCTATCATTTTTAAGGGGACACTTTCTTTCAAGTCCTTTTGTGAATATGTCTGACAAGTACAGTGGACACTGGAGCTCTTCAAACCTTTAATCAAACACATTTTCCTACAATTTCCGCTTTAATCGTGTATTTTCTTTTAGTTCTGTGGCATCAAGTAACACCAGAAAGACAAAACACAAAAACTGGAATACTGACACGACTCTAAGGATTCAGGAAATGCATTCCAATCAACATTTTTATGTTCATTCACAGCTCTAAAAATGGTTCTTATAATATCTACCAAGCCTCTCCATGTCTCCACAATAATTCTAGACCGCTCCATTTTAGCAGCGATCCAGGTTTTGAGGCAGGAACGATTCTTTGCCATCACTCTGGCCTTGTCTGTTCACTTTTTTGACAGATTGAGGTCTGGACTGGACTAGAGTGGCCAGTGGCTGGGTCACTTTAAGCCACTCTGTTCTCTGTTAATAATTTCTTGCCTTGTTTGGCTGTATGTTTTGGATCATTGTGTGGTTTAATGGTCCAATGCCGCCTATTGGTTAGGTCTCTCGGCAGACTGCCTGATCTGTTCCTGTTCCTCCAGAATGTTAATGTAGCCCCTTGTTTTAGTGTTACCATTTACTTTGAGAAGGTCAACAGCTCCCACTGTTTGAAAAACGTCCCAAAATAATAATCTTCTCACCCCCTTTGTCCAGGTGTGCCCTTATAAAGGTTAAGCTGAGTTGTGCATGTTTGGAGAAGAGTGATCCATGATCAGTATCCATGATTATCAGGTGGTCCATTTTGGGATGGGGTGAAAATGTCAACCACAAAAACACCATACCCACAGTGGAGAATAGCTGTAGAAATGTGATGTACTAGTTTTGGGTGTAGCATGGTTTGTTTATTAGCCTGGTTAACTTAGACACTTAACGCTTACTGGCAGCTCTTCTTGTGAGTAGAAGCACAACACAAGTTACCCTAACATAAGTGTAATCACCACACTATTTAGATCACTGTTCATCATTACAAAAAATGTTAAGCCAGTCAAGCAAATTGCCATTTTGACCAGTTGGAAAACAAAAAGAAAACTTGGAACAAATCATACTAGGGTCATTCCATGCCAAACAAACGTATGAATCTCCCCACTCGACCTTCATAGATTTGGCTGAAAAAAAAATCAAGGTTGCTCACACACTTCTTAATAGGTATACTCCCAAATATTAACTCTCTACTCCCAACAGTTTTGTCACAAAAACATGGTTTAGCCCCCCCCCCCCTCCCCACCGCTTTTTAAGCAGCGTTTTCTGAAGAGCCATTTTCAAATTGCTATAACTAGAAAAGTGTTTAAGCTAGCTCATTCAAACTATGGATTTCCAAGAGTGTGGCTTGGGTATATCATAGTATTTGTGGTGCTTAAATTTGCTTGAAAAGTTTACTCTACGCTCTGTGGCAGCATCTTTGAAGGCCTGTGGAAAGCTTAATGTTAAAGCTAGAACCTCAATATTGAATACAGACCTTCCAATGTATGCTCTGTATATTGTGTTAAAAAACTGTCCCTATGTGGTGAACGGTATGGAAGATATTAAAGCTTGAAAATTGATGAAAACCCATTTTGTGCCATTTTTGGCATGCTAAAGCAAAAAAAAAATGAAGCGTCTACTAAGATAAAACAATTTTTTTGGAAAGATTAGATATTTGTTCTTAACATATCAAAAAATTGTGATGGTGTTCTGCCTCATTTTCTCAAAATGATTTTTTGAAAATGTGGTATTTTTGTACACACCCAGCATTCAATGGCCAAAAAACATCCATGACGCAGAGCTTAAATTGCGCAACATGCATTTGATATGTAAATATTATATATAATAATATATACCTCCATTCATTTATTTTTGTTAATTGTGGGAAGTTTGGGGCAGCCACGGCCTACTGGTTAGCGCTTCGGACTTGTAACCGGAGAGTTGCCGGTTCAAACCCCGACCAGTAGGTGGTTGAAATGCCCTTAAGCAAGGCACCTAACCCCTCACTGCTCCCCGAGTGCCGCAGTTGTAACAGGCAGCTCACTGCGTCGGGATTAGTGTTTGCTTCACCTCACTGTGTGTTTCACTAATTCAAGGATTGGGATAAATGCAGAGACCAAATTACCCGCACAGGATAATATACTTGTGGTGCAACCCAATTATACTTGTGGTGCAACCCAATTAAGCCAATTTGTGTTAATGGGTAAGCCTTTGCAACCCTCCTAGTAATTTGTGACCACTGCTTTTCAGAAAGCAGTTTTTGATTGTTTGTTTACATAAAATACACAAACCTAAAGTAGAAGTTGTTGGCACATGTGTTCATATTGCCCTTTCTTTTGTTCTTTCAGTGATTCAGTGAAGCCACCTCCTCACGTCTCGGCCTGTTGCCACCATGACCACAAGCCAGACCCAAACCCTGCAGCGGACCACAGACAACCATGCAGCAGAGGAAGCGCCCCAGTTCAAAACCCTGAAATTGACCACAGACAACCATGCAGAAAGCGGAGAGCCCCAGCCCAAAACCCTGAAGTTGACCACAGACAACCTGGCACCTAGGGCAGAGCTACAGCCCCAAACCCTGAAGTGGGGCACAGATAACCATGCAGCAGATGGAGAGCCCCAGCCCCAAGCCCTCCTCCAATGGACAAGCCAGTGCCAGAAGCAGCCAGCGGAGAGCTCCAGCCCCAAGCGCAGCCGCCAGCCCCCAGCCCGGGCCCCAGTAGCGCCACCTGCTGCGCTGGAGGATCGATGGCGTGGTGCCACAGAGGAAGATGTGCAGCCTCCCCTGTTGCCGTTTCGCCCCAAGAGGACCCCTGGAGTTCAGCTGGACCGTCAGGGGGAATACAAACCCTCTGACGTCTTCCGGCTGTTCTTCAGTAAGGAGGTGATGCGCACCCTGTGCAGCAACACCAACCTATATGCTGCGCAGAGGACTGCGGCGGGCATGAAGAGGCAGTGGACAGACGTAGAGGCTGAGGAGATGCTCCAGTTTATCAGCATCATCATCTATCTCGGCCTGATGAAGCCCGCAGCTGCACGGGACTTGTGGAGGAAGGACCGCCTGCACACCTACCCATTTCCTGCCACTGTGATGCCCGGCTACCGCTTCGAGGCCATCATGGCGTACCTACACATGAGTGACCCGGCAGCAGATAAGGTGAACGACCAGCTCCGAGGCACTCCCATGCACGATGGCCTCTGCCGCCTCAAGCCACTGCAGGAGCAGATTCTGACCGCCTGCCGAGCCTACTACCACCCTCACCAGAACCTGGCAGTAGACGAACGCATGGTGGCCACCAAGGCGAAGATCGGGATGAAGCAGTACATGAAGGACAAGCCCACGAAGTGGGGCTACAAGCTCTTCGTCTTGGCCGACAGCTCCAACGGCTACACCTGCGAGTTCAGCATCTACGAGGGGAAAGCCAGAACACCGTCGGGAAACGGCCTGAGCTTTGATGCGGTTGTCGACCTGCTCCATGTGCCCTATCTGGGCACGGGGTATCACGTGTACGTAGACAACTTCTACACCAGCTCGAAGCTCTTCTGTCACCTACACAGCATGGGTTTCAGGGCCTGTGGAACCATACGTGAGAACAGGGTCGGCTTTCCAAAGACTGACATCAATGCCCTGCCAAAGAACGCGCAGCGCGGAGACATGCGGTGGATCAGAGACGGCTCGTTGCTGTTTGTGAAGTGGAGAGACTCCAGAGATGTCACGCTCTGCTCCACGATTCACAGAGCCTACAGCGGGGATTCAATGTCGCGGCGGACCCGAGACCCTGAAACTGGCACCTGGTCCTCTAAACACATCTCTGTCCCAGAGCCTGTGATGGCGTACAACAAGTACATGGGGGGAGTGGACTTGTCCGACGCTCTTATAAAGTACTACTCGGTCACACGGAAGACCAGCCGTTGGTACGTGAAGCTCTTTCTGCACTTCATCGACATCGCAGTGGTGAACAGTTTCATCATCCATAAGGAGATGGCCCTGGCGAGGCAGAAGAAGCCGCTCACCCAGAAGCGGTTTAGGGAGCTGCTGTGCATTGAGCTGGCCGACTGTAGGCAGCTGCCGGCGTGCCCATCTGCAGAGACCACCAGCGAGGCATCGCCAGCTGCATCTGCAGGCGCCACAAGTGGGGCAGTCTCCTCATCTCCTCCGCAGGGTCTGGACCAAGGACCGCAGGGGTGCTTCCCGGTTCCAGTGTGCAAGGTGTCCACTAACCCGTCCCTGAAGGCCTCACAAGGGAGGAGGAAATGTGTGCACTGCAAGATGAATACCATCTACATGTGCAGATCTTGCAATGTGCCACTTTGCATTATTGTGGACAGAATTTGCTTCACAGAGTGGCATGATAAGAAGAGCACACAATGAAGCATGCAGATATGTTAATAGTTGTAATAGTTTTGTATGGATTTGTAAATACAGTTTCTGGTTTTTCTGAGTTTGTGCTGTTACTTTCCTGCCTCCTGAAATCCAACTCCTAGTCCATGCTGCAGGAGGTGGTGATAGAACATTGCTTTTAGAATGTTCTAGAATGCAATTGTTCTGGCACGAATGGGGCTCTGGAATGGACTCTTTTGCAGTACTCTGAAGACCCTGAAGTCCAGTAACAGACATTGGAGAGGTTGTTAGCATGGTTTTGGATAGGCAATGAGCTTCCGTGTTGGTTTACCTGGATACAATGGTAATATTAGTCTGGGATGGGGTAACATTCGTTAGTTTTGTGATCCATTGCACCCCGACAAACTAGGCTTACACACTTGAGGCGAATATGCTGTACGTCTTAGTCCATTTGTCTACCTCAATCATTGTGCTTTATACCCGATATAATATGTGTCGGGGTGTAAGTCAAAACCGTTCCAAATGAATTTGGGATCTTAATCTGTACAGTGACATGACAATATGTAGAACGTTGAAAGTGGTATCCTGTTCGACAGGATAATATGTAGCATGTTGAAGGTGGTATCGTGTTTGCCCCAAAGTGCATTAACTGCTACAGCGACAGGATAATATGTAGCATGTTGAAGGTGGTATCGTGTTTGCCCCCAAAGTGCATTAACTGCTACAGCGACAGGATAATATGTAGCATGTTGAAGGTGGTATCCTGTTCGACATGATAATATGTAGCATGTTGAAGGTGGTATCCTGTTCGCCCCAAAGTGCAGCAACTTGTGCGCCCTGAGCGCTGTGACTTGTTAGAGGCCAGATGTGCTGCTATGATGAGCCCCCAGAACAAGTGGATTTCCTATCATAGCTGCTATGATGAGCCCCAAGAACAAGTGGATTTCCTATCATAGCTGCTATGATGAGCCCCAAGAACAAGTGGATTTCCTATCATAGCTGCTATCAATCTCTTTGTCAATGTGTATTGACCAAATTAAGAAAACTATTCCCATGTTTTCTGCTAACTGATCAAGTATACTTTTAATCAAATGTACTCTGTTTTAACTTTTTACTAATGTACCTTCCTGTTTTTAAAACGTTAAAACATTATTTTATGAAGCACATTGAATTGCCTATAAATAAGTAACTGGATTTAGAATGGGATGTCATTGAAGTCCCTGTGTGGCACGTGTCCCAATATTTTTGGTATTTTGATTACGTTCAGTCTGGTTTTAGGGCAAATCACAGCACTGAAACAGCTCTCATTAAAGTTTCCAATGACGTACGCCTCAACACAGATTCAGGTAAAGCATCAGTCCTAGTGCTATTGGACCTTAGTGCAGCATTTGACACTGTTGATCACAATATTTTACTACACAGACTAGAACACTGGGTTGGATTAACAGGCATAGTTATCAGCTGGCTAAAATCATATCTACAAGAAAGGAGCTTCTTTGTTGCCATCGGAAACTGTACCTTAACACCAACGTCCTTGACCTGTGGTGTTCCCCAGGGGTCGATCTTGGGGGCACTATTATTCAACCTCTATATGCTCCCACTTGGACAAATCATCCAAAATAATTTGATTTCATATCATAGCTATGCAGATGACACACAAATTTACTTAGTTCTGTCACCAAACGACTATGGTCCTCTTGAATCTATGTGTCAGTGTATAGAACAAACCAACACCTGGATGTCTCAAAATGTTCTTCAGCTGAGCAAAGAAAAAACTGAAGTAATTATATTTGGTAAAAAGGAGGAAAGACTTAGGGTTGCCACTCTCTGACACAAAAGGGTTGAAGGCAAAGGATACTGTTAAAAATCTTGGTGTATTAATTGACAGTGATCTAAATTCAACAGCCACATGAAAGTGATAACTAAATCAGCTTTTTACTGTACCACCTCAAAAATATTGCCAAACTCAGAGGGCTGATGTCAAAACATGACTTAAAAAAACTCATTCATGCATTTATCTCCAGCAGGGTTTATTATTGCAATGGACTGTTCACAGGCCTTCCTAAAAAGACGATTAAACAGCTTCAGGTGATACAACATGCAGCAGCTAGGATTCTAACAAAAACTGACCACATTACTCCAATTCTTAAGTCCTTGCACTGGCTTCCAGTCACAGAATTAACTTTAAAGCACTATTGCTTGTTAATAAATCAATAAATGGAGCAGGACCTACAGTAAATGCCTGTCAGACATGCTTCAGCAGTACATACCTTCTCGTCCAGGTGAAAAACCTGTTAGTAAAACCTACTGGTGAAGCAGCTTTTAGCTGCTATGCGGCTCAGCTCTGGAACCAACTTTCGGAAAAAAGGCCCCAACTGTAGCCAGTTTTAAATCTAGACTTAAGACCAAACTGTTCTCAGATGCTTTCTGCTAGCTGCGCCGAGTTACAAATTCTGAATCTGCCTTGATAATTATTCTACCTCGTCTTTTATTACTTTTTTACTACTTTTGCCTTTGTTTTTGTTTTTGCTTACTAATTATTCTTCATTTTTAAATGATTTTACCTCGTGTTTTATGTTTTCTTTTTATTATCTTTACCTTTTAACTATTCTTTGACTATATTGCCCTTCTATGCTTTTATTTGTTATTGTTTAGTTTTGTTTATGTAAAGCACATTGAATGACCTCTGTGTATGGAATGCGCTATATAAATAAACTTGACTTGACGATAAACAGAGATGTTTTTTCTACCATGGTGTCAGTCATAGCTTGTAAGTTATATTTTAGATTGCTACAGCACTATTGAGACAAATCGTACTGTAAATAAAAAATCATAAAGTGTTCATGTAGGCTGCTAAGCTATCAATCTTGGTTGTCTTGTTAAGGTCATATGGGACAAATCTGACAAAATCCAGGAAAATAGTTGCTGCACCATCTCAGATTTTGCTCAGAGTTTGTCTACTTAATATTTAGTCCCAAAACTAAGATCTGTAAAATATTTTTGTTACATTCCAATGTTTTCATACATTTTTCACCCTTGATTTTGTATAATTTTTACACACTCAGAAATGCCTTATCTTGGAGGCCATGTTTGGGCATTATTCCTAGCCAGCCCATACTCTGTAGAGTGGAAGACAGACAAAGTTTGGGCTGCTTATGAATAATAATGTTCATTATATTAATAATGCCCAAACATGGCTTACCTACTGCATACCTAGAGATTGGCATGGTTTTATTTCAGTTAGCCTATTAGTTCATGTGATTTGCATTAAACAAAATGAGGAAAAATCCAACCTTTAAGGACACCAATTTTCTTTGAGCTCAATGCAAATCAAGCCAGCTAATAGGCTAACTAAAATAAAACCATGCCAATATCTAGGTATGGTGAAGGGTATGTGATGATGTGGGGCTATTTTAATTCCAAAGGCCAAGGGAACTTTATCAGGATGCATAGTATCCTGGATCCATGAAATAACCGGCTGTTGAGTTTCCCTTGGAGAGTGTTGGGGTATCTGTTGACTTTTCCTTGGAGAGTGTTGGCATATCTGGTGAGTTTCCCTTGGAGAGTGTTAGGGTATCTGGCAAGTTTCATGAAGGATTGTACTCGTCTTTGCAAAATATGCCAATATTATTATCAGCCATTAGGGGGTGCCATTTCCCAAGTTATCTTTGGGGCCCCTAAACATTTGCTTTTCCTGCCAGCTCGTCCCTGTATATGCCACTGCACTGTGCATATATATTTAAGACCCGAGCACCGGACGTGCAGGCTGTGCATATAGATATTAAGGGCCCGAGCGCCGAAGGTGGCTGTCCATGTATATTTTGTGCTTTTTGAGGTAAAATGTAGCTCAACTGCACCCGCATCAGGTCTAGTTTGGGTTGTTAAATTAAAAAAAAAAAAAAAAAATGAATAGGTTGAAAAATGAAATACATTTTGTGATTACTATACAATGCATGCGATTAATTGTGATTCAAATTTGTAATCCCTTGACAGGGCACACAGATATACACACACACACACACACACACACACACACCGATTTAGAATGGGATGTCATTAAAGTCCCTGCGTGAAGATAGGGGTGAAGATAGGTCGCTCGAGCACTCACGGAAAATATTGAGCACCCACGTGTGCCAGCTTACAGTCTCGGCTAAATTTACATTAATTTAAAATCAAACATCGCAGTTGATGTTAAATTCAGCTATCATTTAACCCGCCATGGGCAATGCTAAAGGCACTGTTACAAACAGTGCAACGTGCAAGAGTACAAGCCTGTCATTATTTTTTACTCTTATGATTATGAGACAAGGGTACACTTTGAAATAGGTCTTACATTTTCCTTTTTGGGGGGCACTGACTCTGCCATGACGCTCCTGTTCCTAGATACACTGAACTGATTAGGTTCGGGAGAAAAGAGATAAAAAGCCCGCCTATACACTGAAAAGTGATTGGCCTGTTTCGCTAAATAAACCAATCAGGATGCTCTCTGTCTTGGATGCGCTCAGGCACACACGCACCACCCCTCTCTCTCCCCCCCTGTCGTGTGCACGCTACACTCAGATGCAGACGCGATTTCAAGTCTCGGTCTGGCGTGTGAGATCTTGATCTAGATTCCTGGAGATTTTATCTAATTTGCGGGCGTCAGGGAGGCGCTATATGCGGGAGACTCCTGGAACTTCCGGGAGACTTGGGACGTGGTCTCTGTTGGGGTGCAGATAGACAATCTTTACTCAATATTTATAAAGCTTTGATAAGGTAAAATATTGATTATGGCTGCATAGTCTATGGATCTGCCTGTAAAATGTCCCTTATGAAACTTGAGAGAGTACACTCAAGGGCCTTGAGAATAGCCCTGGGTGCCATTAAGACAACTCCCATCAGTGCCCTGCAAGTGGAGGCAGAGGAAACTCCTATTCAGCTGCGTTTTGAAAAATTGGCACTGACCTACTGGGTCAGACTACAGTGTTGCACTGACAGCCCAGCCATGTCAGTGCTCAAAGAGTGTTGGGAATATTATAAAGAAGGAAAGGGATTTGGGTGGTCCATTGAAGAGGCTGCAAGCGTGTTTGGTTTAAAAAGCCTTAAGTTTAACTCTGCATTGGCCATGAGTAATGTACCCCCATGGATCCTTCCTGCCCCAGATGTTAACACAGAGCTACTGAAAGTGAAGGAAGACCACCCTAATGATATTGGATTTGCAATACATTGTAAAACGTATTTGAATTCTGCATTTTATGGGTACCTACAGATATTTACAGATGGCTCAAAAAACCCTCAAACTGGCCAGTGTAGTGTTGGAATCTATATGATTCCAAAGGACGTATGGATACCGACTGAATAACTTCTTATCCATATATTCAGTAGAACTAACTGCTATAATTACTGCATTGAGATGGATTGAAGAAGTCAAGCCTTTTAAATCAGTCATCTGCACAGATTCACTCTCAGTATTGCAAAGCTTTATCTCTGGAAATGCAGTAAGAGATGGGCAGCTTTTGGCTCAACTCAGTAATCTGGGGCTCATTGTCCAATTTTGCTGGGTGCCAGCTCATAAGGGCCTCAAGGGTAACGAAACCGCAGATAAAGCTGCCAAGGACGCATTAGGCCACCAATGTATCTCAACCATGTTCCACTAGGAAAAGGGGAAGTGAAATCTCATATTAAGACAGAAATCATGAACAGGTGGCAGGATGAATGGGAGTCAGACCCAAAGGGCAGGAAATACTTTAATATGCAACAGCAGGTTGGGGGGAGAAGAATTACATCAGTGGGGCTTGGAAGAAGGGAGGAAGTTGTATACACAAGGCTGAGATTAGGGCACGCTGGCATCAATGCCACATTACATGTGTTGGGCAAAACTGATGGGCTTTGCACTGAATGCCAAGTCAAAGAAGATGTAGAGCACATCCTTTTTCACTGCAGGAAATACACTGACCACAGGTCACACTGGAGAGAACAGGGAGGAGATGATGATATCCAAAACATATTGAAGGAAGAGGGAATGCAGGGCAATAGAATTAAAGGTCTTATGAGGTACTTAAAAAATGCAGAATTGATGAGCAGAATATAGGCTGTCTCACATTTCTTTCTTTCTTTCTTTATTTATATATTTTTTATTTTCTATTTTTTTCTGCCACGACTTGACCTGATCACATCACACACTCCTGTGCAGTAGGTGGCGATATACAATCCTATATTGTGAACCGCCATTAGCCAAAAGAAGAAGAAGAAGAAGACTTGGGACGTCTGACATAGCCTAGGTGGTCGCAACTCGCAAAAGTAAAGCAGATAGAAAGAACTCACGCAAATCTAGCCTACAACACGCAGACAGCTTCATGCGCAGGGGAGAGAGAGCGCGCGCACTGTGCTTTATGATTGTTGGCTTCTGATGGTATCTTGCTAATTCACTGAAGAAAGACTTATGATTATGGATAGAAAGAACATTATGAAAAGGAAAGGAGTAAGGCAATGAGGAGCAATGCTATAGTGGAATACTCATGTTGCTGTATCAGCAGATGAGAAGGACTTGAGAGTGCCACTGACAACGTGACTGCCTCATAGGCTCACAGGTTGGTGAAGGAGAAAGCTACATCTAGCTGAGCCCAGTGACTATGCTTTTGTGAGAATGCACACCATTCATAGGCCTAAGAATATCCCTGGCAGGCCTTTACAAAAAATATGATACCATACACGCCTTTTACACCAGTGTAGGATATGGCAAAGTTTGAGAACCACTACCTCCACTTACTGTCGGCTAATGCGCGCTTCTGGATGGATAGGCTAGCCTATATCTCGTTATATAATTTCTGTTTATAAAAACAAAGCAAAGTGTTTTTCATTTTAGTTTGGGTTAACGCAATTAACCTTCTGAGTTACATAAACTGTTCAGGAGTCAAACGACGGATCATGCGTGATTTAGCCGTAGTGTAGGTGACTGAAAGTGCACACAAATTGTGAATTCACCCTTCGCTAAGCCACACCCGAAAACCGCCACAGGCCAATCGTGGCTTAGCAACCCGTCACTAGGCACGGGAGGTCTGTCAAGCTTTTCGAGTTTTGCCATGTTAACCTGTGGAGACTGAAGGCCTGTGGGTCATGAAGGGCACTTATTTGGATGTGTGGTGCCCTAACCGACGTAAAGACACAGTGAAATAACATGTTACACTATAGAAACATGATATAATTAGGAACACATATTGTTCTAACTATAAAAAGTTGCATGATATTTCCATAACCGCGAGATACACGCTTCACGATAACGGCAAGAAGTTGTTAACAGACGTTCACCAAGATGTATAGCCCATCAGCAATCTATTTAAAATAACACCTATTTGAAGTACCATTCATGATATGTTGTCAAATATTGAAGTTGTGGCAAGTACATAGCTTAAATGGTATGCTTCTTTTGTCCCCCATGCCTGTTCCATTCATTCTGGCCAGGAGAGTCGAATGAAACAAAACGCACATTTGACTTCTGCTTAAATAACTCATGAACGGTTTTGTTCAGAGATGAAATTCCAACTGTATTTGACAGAGGACAGATGTAGGTTGCTAGTGACAAAATATTAGCTTTCAGTGTGGTACGATGTCTTTGTAAATGACATTTCATTGAAAAGTCCCGGTTCTCCCCTATGTAATAGACGTGCAGGGTGCTAAAGCTTGTCAGGCATAGCAACAGTAACTAAAGAGGGCGGGACTTAGCGAAGGGTGAATTTGCTTAACAGCATTTAAGAAATGTCCTCGGGGGTGACGCCCATGGACTCCCGCAAACTGTATTGGCGTTTTGTGTGTCAGGCCGCTGTTGATTTCCTAAAGTGTTGAAGTGCATAGCCCTACATTACTTCTCAAAAACCGTATGGCAACAATACACATGGGCGTTGGTACGGGCATTTAATTGTTTGAGCACCCACCGACGGAAACATAAATCGGCCCCTATGCACACACACACACACACACACACACACACACACACCATAGCTGTCAACATTGAGCATTGAAAATAAGGGAGATTTCCCGGGTTTCTCACGCAGAATACGGGAAAATGTCAACATTCGTCCCCCAACGTTGGAAGGGTTGCAGAATTAGTCCGTTTCGCAATTGCAAGCTTGTGCATTGGTCAGCTAATAATGTAGCCAACAAAGTACTTTATTTACACCTAACAACAGCCTATAATAATTTGGTCAACTATACAGCCCTAACAAGGCTAAAGTTCTGTAATCGATGTCCTGTGTGCTGTCATTCTCTCTCCTGCGCAAACAATTGTGTGCGTTCCAAGTAGCCTAGTGTGGTAGGGCAAGAGGGTAGCAACAGGACAACAGCACAGACTGACAGGGCCAATGGTCGAGCTAATGTTATGAGATTGTTAAAATACGGGATATTTTACGGGAAAATATTAAAACGGGAAGACAGCGGGAAAAATGTTAAAATACGTGAGAAACCCGGAAGGGTTGACAGCTATGACACACACACATGCACGCACACACACACACACAGACACACACATGCGCGCGCACACACACACACACACACACACACACACACACACACACACATGCGCACACACACACATGCGCGCACACACACACACACACAAACATGCGCACACACACATGCACGCACACACACACACACAGACACACACATGCGCGCGCACACACACACACACACACACACATGCGCGCACACACGCACACATGCGCGCACACACACACACACACATGCGCGCACACACACACACACACACACACAAACATGCGCACACACACACACACACACACATGCGCACACACACACACACACACACACACCTGCGCACACACACACACACACACAACACACACACATGCGCACACACACACACACACACATGCGCACACACACACACAAACACACACAAAGCAGAAGAGATAGAAAGAGGCTGATGAGAGCAAGAAGAGGGAGAGAGGGAGGGTCTCTTGCTGTGGAACTAGAGAGGGAGGGTCTCACACACATACACACACACACACACACACAGGGTCTCTTGCTGTGGAACTAGAGAGTACAAAGAGCTCGTCTGTGCTCAACAGAACACTGTGTCTTATATGAGATCAAGTGTGTGTCTGTGTGTGTGTGTGTCTGTGTGTGTGTGTGTGTGTCTGTGTGTGTGTGTCTCTGTGTGTGTGTGTGTGTGTGTGTGTGTGAAGAGTCTGTAGATTTCCTCTACTCAATGGTGCCCCTTAGTGGTCATACTGTGTCACTGGACAGGGTGATTGCTGGACAGGGTAATTGCTGGACAGGGTGATTGCTGGACAGGTACTGTGTTACTGGACAGGATGATTGCTTCATCAGATGTGAACACACTTTCTAGAGTATGCTCTGCAGTACAGTCCTACGGTCATACACATCGGCGTCTCCATGGATACATCAGCGTCTCCATGGATACATCTCTGTACAGTGCAAATAGTGCTCCACAGTACTGCAGAGCTCATACACATGCACAGTTACAGTAGAGTAGGCTATATAATAACATATAGGCTATATAATAACATATAGGCTATAATCCAGTTACAGTAGAGTAGGCTATATAATAACATATAGGCTATAATCCAGTTACAGTAGAGTAGGCTATATAATAACATATAGGCTATAATCCAGTTACAGTAGAGTAGGCTATATAATAACATATAGGCTATATAATAACATATAGGCTATAATCCAGTTACAGTAGAGTAGGCTATATAATAACATATAGGCTATATAATAACATATAGGCTATAATCCAGTTACAGTAGAGTAGGCTATTGTCGTGGAAATCATCCACTTCCCAAAACCTCCAATCCAACTAGCACTCTGATGTCAAAGACCCGAAGGAGAACACCAAGACGAGAGAAGCTGAAGACTGTTGATCCTTTATTCACCGTATTGCAGTGGTAGTACAATCCAAACAGCGTCAGGACTGGACCGTCAGGCAATAGAGTGATGAGTGGCAGCTGTCACCCCGATGAGATCTGATCTGAATGTGCCTGAGCTCTTTCTTTTATGCTCTCGGGGGCCTGAGAGGCGTTCCTATCCCCAGGAACGTCACCAGGCCCCTTTTAGCCAATCAGAACGTTTTGGGACTTGAGATATTGGTGGAAACTCCCTCTCATATAAACATTAAAAAATGTGTGTTGCTAGGCAGAATACATGTGTCCAGGTTCTATGTGTAATCTGTTGCCAGGCAGGGTACGTTTTGATTTGGTTCTATGTGTCACTTCAACTTTGGTTTCACTTCCTCTCTCTGGAAGTCCCTGCCTCTCCTCTTCTGCTAGCCCCTTCTATTTATGCCCTTCTGGTAAGCACCTTTCTCTCCCAGGCCCTGTCTTGTTTACTTCCACTCTTAGCCTTTGACCGTCCAGTCTCATGACTTCCAGTAAATGTTGCATAACAGCTGCACAAACAATGTTCTCATAGTAAATGGAAGGTCTCCTTAATAAACCAGTACACACACAAGTATTATTATTATCATGTCTAGATAAAATCACCACACTATATAATAACATATAGGCTATAATCCGTTGTCACTGTATGGCTGTCAAATGAACAAATGTACGTCTCAAAAGGCAGCATGGCCATCATCACGTGATGATGTATCCAACCAATCAGGGAAGAGAACATGGGCATGATATGAGCACAACCAATGAGGGAAGAGAACATGGGCATGTACGTGATCCCTTCAGATGGTTCCGCAACACACTGCTGACACAACGTCCACATTCGTCCCGTACGGCTGCGGAGCAAAACTGCTCCAGAGATGCTAATACGCAACACACTACTGGCGCAACAGAGATGCTAATACGCAACACACTACTGGCACAACAGAGATGCTAATACGCAACACACTACTGGCACAACAGAGATGCTAATACGCAACACTCTACTGGCACAACAGAGATGCTAATACGCAACACACTACTGGCACAACAGAGATGCTAATACGCAACACACTACTGGCACAACAGAGATGCTAATACGCAACACTCTACTGGCACAACAGAGATGCTAATACACAACACTCT
>NC_055980.1:28567082-28609582 GCF_018492685.1 Alosa sapidissima
TGAGTTTTTTCAGTCATTGTATAAAGGACAACAACAAAATCACTTCGCCATTTAGATATTCTACGTTTTTCGTTACTTCTTTAAATGTGCCTATTGGTCGCTATGGAAGTGGAATAGGCATAGTTTACACAGAATGCCAGGTAGATTTGTCGACTAACAATAAACGAATAGCCTACCTTGTGTGATGGACATTATAGAACATAGCCTACACAGTGCTTCTAATGATCAAGAGGGATTTATTTGTCACATAGCCTACACAATTAGGCTATATAATAGCCTAGCGTCTTTAAATTGCATATAATCCGTCGCCATTCACAGTATGGCTGTCAAATGAATAAATGTAGGCTACTTCTCACGAAAACAAAGCAGCACATAATAGACGAGTGCAAATGCGTGAAGGCTATACTATGCTAGGTTTTAGTAAAGCATGGTTTAGTGGAATGACTGTTCCATACGGTCTCTCAAGCAGATTCCTTCAAATACCCCGGTGACTGTCAACATACCAATGCATTTTTGGAAGATGCGCTTTGCGCTGTTAAAGGGGATGACAGATGATCTCATTGGTTTAAATGATGTTACGCCCAAAACACGACTATGACTGATTAAGAAACTTAGGAACACCTTGTTGGACCATCCCCCCGACGAAAACACTCCCAATGTGGCCTGGACATCCTACTAAATTTGAATAAGCTTTTGACTAGTGACCATGCGCTTTAGACTAGTGACCATGCACTTTAGACTAGTGACCATGCGCTTTAGACTCCTCCTCTCTCTTCCTCTATTGACCATGCGCTTTAGACTCCTCCTCTTCCTCTAGTGACCATGCGCTTTAGACTCCTCCTCTTCCTCTAGTGACCGTGCGCTTTAGACTCCTCCTCTTCCTCTAGTGACCATGCGCTTTAGACTCCTCCTCTTCCTCTAGTGACCATGCACTTTAGACTCCTCCTCTCTCTTCCTCTATTGACCATGCGCTTTAGACTCCTCCTCTTCCTCTAGTGACCGTGCGCTTTTTACTCTCTCTTCTCTCTCTCTTCTCTCTCTCTCTTCTCCTCCCCCCTTCTTCTCTTCTTCCCTGTATTTCTCCATATCATTCTCTCTTCTCTCTCTCTCTTCCTCTAAATACTAAATCAATAAAGGGGTCACTGACCAGACCAGAGCCTTAATGTCTTAATGGGTGTGTGTGTGTGTGTGTGTGTGTGAGTGAATGTGTGTGTGTGTGTGTGTGTGTGAGTGTGTGTGTGTGTGTGTCCACTGTCTGTTATGTATAATGAGATAAATGAGGGAGGAACCGGATCAGGTTTCCCGTGTGATACTTTCCTTTATTGTGTGTGTGCATGTGTGAGAGGGAGTGTGAGTGTGCGTGTGTGAGAGAGAGTGTGTGTGAGAGAGTGTGTGTGTCTGTATGCGTGTGCATGTGTGAGAGAGTGTGTGTGTGTGCATGTGTGAAAGGGAGTGTGTGCGTGTGCATGTGTGAGAGAGTGTGTGTGTGTGCATGTGTGAGAGGGAGTGTGTGCGTGTGCATGTGTGTGAGAGAGAGAGAGTGTGTGTGTGCATGTGTGAGAGAGAGGGTGTGTGCATGTGTGTGAGAGAGAGTGTGTGTGTGTGTGTGAGAGAGAGATTGTGTGTGTGTGTGTATGTGTGAGAGAGAGAGGTGTGTGCATGTGTGAGAGTGTTTGTGTGTGTGTGTGTGTGTGAGAGAGAGTGTGTGTGTGCGTGTGCATGTGTGAGAGTGTGTGTGTATGTGTATGTGTATGTGTATGTGTGAGAGAGAGAGTGTGTGCGTGTGCATGTGTGAGAGAGAGGGTGTGTGTGTGCATGTGTGAGAGAGAGTGTGTGTGTCTGTGTGTGTGTGAGAGAGAGAGTGTGTGTAAGAGTGAGAGAGAGTTTGTGCGTGTGTGTGTGTGCATGTTTGTGTGAGAGAGAGAGTGTGTGTGTGTATGCATGTGTGAGAGAGAGTGTGTGCGTGTGTAAGAAAGAGAGAGCCTCCAGAACAGCACACAGGCCATTGAAAACAGAATTTGGAGTCTTGTAATTGAAACCACAAATATACATTTTAAAAAATCAACCCCATCAAATATTAATTTTGTAGAACCTGCTAATGTAGGATTTCTTTCCTCGTCCTTGATAAAATAATGTTCGTTGTGAAGGTGTAACGGAAGAGCTTCATTGCTTTTCCTGCTTAGAAAGAGCTAACTGACGGCGCAGGCAAAAAGTACATTTATCAGACACTTTAATCCAAAGCGGCCTACACATGTCAATTATATAATATGGGTCACTGTCCCCAGGGCAACTCAGGGTTAAGTGCCTTGCTCAAGGGCACAATGGTGGAAACCGGGAATTGAACCCACAACTTTTCAGGCTACTGCACGCTAGCCCTTAACCACTACACTACTACTGCATGCTAGCCCAGCTCCTTAGCCACTACACTACTGCACACTAGCCCAGCTCCTTAACCACTACACTACCACCACCCTACAGGCTACTGCACGCTAGCCCAGCTCCTTAACCACTACACTACTGCACGCTAGCCCAGCTCCTTAACCACTACTGCACGCTAGCCCAGCTCCTTAACTACTACACTACCACCACCCTACAGGCTACTGCACGCTAGCCCAGCTCCTTAACCACTACGCTACCACCACCCTACAGGCTACTGCACGCTAGCCCAGCTCCTTAACCACTACACTACAGGCTACTGCACACTAGCCCAGCTCCTTAACCACTACACTACTACTGCACACTAGCCCAGCTCCTTATCCACTACACTACACTACTACTGCATGCTAGCCCAGCTCCTTAACCACTACGCTACAGGCTACTGCACACTAGCCCAGCTCCTTAACCACTACACTACACTACTACTGCATGCTAGCCCAGCTCCTTACCCACTACACTACTACTGCACACTAGCCCAGCTCCTTAACCACTACACTACTACTGCATGCTAGCCCAGCTCCTTAACCACTACACTACACTACTACTGCACACTAGCCCAGCTCCTTAACCACTACACTACTACTGCATGCTAGCCCAGCTCCTTAACCACTACGCTACCATACCATAGCCTAAAATTTAAAATAATACGCAGATATGGCCTTATTATGGCTTCTATGCAAGACCTGCTCAATAAAACAAGCGCCCTCTGTTTCATTTGTAGGCCCCCGTTGTACAATGCCTGCATACCACAAATAGTGCAATCATACAATCAATGAGAGCATGTGGTTATAAATTCTTTGATACAACAGTTGCTTTTCTGGACCAGTGAGTGACATTTGGGTAATTGATGACACCTGATGATCTCTCACGGCACACTACTGCATGCTAGCCCAGCTCCTTAACCACTGCACCTACTGGCTGGTTGCTAAGTGAAAAAATTACCCATATGTGAACTCTGTGTGAGTCTAAAGTTTCAACAGAAGGTGGGCGTGTTAACCAATCAGGGATGTTCCGCACAGAGGGGGAAATCAAACAGGCAGAGGAGGAATAAGTGTGATGCAGGTTCCAGTAAAGCTTGCTTTGCTAAAATGTGTGTGTGTGTGTGTGTGTGTGTGTGTGTGAGAGAGAGAGAGAGAGAGAGAGAGAAGCAGCGTATACACACTTAGTTGGTGTGTTGCTGGTTGTAGTGCGGGTCGTCCGTAAGGGCTCATTTTCTGGCACAGAATAGAACTTTCCTTCCCTTAGTCAACAAGTAGTTTATTCAAGTTTTCTAAGCGATAAAGCTGTTAATGATACTTGTGTTTGATTAAATATTTATCCAAGTTGCCTCTCTATCTCACAAAGCGCCCAGATGACGGGAATCTGCATCAGAAGATGTAAATATTTACACAAGCGTTCTTTCTTCGTCCTTCTCTCTGTATGTTTGGTTAAATGACCTCACATTCCTCCCTGCCCACACCCACACACTCACACAGGGCCAGTGGGTCTGCAGGGCTAAACTTAATCTGCCTTAATGATGATGACTGGCTCTTGTGCAAGGCCAGGAGAGAGGCCCCCTCGTTAACCCCTCACTGCCGGGCTCAGACAGCCAATCAAAACACACACCAGCACATTCCACCAGCTCTGATTGGTTGAGGTTATCTCTGGACCTGTCAGCCTGTGCTCCTGAATTCCCCTGGGTAGACAGCAGGGAGTACGCTTCTCAGGTTACAAAAGTAGGCTACCCTAGCAGACCAGATTTCGGGTCTGGGTAAGCGTCTGCAGTCCCCCCTGGTGATCCTGTTTTTGAGGCTGCTAGTCTCCAGCCTGACCCTGTCCATGTATCCCAGTGCCAGGGGCTTAGGGTGTCCAGAACTCCAGCCTGCTGAGCTCCAGTGCCCTAATCCTGAGGAATCGCCATTCTGGGGAACTAGGCTTGCCCGCAAGCCTCCCTCCAGAGGGAGACGTGGCACCAAGCATCAGCCAGTCTAGTCGCCCAACGCCACGGCTCCTGTGGCCAGTCCTGAGGTGCCCGCTCCTGTGCCTAGTCCTGAGGTGCCCGCTCCTGTGGCCAGTCCTGAGGTGCCCGCTCCTGTGCCTAGTCCTGAGGTGCCCGCTCCTGTGCCTAGTGCCCGCTCCTGTGGCCAGTCCTGAGGTGCCCGCTCCTGTGCCTAGTCCTGAGGTGCCCGCTCCTGTGCCTAGTCCTGAGGTGCCCGCTCCTGTCCCGCTGCCCGGTCACCCCACGCCACATCTGCACTCCTGTCAGGGTCCCCACCTGGACTGTTAGTTTGGTCTCCCCCCTACCTGTCAATGCTGTGACCATTCTTGTGTGTTTTGTTGACCCAGCTTGTGCCATGTGCTTTGTGTTTACCCGTGTCACCTGTCGTTGCCCCGCCCATCTCCTTATATGGTCTGCACTTCCTGTCTCGTTAGTTTCCCTCCATTTCTGCTCACACCTGTTCCCCGTTATCGTCTTGTTGGTCTCGTCCAGTCCTCTGTCCATCTGTTAATTAGTCTGTATTTCTACCCCTCCCGTTTCTGTGGCCTTTGTCGGTTCCTCTCTCGTCACCCTGTCTGTTAGTAAGTTTGTAAGTCAATAAAGTGTATTTTTCTACACTTCAGCTTGTAAGAGTCTTGCGTTTGGGTCCTGTCCTGATAATCCTGACAATCACACTTGCTAACTTGGAAATGAGGTCCTATGTCCAAAATCCTGAACCGCCCCTTTAAGCAATCCCTCTCTCTCTCATTTCCCTCTCTATCACCCATCTTTAAGTGTTCTGTTCATTTTCATTTTTAAATCAATAAGAGATGGACGCCAGCATGACCAACCACATGACCTAATCTACTAATGGAGCCGTGACGTGTGCGTGTGTGTGCGTGTGAGTGCTAATGAAACCACGCGCATGTGTGTGTGTGTGCAGGGGTTAAAGTGGGGGGCAAGGGGAGGAGTTCCCCCACCTCAGATAAATTAGTAATAAATATATTCTTTGATACCAACGATATAGCGCGATGATATTGTTAAAATCAAAGTCAAAGTCTGCTTTATTGTCAATTTCTTCACATGTCAAGACATACAAAGAGATCGAAATTACGTTTCCCACTATCCCATGGTGGAGACAAGACATATTTTACCAATTAGGTCCACAGACAAACATAACATTCAAGTAAACAATATAAAAAGTAAAAATAAGAAGGCACATACAATGAAGAAAATAAGAGCAGCAAAATTTGAGTTGAAATTGTGCAATTGTGCATACAGTAGACAGTCAGTATAATAGTGCAAAAGTCAGGCCAATAAATGGCTGAGGTAGTTCTGTTTGACCTAAGTATGCAAGTGGCATAGTGGTGCAAGTTATGTAAGAGCAGCAGAAGTGTGTTCAGAAGTGTTTTCAGGACAACAGGACAACAACAACAAGTTGCAAAGTGTGCAAGTGTACAAGTGGAGTAGTGCAAGTGGAGTAGTGCAAGGCAGCCATTGTGGGTCTAAAAGTCCAGGATGTTATGTAGCTGAGGGTGGAGGGGGGAGAGAGTTCAGCATCCTAACAGCCTGGTGTATGAAGCTGTTGGTGAGTCTGGTGGTGCGGGAGCGCAGGCTTCTGTACCTCTTCCCAGAGGGCAGTAGATCAAACAGATTGTGAGCGGGGTGACTTGCATCACTCACAATTGTGGTCGCCTTGCGGGTGAGGTGGGTGGTGTAAATGTCCTTCAGGGAGGGGAGTGAAGCACCAATAATCCTTCCAGCTGTGTTCACTATGCGCTGCAGGGCTTTCCTGTTGTATTCAGTGCAGCTTCCGCCCCACACAGCGATACAGCTGGAGAGGATGCTCTCAATGGTGCCTCGGTAGAATGTGGTCATGATGGCTGGTGGAGCACTTGCTCGCCTGAGTTTCCGCAGGAAGTACAGGCGGCGCTGAGCTCTCTTCGCCAGTGATGCAGTGTTGGTGGTCCAGGAGAGGTCTTCACTGATGTGCACCCCCAGGAATTTGGTGCTGCTCGCTCTCTCCACCACAGCACCGTCGATGGTCAGTGGCAGGTATTGGGTGTGACCTCTCCGGAAGTCAACAACAATCTCCTTAGTCTTGCTGACGTTCAGCAGGAGGTTGTTGTCCCTGCACCACGTGGTCAGAAGGTCGACCTCCAACCTGTATTGAGTCTCGTCGCTCTTGGTGATGAGACCCACCAGAGTTGTGTCGTCAGCAAATTTCACTATGTGGTTGTAGCTGTAGGTTGCAGTGCAGTCATGCGTCAGCAGGGTGAAGAGCAGCGGACTGAGCACGCAGCCTTGAGGGGCCCCCGTGCTCAGTGTGATGCTGCTTGAGATATTGTTGCCAACACGTACTACTTGAGGCCTCTGACAGAGGAAGTCCAGTAGCCAGTTGCAGAGGTAGGTGCTGAGTCCCAGTTTGTCAAGTTTGCAGATGAGTTGTTGTGGTATTATGGTGTTGAATGCAGAACTGAAGTCTATAAACAGCAATCTCACATATGAGTCTCTCTTTTCCAGGTGGGTGAGGGCTGGGTGGAGGGCAGAGCAGATTGCATCCTCTGTGGACCGTTTGGCTCGGTATGCAAACTGGAAGGGGTCCAGGGTGGGGGGGAGAATGGATTTGATGTGTGACATGACAAGCCGCTCAAAGCACTTCATGATGATGGGTGTCAGTGCCACAGGGCGGTAGTCATTGAAGCAGGATGGAGCAGTTTTCTTCGGCACAGGTATGATGGTGGCAGCTTTGAAACATGATGGGACGATGGCTTGCTTCAGGGAAGTGTTAAAGATGTCTGTGAAGACATCCTTAAGCTCCTCAGCGCAGTCCTTCAGCGCACGACCTGGGATGTTGTCTGGGCCTGCTGCCTTACGGGTGTTGATAGCAGCAAGTGTCCTCTTCACGCTGTCGGCAGAGAGGCACAGGGGCTGCTCATGTAGAGGGGGATGGGTCTTCTGTGGGCAGGTGCTGTTTTGTGCTTCAAAGCGAGCAAAGAAGCGGTTCAGATTGTTGAGCAGAGGGATGTTGCTCTCACAGCTCTGTGGCGCGGGCTTGTAGTCCGTGAGGGCCTGAATGCCCTGCCATAGGCTTTGTGCGTTCCTGCTGTCTTTGAAGTGGGTGGTTATCTTGTGAGTGTATTCCTTTTTTGCTTCCTTGATGCCACGGGACAGGTTGGCTCTCGCTGTTCTCATGCCAGCTTCATCCCCAGCTCTGTAGGCTTTGTCTCTGGCCCTCAGCAGCCTGAGGACATCCCCTGTCAGCCATGGCTTCCAGTTAGCCCGAGTGATGATGTCTTTTGTGTGGGTCACATCATCAATGCACTTGGTGATGTAAGAGGTTACAGTGTCTGTATACTCCTCTATGTCTGTCTGGTTGTTGTAAGTGGCTGCCTGCTTAAACATTTCCCAGTCTGTTGTGTCAAAGCAGTCTTGAAGAGCATCAGAGGCTCCCTCAGGCCACACTTTTACCTGCTTGCGAACCGGTTTGTTTGCTTTCACTCTTTGTCTGTATGCGGGCATGACCATAACAATGATATGGTCAGAAAGTCCAATGTGGGGGAGGGGGGTGACTTTGTATGGTCCTTTGTGTGTAGTGTAGACCAGGTCCAGGATGTTGTCTCCTCTTGTTGGAAAATCAACATGCTGGTGTAGCTTTGGAAGAACAGTTTTAAGATCTGCATGGTTAAAATCTCCAGCGAAGATGGTGAAACCGTCCGAAATAAATGGTGAGTTAATTTTTCACATGTATAGAGGTGACCAAGAAGCTAGCAATTATTGTCCCAAAAGTATTGCTACACCACGATACTCCATATGTTGTCCAACGGTGAGCCATTTTTCCCCGTTGGACCGACGCTGGATTTTAGGGTTCTCCCACCTGCCAAATCCCACTTTAACCACTGTGTGTGAGTGTGTGTGTATGTTCAGTCGTATGTGAGTGGATTAGTCAAGTAGTCTGATGTGTACAGTAAGAAAAGTCCGTCTTATATAAGTCAGTATATAGCAATTTGAGTCCAATCCACCCAGACATCAAGACATAAACAAATACATTTACAAATAGTTGAAGAAAAAAAAAACAGAAACAGGATGCAGGACAGAGGGGCTCCTGGCACAGACATCAAGACCAAAACAAACAAACACATTTATAAATGAAATTAATTCAGTTATGTTCAGGGACGTTTTTAAACAGTGGGAGCTGGTGACCTTCTCAAAGTAAATGGTAACACTAAAACAAAGGGCTACATTAACATTCTGGAGGAACAGGAACAGATCAGGCAGTCTGCCGAGAGACCTAAACAATAGGCAGCATTGGACCATTAAACCACACAATGATCCAAAACACACAGCCAAACAAGGCAAGACATTATTAACAGAGAACAGAGTGGTTTAGAGTGGCCCAGCCAGAGTCCAGACCTCAATCCAATCAATCAAAAAAGTGAGCACAAGGCCACAAGGCCGTTCCTGCCTCAAAACCTGGATCGCTGCTAAAAAGGTCTAGAATCATTGTGGAGACATGGAGACACTTGGTAGGTATTATAAGAACCATTTTGAGAGCTGTGAATGCAAATTAAGATGTTTCCATTGATTATTTAAAAAGGGTATGAATAATTTTGGACATGCCATTTTTTATAAAAAAAAGTGTAATTTTCAGTCAGAACAAACATATTGGTCAACAGAAAATCAACATTGAATCAATATGTGACAGGGGCAGGGTTGTAGTGGAGGCTAAACGCACGTATACACTGTTTACGCACCTCCTGAATTGCGGAAATAGAGTTTACACACCTAAATTGCGTTTATTTACCTCTAAATAGCATACAGTTCTTAAACAATTCTAAATTAAGCTTATGTCCTATTACAATTGTGTATAGTTTCATATTGTTAGTTTCACATTGTTGAATCCAGTTTATCCACATTGCGCTACATTAGGTGGGGATCACATCTCGTTCCTAAGCAACACAATTAAATTTGTCAATTGAATACCAAGTTCAACGCACAGCATGTTCAACGCTAGCGTTATGCCAGCGTTGCCACTGTTCCACTGCCGAACCATAGAGAACAATAGGAAACCTGCTGCTTGCCGCTGGCTAATGTTATCCCCGCCTTATGGTATCGGAGACCAATCGTCTTGTGGCAGAAGCATCAAAGATTTGTCACACGAGTAAACGAGTTTGGATTATAAATGTTTTTTTAAACGGATATAGACCGATTTTTGAAGCGTCAAGACAGCATCCCTCCTACTGATTATGCCAGAAAACAGCTTTGACAACAAGCCCAGAGTGAGGCCCAGAAACAATACAATTTGGTTAATTTGGTGTGTGGTACCTTCATGCCACTGAGGCATGGCGTTGACGTTATTAGGTTACTTAAGACGCGAAGTTGCAAGTCACCTCCACCTTTTCCCACATTTTTTGATAGTCAGCGGCGCATTTGAAGGAATATGCTTGCATGCGAGACCGTATGGAACAGGTATTCCACTAAACCATGCTTTACTAAAACCTAGCAGAGTATATAGCCTACACACATTTGCACTCATCTTTGAACTCATGTTCACTCAAAGTGAAACTCTACACACACACACACACACTCACTCCTGACCACACACACTGTCATGATCACACACACCAGCTAGACACACATACACACAGGGCCCCCCCCCCCCCCACACACACACACACGCACACATATACACTCATGGTCACCCACACATGACCAACTGACAAACTGTCTCACAGTAACGCTAGTATTAGTATTACTAAACTCACAGACCGATACGCACAAAGCATGAGGTGCCCTGGGCGCTTACTACGAATAAAACAAAATAAAAAAACACGTCCTGTCTGACTGCGGCCTATTGTGTGATGAGCCCAGAAACACAGAAACAATGCAACTGAGGTTCATTTGGTGTGTGGTAGATTCATGCCACCTGAGGCACGGCATTGACATTATTAGGTTACTTTAGACACAAAGTTGCAAGTCACCTCTACCTTTTCCCACTAGCTCAAGTTACAAGTAGAATTCAGGATGTCAAGTCAGATAGATAACTGGTTGTTATCTCATGCATTCTCTGGCATTGAAGCCACTAAAAGCTAGTGACAAGCTCCCTTTGTTAGTCAGCTAGTTAATGTTAGGCTATAATAATAATATTAACCAACCGCTTTTGCAATGTAGCCTGAAAAGTTTAATTCATCATAATTAGCTCACCAATAAAATACAATCTTGGTCAAGACAACTAATTGTGGATGATGCTACCACTGTATATCATTCAGACTGGACTCCTACACTTAATGCTAAGAACCAGAAGCATGTGGTTGTGATTTGCTTGGTTTTTTTCCATTTCCAATTTCTATTTCTTTGTACCCCCTCCCTCTAACCCACTTTGGCAGTCCTTCACACATCCATCAAACCCACAATGAATCACACTTTGAGGTGTGAAAGAGAGGTGATGTGTGTTTGTTTGTTGCATTTCTTGATAACTAACAGGTACAAACAGGTCATTCCAAGAAACAAAGGTTTTTTTTTTAAGTGTTTGTGGTTGTGGCGCGTTTACTTAAAGGAACATGCCACCATTTTATGAAATTAGGTTATTCACCATCTCTCCCTATGAGTTAGAGGTCTGCAAGAAGCATCAAAGATTAGTCACACCGCACGTCATGTAAATGAGTTTGGATAATGAATGGATTTTTAAATGGATATACACTGATTTTTAAACCATCATTTTAACATACTGACTACATCCTGAAATGTTTGTTCTCTTCATTGTGATTTAATAAACTTTAGAGACTTTAACCATATTTATTCCTTCTGGAGTTAACAAAAAACTTATGTTAATGTAGGAATTGAGTAGTGAATGTGTGGCCTTTGAGGGAACACCCAGTGATATCTTTGGTACCATCAAATGGTCTTGAATTTCCCCTGGGGATCAATAAAGTATCTATCTATCTATCTGGTAGCCTATAGCGATGTCATGTAAACTCATCAAATGGTAGCCTATAGCCATGTCATGTAAACTCATCAAATGGTAGCCTATAGCCATGTCATGTAAACTCATCAAATGGTAGCCTATAGCGCATGTCATGTAAATGTGGTCATCAAATGGTAGCCTATAGCGCATGTCATGTAAATGTGGTCATCAAATGGTAGCCTATAGCGCATGTCATGTAAATGTGGTCATCAAATGGTAGCCTATAGCGCATGTCATGTAAACTCATCAAATGGTAGCCTATAGTGATGTGGTCATCAAATGGTAGCCTATAGCTAGAGCAATATAAAGGTACCATATTCAAAAAGTTGATGCCTGTTTTGTTCACGGATGGCCACCCTAATAAGGGCAGCCGTGGCCCACTGGTCATTATGGGGCAGCCGTGGCCCGCTGGTTATTATGGAGCAGCCGTGGCCCGCTGGTTATTATGGGGCAGCTGTGGCCCGCTGGTTATTATGGGGCAGCCGTGGCCCACTGGTTATTATGGGCTGGTTACTATGGGGCAGCCTTGGCCCACTGGTTATTATGGGCTGGTTACTATGGGGCAGCCGTGGCCCGCTGGTTACTATGGGGCAGCCGTGGCCCACTGGTTACTATGGGCCCACTGGTTACTATGGGGCAGCCGTGGCCCACTGGTTACTATGGGCCCACTGGTTACTATGGGGCAGCCGTGGCCCACTGGTTACTATGGGCCCACTGGTTACTATGGGGCAGCCGTGGCCCACTGGTTACTATGGGGCAGCCGTGGCCCGCTGGTTAGCTCTTCGGACTTGTAACCGGAGGGTTGCCGGTTTGAACCCCGACCAGTAGGCACGGCTGAAGTGCCCTTGAGCAAGGCATCTAACCCCTCACTGCTCCCCAAGCGCCGCTGTTGTTGCAGGCAGCTCACTGCGCCAGGATTAGTGTGTGCTTCACCCAGAGGCGGACAGAGTACACAGCTTTATTGAGTAAAAGTACAAATACCCTTTGCTCAATTTTACTCAAGTACAAGTAAAAGTACAACAGTCAGATGCCTACTTAAGTAAAAGTACTGAAGTACTTGTTTTTAAAAGTACTTGAGTATCAAGAGTACAAGAGTAGCCTACATTTTTTAAATATTGCATTACTACTGCCACAGTGCTTACATTTATGTACAGAAACGTCCTACATGGAGTTATGAAAAATGTTAATACCTTGGAGAATGTAAAAGGAATTGAAAGTAAAATCAAGTCATTTTCATCTTTTTACCATGTTGCCAGGGATGGGCAGTATTTCTAATACATGTATTTAAAATATGTATTTCAAATACTAAATACTATTTTGTAATTGAAACACTTGAAGCGAAAACTATCATAAAATTGAAATAGCCTGGCGAGGCGAGGAAACAACAAATTGAGGGTTTCTGAGATTTTTCTTTTTTCCTTTTTAGAAGAAGTAACTGGTACTCACGGTTATGGATAGAAATGTAGTGGAGTAAAGAGTACAATATTTGCCTCTCAAATGTACTTGAGTAAAGTCATGAGTACTCCCCAAAAATGATACTCGAGTAAAGTACAGATCCCTCAAAATTGTACTCAAGTACTGTACTCAAGTAAAGGTACTCCGTTACTGTGTGTTTCACTAATTCACGGATTGGGATAAATGCAGAGACCAAATTTCCCTCACGGGATCAAAAGAGTATATACTTATATATATAGCCTGGCTACATTATGATAATGTTAACTTGAATTTTAAAAGCCATTTGATAGTCTTCCCCACTAGGGGAGATTCAAAATAAAACAGCAAGGCAGATGAACGTACTGTACAGAATATTCACAGAGAAATAACTAGTAGGCTACCAAATAGCCTATTAAGACTCTCCCCAAAGTGAACTTGTAGCCTAAATTGTAGCCAAGCCAGGTGCAATATCTCACAACTAGCGTATACTGTTTGTCCTATTCTTGGTTTTGGGATAAAAAAAATGCCGCCCCTCAAAGAACAATATATATATATATATATATATTAATTTAACAAAGTTGACCATTTTTTATCAGAGCTTCCCCTATTCCAAAGAGCAGCAACCGCCGCTCTGGCAGTGCGCCACCCCTGTCATGTCTCTGGATCGCGACCCACAGTTCGAGAAACGCTGGGTTAAAATAAGTTTGAAATTAATCCAGCCAAGAATGAGAAATGTGATTCAGAGATCGCATAGACTACTTGCTCATTTAGAATTAGCAGCATTGCTCATTTTAACTAGGCAGTTGGCACACCAGTTGCAGGCTATCCCCCCATGTTTAAGGTTAATTTGTCCTGCCTAATGAAAATGTAAGGCCAGATCTAATGATATTAGCCTATTTATGAAGATGAACTTCTTTCAAGATACTGTGCACCTTATTTTTTGCCCTTACCTTGCCATGTCTGCCAGCACTATCTGTCTGATGACTGAATGATTGATTGATTGACGTTGAATTGTCTGATCTGAACTAGCGGAGTAGGAGCTGCTGTGCAAGGTTCGTACTTCTCAGACTTGCTCCAGCACAGAAGATTTCTAGGCCAGCCTATCCCTTCCATTATTTAGGACCTGAAATTAAAATGCTATAGTTCACACCAGGCTATTTCGTTTTTAATAGTAGGCTGACGCCTGATGGCATTCCATTATCAGCATCATAGTTGGCCCCACAAGACTTCCGTTTTAACATTCCATATGTTATCTTAATGCAGAGGAAGTAGATTGGGAACCAAATAGAACGTTCAAGCATTGTTTTTGTTTTTATTGTTGAAAGGGTTTATAGGGGTGAAATATAGCTGGCCGCTGGGAAACGGACATGTGAACCTGGTCCCTTCTACAGCTTTGGGCTATTGTCTTACTTGGTGTGGACTATTTCATCATACGTTTGAACTGCATAGCCTCTTAAAAGGCCTTCTAGACTTTTGAAGTGATATGGCATTAAAATCTGGTGTTGACTTATTTACCAAGTTCTGCTGGGCCAGTTGCAAATTAATTTGAACGACTGTAGCAAATGAATCAAAAATGTGGGCTTCAATAGGAGAATAAGACTATGTCATGTTTAAACTTCATTGTGCAGCTTCATGGAGAAAGAGGAATTGATCCTACATGGTCTGATTTGATTCGGACCTCTTGGTCCGCCTATGGCCCATTGCGGAAGGTGCATTTAGAATTGTTAGGCTACACTGACGAGAATGTTGTGCATGACTCTGAAAAGATTAAAATAAATTATGTCTAAACTTCATCAGGCTTTTAGGCCTAATAAGAAATAAAAAAAAACTCCTGTCGCAGATATAGCCTGAGGCGTGACGGCCATCCAATGCGTCAAATTGCGACAGAAAATGGCTACTGAAAAAGTGTCTGAACTAGTTGTGCAGTGACCTACAGTATCCTGCAGATAATTCAGAACATTGTGTGTGAGTCCGTGTGTGTGTGTGTGTGTGTGTGAGTGTGTGTGAGTCTATGTGTCTCTGTGTTTGAGCTATCAGGATGTGAGTAAATTAGTCTTTAAGAGATATTTTTAGACAGCACAGCACTTTTTTAAGTGTTATATAAATAGATCGAAATGGACGTTTCTTTAAGCCCTGTTGAGCCCTCTACTCAAGCGGTCCCTCAGTAACCCAGGTGACAGTGGAATCTTACGAAGCTTGTTAAACACATACACATTCTCAGTGAACCATGCACCGGAGTTCCTCCTGAAACACACACTCACATAGACACACACCCTCTTAGGCACACACATGCAACCCTTCCTGACACACACTCACTTTACTCTTTGCACATGAAGCCCCTCCTGACAGATGAATGGCCAGAGCTCTATTGGCTAGTCTGATGGTTAACTTTGTTTGAGAATTACAGGATTAGTCAATAACTTTCCTCCTTTTGTACTTTCTCTTTATGTCAATCTCTCAGTCTCTCTCTCTCTCTCTCTCTCTCTCTCTCGTTCAGGGTTTGTTCTCACCTCTCTGTTCTCTCACTTCCTCTCTCACTTCCTCTCTCTCCTCTCTGTTCTCTCTCTCGCTCTCTCCATCTGTTCCTTGTAGTGTTGTCACGATACCAAAATTATTGTTTCGATACCGATACCAAGTCAAGAATCTTCATTTTAAAACAGAACAACGGGACAACATTCTAATCATATAACACACTATTAAATGAACATATGACCAGCAGATATATTAAACATTTGAACAAAATATGAGAAATATCAAAATATCTCAGTTATCATAAGAAACATAAGAGTTACTGGTAATAACTTTATATTGATTCTAAACTTTGAATAAAAATATGAACAGCGATTATATTAAACAATGTTTCTGAACTCTATTCAGAAGATTAAATATCAAAATATAAATAATATCAATGTAAGTAATGGCATTCAAGGTAAAAAAAAAAAAAAGCACAAAAAATTGCAGTATTGTGTCAGTTGTGAAACCTTTTCCTTTCAGGGGAGAAAACTCCGCCATTAAGCTTTATTTGAATTCTGGACTTATATATTATAAATATTATACAATTATAATAAACATATTAAATATCAAAACATAAATAACAAATTAAAGCAATGGCATTCAGTTTTAAAAACAAATGAAATTTAGCTGCATTATCTCTTATCAAAACTGAGTTGTTGTTTTTTCTCCAGTGAGCATTAGCCCTAGAATGGCCAGCAGATGTTCATTTCTTATTCTGTTCCTTGTCTAAGTTCTTGGCCAATAAAACTAGCATTTCTAAATGTTCCTCAGTCAGTCTGGAACGTCTTGGACTGCAGATATTCCCAGATGTGTTGAATACCCGTTCAGATGCACAACTTGAAGCATAAATGCAAAGATACTTCCCAAATTGTGCCAGGGTGGGCAGTTGTGCCTCATGTTGACTCCACCAGGCCAGGGGATCCTCTGCAGGGCTGATTTCTCTGAACTGTTTGTAATCAACAAACTCACCATTTAGTCTATCTTTGGGTGAAGCAGGTGTGGGAGAATGTTGCCTCATTTCAGAATTCTCTGCCCCTTTCTTCTCTGAGGTTATGGTGCAGAGCAAACTTAAGTCTCTCTTATTTCTCTTTGGTGCAGCATCTGCTCCTGTAGGGTACACTGGACTGCGGGGTGGAAGCTGAACAGCCTCAGCTTTAAGGAGCAGTTCCATCTTTATATCCTCCTCCATAGTTACAAAAGTACCTTTGAATCTAGGATCAAGGAATGTGGAGGTGTTTAGTGTAGTCATCTGCAGGTCGTGATCATCATACCTTTTCTCAAAATCTGCTCTAATTTTGTTCTTCATTTCTAGGGCCAAGGGCCGGTCGCCTTCCTCGTCTTTTAGGCAGGCTTTGATTTTCCACATGAGTGGCAGGACTGATATGGTGATTTCTTTCTCTCCACTCAGGGCATCAGTGAAGTCACTGAGTGGAGCCAGGACATCCCTCACTATTTCTAAAGTGGTCATGTCTGTGTCTCTGGGCATCAGGTGCCACTTCTTCCGGTCCTCAGCCAGAACAGCAGAGACAGCTTGCTGCTGCTCACAAAATCGTTCCATGTCATAGGTGGAACCCCATCGGGTGGGCTCATCATGGATTAATGAATGTTGTTTAAAGACTTTTTTTCGTCTGTAAGCAGTCTAGACATCTTGTTTGATCTGGAGAAGCCGGACACAGTCTTACGGAGCCTGGACAGACAGCTTGCCACGCGATCGATATCTATGGCTTTGTTCACTGCCAAATGTAGATTGTGCCCAAAACAGGGTATCCAGGTGTATTCATTAAAAGCCTTGCGGTTGTTTGACGCATTATCTGTTGTAATTCCAGCCACATTGGCCATATCTAGCCCCCATGAATCTGTAATGATTTCCTCCAGGGCTTCCTTTAGAGTGTCTGCTGTGTGATCAGAATACAATGCAGAGCACCCTAAACACCAAGACTGCATCTCCCAGGACTGTGTAATGAACTGGACTGTTACAGCCATGTAAGTGTCAACAGTTCTGCTGGTTCAGAGATCCGTGGTGCAGGAGAAAACTGTATTTGGTGTAGGCCTAAGGTGTGCACTGATTATCGATCTTGTTTCACTGTACATCTTGGGAATTTCATTGTACATGAAAAAATTCCTGGATGGGATGTCATTGTCAGGGCACACAGACTCAGGAAACAAGGTTAGGCTCAATCAAGTCGTTTTAATTTGAAAACAGCAACCAAGGCAGGAAAATTTAAACAAGGTCTTGAAGTGAAGTTAACGCTCAGAAGAACTTGACTTGACAAACAAGGCAGTCCTACATAAAGGCTCCAATCTTGCAAGAGGATATCGTCCAACAGAAAAAGTCCAATAGAAAATGTCCAAAATAAAAGTTCTACAACCTGGGACGTCGCAGGAAATTCCAGAAACGAGGAGCAGTCCGTGCGCTGGAGTAAGTGTCTCCGTTGAAGAGGCCAGACAGAGAGAGCAGAGTGACAGGGGTTTATATGGGCAGTAGGAGATTGGCTACAGGTGCTGGGGAGTGGCAAACGGGAGATTGGATGATTGGGTAATCTGCTGACTGGTGATAGGATGATTGGGTAATCAGTAGACAGGGGAATTAGATTGGGAGATCGTTGGAGCAGAGTGACGAGGAGGAGAGACTGGTGGAGAACCTGGTGGTGTCGTGACAGTCATACCTTTTGTCTGGTCAGGTCAGGTTTCTGAACCCAGCTTTTTCCACTATATAAACGGGCACTTGATCCAGACAGATTAATTTTGCTACTGCCCTGTTAAGCCGTTTTACCTCCTTGGAATCCCTGGGGTACTCGTTGTGCTGCTCAAACATAGCTTGGAGGGTTGGCTGCTGAGTTGGCTGCTGCCTATGAGGAGTTGCTCTTTCAGAGCCCGTGGCTGCAGACTTCTGTAGAGGAAGAAAATGGAAATATTTAAAATATGATGGTGAGAAATTTATCATAACGGAGGACCTAAATAGTTTATGTGTGATGGTAACAATAACTTTTGACTAACTTAACATAACATGTAGGCTATGCAATGGCTAGTGATATAGTGCTTATAACTGCTAACATTCACTTAGCCATAACATTATCATAATTAATAGTAGGAAATAATGAGTGAACCTAATGTTATTTAAGCTGATAAATGGATTAATATAGGCTAATGTTTCCTTTACTTCAATGTCTGATTTGTTTGATGGATTCTTTGAACTTTATAATTTAAGTCCATCACACAAATACACCTACTTTGCGTAAGTCTGTGCTCTTTAAATGCTGTAATAATCTAATATAAATAAGTCACTAACGAACATGCACATTCTCTGATTATAATCATATAGCCTATAGATCATTTTAGCTGATGCATGCTTTATTTTAGCAGCTTGCAAATTAAGAACGTTATCTATGAAAGCTGCGTTTTCAGAGATGTTGAATTAGACGTAGGCAGGCAGGCTACTGGTTAGCCATGAGGATAATGCCCATAGTTAGCCTAGGCCTACTATATCTCTGTATCTCTAGATATAGCCTTGTCAAACTACAGTAGTGCAAAATAGTGACTTGTCACAAAATAATCCATAGCCTTTTCATTTCACTTATTTAAGAGCATGAATGTGATCGTGTTATCTTTCACATACTAACCTGTCGGTCTTTAAATTCCTTGTACAACTCGGCGTGCTTGTCGGCCAAGTGTTTCGCCAGGTTCGAGGTGTTGGCTCCCTTTGTTTGCATTTGTTTGTAGCACTGGCGACAAACAGGTCTCGACTTATCGGTAGCTTTGCCCTCACTGTCAGCAAGGTATGCAAAGTACTTCCATATTTCACTCCTCGCGTCATCTTTTTCTACCAGTCGTGGACCGGCGGCCACAGTATCACTTGTGCTTGCACATGCAGCCATATCGCTATAGTGTTTGTCACATGACAGCTGCAGCTTCTTTGCTGCGTGCGTGAGTAGAAAAAACACAGACGTCCACAGGGAGGCACTGGAAGCGTGCGTTGCACACACCAACATGAAATACGTCTCTTACAAATCTGGAACGCAGCCATTTTAGAAGTATCGATACTAATGAATTTAGGTATCGTGAGAGAATCGCGATACTTTTGAAGTATCGGTGCACCGTACAACACTAGTTCCTTGGCTTCCTTCCGCTCCTCTCAAATTTAAATTAAATTCTTTACATACTTCAGAAATAATTTATGATGTCAGTCATGTTTGTGAAAAAAGTGTGTTGAAATATCTCTCTCTCTCTCTCTCTCTCTCTCAGTTCAAAATGCTTTATTGGCATGACCATTCAAATGGAAACTGTTGACATTGAAACATATTTGTGTGTGTGTGTGTTATTGTATGTTTGAAGGTGCGAGTGTGTGAGGGAGTTTCTTTGTAGTGTCAATATGGAGAAGGACTCGGCCCCTCCCTACCCTGGCCCCATGATGGACTATGGGGGTACTGCAGTTGGCCCCCAGCCCGGGTTTCAGCCTGGTTACCAGCCAGGCCCATACCCCCCAGGTAAAGACGCGCGCGCACACACACACACACACACACACACACACACACACACACACACAGGCCTGTACCCCCCTGGTAAGCATGACCAACAGACACACAAACACATTTTAGTCAGGAGGCAGTCTTGGTAGTGTCTGTGTGTGTACGTCTGACAAGTGGCGTACAACTAGTGTGTCATCTTAATTTGTTAGAAGTTGTCTCCGGGGTGTTAGCTAGCTTCCACCGCTGTGCCCCTGCTCCCGGGACAGTGGCCCTGGTAATATAACTGACAAGTCGCTAAGTCGCTTTGAGTACATTTTAATATAATCAGTGTTGGGCAAGTTACTTTTAAAATGTAATTAGTTACATTTACTAGTTACTCCCAAAAAGTAAATTACTTACTCAGGTTCAAATTTTAAAAGTAACTAGTTACTTCAGAAAGTAGCTATTGCGTTACTTTCAAGTACATTTTTAAATGCTTAAAGCTGCAGTTGGCAAGTCTGACCGATTGAAGGGACTCAGCTAAAATTTCAAATGTTTACAACTCTCATGCCCCTCCCCCACTTCCATCGAGCACCCTCTCATCGAGTTTGTGCTCATTAGTGCGCACCACACTGTACCAGACTGTGATTGACAGTCAGATCTCAAACAGCCCATGCTAACCATGAAATTTTACTCAACCTTAGCCAATCGTCAGCATTTATGCACTTGTCTCGTGCACTGCCCACTAACCAAGGAATAAATCTTTGCCTCTCGGCTCAGAGGTCTATTTGGTCTGATAAAAAAACCAGCTTCAATTATAGTAACGCGCCGCATTTTTTGGCAATGCGGCGTGTTAACGGTAACGCCGTTATTAAGATGGAAAGAGTAATCAATTAGTCGGTACTGAAAAATTAGTAATCAATTACTCGGTACTGAAAAAAAAAGTAACGCTGCTAGTAACGCCGTTATTTATTACGCTGTTATTCCCATCACTGAATATAATGTATGTAGCTGTGGTGTGTAATTTAATGTTGATTTTTTTGGTGGTGGGGGTGTTACGTCCTTGTGGTTTTTGTGCCCGTTGTTTGTTTAACTTCTGTTTCCTGATTTATTTCAGTGGGCAAATTAGTAAGTAAAATTACGTTTAATTGATCTCCTGCGACAGTGGCGTGTCAACCCTTAACTGGGGAATATGCAGGGATGTTTAAGACTGACCCTTTAACTGGGGAACATGCAGGGATGTTTAAGACTGACCTTTTAACTGCAGGGATGTTTAAGACTGACCCTTTAACTTGGGGAACATGCAGGGATGTTTAAGACTGACCCTTTAACTGGGGAACATGCAGGGATGTTTGAGACTGACCTTTTAACTGCAGGGATGTTTAAGACTGACCCTTTAACTTGGGGAACATGCAGGGATGTTTAAGACTGACTCTTTAACTGGGGAACATGCAGGGATGTTTAAGACTGACCCTTTAACTGCAGGGATGTTTAAGACTGACATGCAGGGATGTTTAAGACAGACCCTTTAACAGACCCTGTTTGACACGGACGATGAATGAGCTCAAATAATAGCTGCCACAATGCAACATCATTTCTGCTTGTGAGACCCTTGACAGGATGTGTTTTTTTATGGCAGTGCAACACATTTGTTACACATGCGCATGTACACACACACACAGAGCTGAACACACAGGTGTTACACATGCGTACATGCGCAGAGTGTGTACACTGTGGAGGTACACATCCTCAACAAAAAAGCAAATGCGCACACACACACACACACACACACACACACATTCTTTTTTGGGGAGGTGTACAATGTGAACAACAAACAAACACATGTACATAATGTATACACACACACACACACACACAGTTCTCAAACACTGTGCCGAAATTAATGTAATGCATATGTGGGTCTGTAGTTGATAAGAAAATATATATTAAGTGGTCACATTCGCCGTACCCGCAAAAGGTCCCCAGATTTTCTGAAAGGGGACAATCAGCTTCACAAATGTCCTGTAAAAAGCATTAACAATGATTTAACATATGCTGTGTTTATGTCCATATGTGTGTATGTCCATATGTGTGTGTGTGTCTGTGTGTGTGTGTGTGTGTGTATTTATCCCAGGCCCTGGTCAGTACCCTCCCCCTGGTCAGTACCCTCCTCCTGGTCAGTACCCGGCAGGTCCTCCAGTCATGGGCCAGCCCACAGGTGAGCGCACACACATACACACACACACACCCCCCCCCCCCCCCACACACACACACACACATACATACACACACATACACACACACACACACACACACACACAGATGTGTACACACACAGATGTACCCACACACACACACACACACACACACAGAAGTACACACACACAAATGCAGAGGACAAATTTCCATCAAGGACAAATAAAATAACATAACAGACACACACAGACAGGTGAGCAGCCATCTCCATCTTAACTGCCTAACTACACAACAACACGCACTCAGCCATCTCCATCTTAACTGCCTAACTACACAACAACACACACTCAGCCATCTCCACCAACTACGCATACACACACAGAGTGGTCTTTCCATTCCCCCTTGTCACACTCACCCACCCACACACACACAAATGCACACACACACACACACACACACACACACACACACAAGAGTGTTCTCTCAGGTTTTGTAGACCTGAATGTGAAACTGTGGTGTCTAAATGTAAGCTGTGTGGTGTTACAACACTGTCACACAGCCCTGTGCCTGTAAACCTGCAAACTTACAGCCTGTCGGACTGGGGGCGGGCGTGATAGCAAGGACGCTAAACCCCAGAGGTGCTAGCGTTTGTCACTAGCAAGGATGCTAAACCCCATAGGTCTTAGCGTTTGTCACTAGCAAGGAGGCTAACCCCCATGGATGCTTCTGTCTGTTAGTCACTTGCAAGGACGCTAAACCCCATAGGTGCTAGCATTTGTCACTAGCAAGGACGCTAAACCTCATGGGTGCTAGCGTTTGTCACTAGCAAGGAGGCTAAACCCCATACGGCAGGTGCTAGCGTTAGTCACTAGCAAGGATGCTAAACCCCATAGGTCTTAGCGTTTGTCACTAGCAAGGAGGCTAAACCCAATGGATGCTTCTGTCTGTTAGTCACTAGCAAGGACGCTAAACCCCATAGGTGCTAGCATTTGTCACTAACAAGGACGCTAAACCCCATATGGCAGGTGCTAGCGTTAGTCACTAGCAAGGACGCTAAACCCCATAGGTGCTAGCATTTGTCACTAACAAGGACGCTAAACCCCATATGGCAGGTGCTAGCGTTAGTCACTAGCAAGGAGGCTAAACCCCAGAGGTACCGTGTTAAATGCTCCAAATGTAAAGCACTTTGAGCTGCATTCTGTGTATGAAAGGTACTATACAAATAAAGCTTATTATTATTATTATTATTATTATTATTATTATGATTATTACCTGAAGGAAATACAGTGTAAAATGTCATACAGAGAAAAAACAAATAATGCAGATATAGTTGCAATAGTGTTGCTAGGGTACATATGTTGGTTGTTATGCCAAATTAAGTGGTTGTTATGCTGGTTGCTTAGGTAATCCTGTTGGTTGCTATGGTGGTTGCTAGGTTGAAGTTGTGGTGGTTGCTAGGCTGTTGCTAGGGTATTTGACATGGTTGCTAGGGTATCTGACATGGTTGATAGGCTGTTGCTAGGATATTTGACATGGTTGCTAGGGTATCTGACATGGTTGATAGGCTGTTGCTAGGGTACTTGAGGTGGTTGCTAGGCTTATGCTAGGTTACTTGTGGTGGTTGCTATGCTAGTTGCTAGGTTAGACTCATTGGTTGCTATGTTGGTTGCTAGGTTGTAACTGTGGAAGTGGTTGCTAGGCTGTTGCTAGGGTATTGACATGGTTACTAGGCTGTTGCTATGGTACTTGAGGTGGTTGCTAGTCTGTTGCTAGGTTAGTTGTGGTAGTTGCTATGCTGGTTGCTAGGTTAAAGTCATTGGTTGCTATATTGGTTGCTAGGTTGTAACTGTGGAAGTGGTTGCTAGGCTGTTGCCTGGGTATTTGACATGGTTGCTAGGCTGTTGCTAGGGCATTTGACATGGTTGCTAGTCTGTTGCTAGGGTACTTGAGGTGGTTTCTAGGCTGTTGCTAGTTTAGTTGTGGTGGTTGCTATGCTGGTTGCTAGGTTAAACTCATTGGTTGCTAGGTTGTGGAAGTGTGGAAGTGGTTGCTAGGCTGTTACTAGGGTATTTGACATGGTTGCTATATTGGTTGCTAGGTAGATGAGGTTTAATAGTTGGAATGACTGAACAGTTAAATAGGTGGATAGTTTAAATCAGTGTTTTTCAACCACTGTGCCGGGGCACATTAGTGTGCTGTGAGAGATCATCAGGTGTGCTGCAGAAAATTACCCAAATGTCACTCACTGGTCCAGAAAAGCAACTGTTGCATCAAATAATTTATAATCACATGCTCTCATTGATTGTATGATTGCACTATTTGTGGTATGCAGGCATTGTACAACGGGGCTCCCATATCCAGTATTCATAGAATCATCACATTCAGTTCATAAAACAATTAAATTATAGATATAGTCACCTACAAATCACACAGGATGTTAGTGTGCCAAGGGACATTTTAAGTGTCAAAAGTGTGCCGTGGCACAAAAAAGGTTGAAAAACACTGGTTTAAATGGTTAAATTATTTGCTAGGTTGATGAGGTTTAATATTGTTGGAATGACTGAACAGTTAAATAGGTGGATAGTTTAAAAGGTTAAATGATTTGCTTGGTAGATGAGGTTTAATATTGTTGGAATGACTGAACAGTTAAATAGGTGGATAGTTTAAAAGGTTAAATGATTTGCTAGGTAAATGAGGTTTAATATAGTTGGAATGACTGAACAGTTAAATAGGTGGATAGTTTAAAATGTTAAATGATTTGCTAGGTAAATGAGGTTTAATATAGTTGGAATGACTGAACAGTTAAATAGGTGGATAGTTTAAATGGTTAAATTATGTTGTGGACAGAGGAAACAGTTGAACAAGATGTGAGAATGACACTGTATGCTGAACTCATTGAATGCCAAGCTGTTTTTGGAAGCTTTGTCCTAGAGTGCCAGCAATCTAGACCATTGTTGATGATTTTTGTACAGCCACAGCATATTCTGTGTTATAGCTATGAACACATACAATGGCTCGTTTCAAAGGTGAGACATTAAGCTCTCAGTGGGTGCAAACCGTGTATTTCTACACGCCTCTGTTCCTGAGAAATCCCAAGCTAAACAGTGGCTAGTTTTCATCAAAATCGCTGTTTATTTTCTAGAAATGGAGATATAACGTCTTTCATGAAATATGAAGTGTTGCCTGTAAAGTTTCTGGGAAGTGACCTGGCGAGACTGCCACCTAGTGATAGACCCACGAAAATGGCCTGGTTTTGAGCTGACGTGCATGCGTCACTGATTCGACCCAAAGCGGCAACCGAGTTATGATAAAATGTCCAGATTGTGCGTTTTCACTCAATGCTAGACAGTGTATTATATACAGTCTCTGCTCTGTTTGTATGGAAATTGCAAGAATCCACGTAGTTCTATTAAATCTATTAATTAAACAGCCTTCCGACAGGTTGAAGCGGAGCTTTGCTACCAACGTTATCAGGTAGTTTCGGTTTTTGTCGCGTGCATGCATGCATTGAATGAACGCTCATACCACTACTTAATTGTACGTCTCTATGTCTAATGACATCGAATTAAGTATTTCCTCCTGAATGCAAAAACGTTTGTTTTCTTTTTCTGTCGGTCCGCGATTCCTTGATCAATTGCGCAGCAAATTATCACACGAAGCACCGGGCCTAATTTCACTCCACGGCTCCGCGGCCCATAGTTTGAGAAACGCTGTGTTAGAGTGTCTAGTTTCGTAATTAAAAAAAAAAGCTAAAAACGTAATATTACATTTTTGGCACTCAACGCATGGGAAGGTGGCACTCAATGAGTTAAAGCCTGAGAAACTGACAGTTGATGCAGGTGGCCGGAACACCTGGCCTAGGAGTCTAATTGCTTAACAGCCCGATTGTGATGTCATCAGCCAATGTTAAGTCCATGGGGAAATTTTGAGTAGTTTTTAATTAATAGTTTAGTATTAAAGTTGAAAAGTACAAAGCACCCATGTCCTAAGTAAGACCTACTGTACGTAACAAAGTTTGAATGAATTTTCTATGTTAAATGGTTGATGCGGCATTAAATGCGTTAGAAGAATAATAAGAAAATTTGGAAGAACAGTACAGTGCATTTTCATGCACTGTAATAATAATAAGAATAAGCCTACGAAGAACAGTACAGTGCATTTTCATGCACTGTAATAACCTTACATAACATATACAAACCACAACACTGCACTCTGCAAGAAGTAGTTAGGTAGACCGGGGCAGTAGTGGTAAAGAAGAGGATTCTGTGATCAGGCGGACCACGACCACTTTGCCAATGAGTTCAAATAATAGACCAGTGCAAATGTGTGTAGGCTATATACTCTGCTAGCTTTTAGTAAAGCATGGTTTAGTGGAACAGGTTTGTTGTGGTGGTTGCCTGTCAGAGTAAGCTTGCCCAGTTATTTCTCTTTATTATATCTGGGATGTGAAGCCATGTAGCATCGTCCACAATTAGTTGTGTTGACCAAGATACAAGGATACAAGGAAGTTTATTGTCACATGCATATAGCTACTGGATGTAAGAAATGCAGTGATATTATGTCTGGTGTCAGCCTATTTGTGCATGTATGGGGGGGGGGGGCAGTGCAGTAGAAGAGGGGTTTAGTAGGTTTAATGGCAAGGGCAGGTGGCAGCCTCTACATATGGAGGCGTAGGTGCCACCTTTACCCCTAATGTGCATAATGGACTAGGATATTGGCTGCTGTCAAATTTGGATTATGCCACTAGAGGTCAGTATGCTCATGCCCTTCAGTAGAGTGAGCTGTGTCCTGACATTTCTTTGTTGGACTGTTTGTGTGGGTGTTAGCAATTGTGTGTATATTTGCCCACATGTGTGTATATTTATCTCTGTGTGTGTGTGTCTGTGTGTATTTGTGTATGTATTTATCTGTGTGTTTGTGTGTATTTATCTCTCTCCCTCTCTCTCTCTCTGCCCCCTCTGTCTCCGTCTCCCTCTCTCTCTCTCTCCCTCTCTCTCTCCTTCTCTCTCTCTCTCTCTCTCTCTCTCTCTCTCTCTCTCTCTCTCTCTCTCTCTCTCTCTCTCTCTCTCTCTCTCTCAGTTGCTGTGACCACGGTGGTGATTGCCCCTAACCTGGGGGAGGCCCCTGGTCAGATGGTGTGCCCTCACTGTCAGGAGAACGTGGTCACTCGCACAGTCCCGGAGAACGGACTGCTGACCTGGCTCGTCAGTGGAGGACTCTGTATTGTGGGGTTAGTAACATAGTAACACACACACACACACACACACACACACTATCTCTCTCTCTCACTCTCTCTTACACACAAAGATGTACATACACACACACACACACACTCATTCTCTTTCTCTTACACACAAAGATGTACATACACACACACCACACACACACTCTTATACACACACAGATGTGCACACACCACACACACACACACACTCTTATACACACACAGATGTGCACACACACACACACACACAGATGTACATGTAACCTGCGTTGTGTTAAACCTTGCCGTTCAGCCCTGCACACGCCCGGACTTGCAGCACCTCGGATCAGATGTCCAGTATGCTAGCAATCAAGCTAAACGTCCAGGCTGCTAACAGCAGCACCTCGGATCACATGTCGAGCATGCTAGCAATCAAGCTAAACGTCCAGGCTGCTAACAGCAGGCAATCAAGCTAAACGTCCAGGCGGCTAACAGCAGAACCTCGGATCAGATGTCGAGCATGCTAGCAATCAAGCTAAAGGACCAGGCTGCTAACAGCAGAACCTCGGATCAGATGTCGAGCACGCTAGCAATCAAGCTAAACGTCCAGGCTGCTAACAACAGCACGTCAGATCAGATGTCGAGCATGCTAGCAATCAAGCTAAACGTCCAATTTGCTAACAGCAGCACCTCGGATCAGATGTCGAGCATGTTAGCAATCAAGCTAAACGTCCAGGTTGCTAGCCTGCACTACTCTTGAGACATCAGGAGGGAGGTTTACCAACACACATGTTAGCATGCTAGTTGCTAGCATGCTAGTTGCGCTTGTAAATCCTCACAGCCCTAACCTTAAGAGCGCTTCTAACCGCTGAGTTGGAAACCTGGACTTTTAGCTCAGTGGTTAGAGCGTTCGACTCCCATGCCGGTGTGTGTCGAGGTGGCGGGTTCGAGGGCCGTGAGCGGCGGACGAATTACGACCTCTGTTACACACATACTGGATACACACACACACGTACACATTTAGACTCACACAGAGAGACCCATGCTCACACATACACAAACACAAAAGAGAGACAACAGGTGTGTGTTTGTGTGTGTGTGTGTGTACATGATGTGTGTGTGTGTGTGTGTACATGATGTGTGTCTGTGCACATTATGTTTGTGTGTGTTTTTTTGTGTGTGTCTGTGTGTGTTTGTACATGATGTGTGTGTCTGTGTGTGTGTGTGATGATGTGTGTGTGTGTGTGTGTGTGTGTGTGTGTGTACATGATGTCTGTGTGTGTGTGTACATGATGTGTGTGTGTGTGTGTGTGTGTGTGTGTGTGACGTCCTCTCTCCATGCTGCTGCAGGTGCTGGCCATGCTGTCTGATTCCGTTCTGCGTGGACTCCGTAAAGGACGTCCATCACCACTGCCCCAAGTGCAACCGGCTCATCCACGTCTACAAGCGCATGTGAACCAGGGACCAGTGCCCCCTCTCTACCCTCCGCTTGGTGCCAACTGTACCATCCAGAGACAAAAGAAGATTTTACTATACTAACCACCAAGCAGCCATTTATATCATAAATATGTTACCATAGTTACTGCATATTCCAGTTCGTATGTCTGATTATGTTTATATAAATACATTACAGTAAACTTCATATGTGTTCCATAACCACTCCATAAAGTAGAGGTGGAGGTGTGTGTGTGTGTGTGTGTGTGTGTGTGTGTGTGTGTGTGTGTGTGTTATACTCCTCTCACCCTAAACCAGGGACCTAGTAAGTGCCAGAGGACATGAAGGAATTTAATTTTGTTTATCTTAAAAACCGTGATTAGCATTATAAGAAATCAAATTTGAATAAATGCAATTACCAAATCTTAAAAGCTGCAATCATTGGTGCAGCTAGTGACTCGGACTCAATAGTATTGTCACATTTATGTTTTATAAAAACTCATGTCATTCGTTTGTAACAGTTCCATTAGAAGTGCCCCACATGATAATTCATTATCTTATATGGAAGTCATTTTCATTTATTAATGCATTACTTAGGCTTTGCTTTTTTTACCATGTAGGCCTAACTAATGGCTACCTTCCTGGCTCTTGGGAAACATTCTGTTGAAAGTTGCTCTTTATCTCCTCATCATGTATACATGTAGGCATCTGCATATTTGGTGTATGATGGCACTTTAGTTGTTTTTTCACATTGTTGGCTTCTTTTAAAACTGCCGCTGTTCCTGATCAACATTTCCTTTAAGGCATCCAATGTACAGTAGGCCTAGCAGGGACGTGCACATGGGGGTTGCTCAGGTCTCGACTCACGTTGCCCTATCTGAGGGGGGGAAATCAGGGCCGGTTCTCCCTATACGCACACTACGCAAGTTGCGTAGGGCCCTGCAAGTTAATGAAGGCCCCCTCCCCCGTCTCCTCTTGAGTCAAGCTAGTGACAGACAAGTTAGTAGGCCCTATACAGTTATAGCGACAGTGCCTGATACATTAAGAAGATGAACATGAAACCGAATTACCATTCAGGACATGAAAAACGGAAGAAACGCCACGAAAATGACAGCGGGAACAGCATTTGGGTAAACTTGCGTTCGTTCCATAGTTTGATGTCAACATGCGTCTCTCCAGTGTGTTGCTGGTCTAGCATAGGCCTACCTAACAGGGAAGTGAATCCCCTGCGGTTTTCTTGCCAGCCTTTCCCAGTCACAGTACTTCACAAAGTTGTGAAATATAATCGCATATTCCGATAGTTTGAATGCGGGCGACTGGCTACATTTTTATTTATTTTTTAAATAACCGCATCTTTCAATGCGTTCATAACGTGCAGCTCGGGATGAAACTAGCAGTTTTTCAGCAGAAACATGCGAGGACCCGTCGAAACTAATAGTTGATTTCACTCTTTCCATAAATTTTTAAAATAACTAATTGTTTTACAATGTTTCAGTCAAGCTTTAGCCTAATGTATTAACTTTGATTCGCTGTGCTGCATGGACAATAGATGCACGTCGTAAATTAGGCCTATATTAAGTATTAAAATGATTGTTTAAAATAGTCGTTTGAAAAATATATTGAAATAATAAGAGAATCAGGGGAGCCAGTTCATAGCCTATGTTTTTGGCAAGTAGCCTTCTACAGACACACAGGTGAAGAACAGTCAGCCAGTAGGCTACTAGCACAACCAGACCCTTACAAAAAAACTGCATTACTTCAAGTATCAAACTGCAGATTTCTGAGTATGAAAACCGCAGTTTTGGAGAAAATATTTGCAGTTCTTATGCAGGGAATGCAGTATTTTAGACACAAAACTGCATTGTACTGTATAGTAGGCTACTGTACTTACAGAAATGCAGTATTGGACATGAAAATACTATACTGCACTGTAGCCTACTGTGGTATAACTGAACTGTACTTGAAAAAACTGCAGTTATTTTTTGCAAGGGGATATGTATAGCAAGCATCAAAAGCAAACAGCCCAGACACTGAAACTGGGCATTTATTGCTGTGCAGTGGCGGAACAAGTCAGAGCCGGGCCCGGGGGCGCGGCACATGACCGGGCCCTTTAGGCTATTAAACTCATCATAACATAATTTTACAACATAGGCTACACATGCCCGCAACAGCGGGTCTTACAAGCGTCAACGCCACGGAGAGCAACTATGTCATTTTGAAGTCCATCGAACGTACACGAAGTGTAACCAAGAGAACAACAACAAAAACATTAGGCTACATGACCCCTAACAATAAAACAACAATAATACGCAGCACTAGCCTATTTGAAAGGCATAGACGAGCCTTGCGCTCCGCGAACTCGTCCACGATGCTCTGTGTAGGCCTATGTCCATTTTCTTTGCTCTCTCATTCTCTATGGACAACATGGCAAGTCCACTCAGTCTCTCCTGTCCCACTGTACTCCTCAAGTGGTTTTTAATGGTCTTTAACTTGGAGAATGAGCGCTCAGAGGTTGCAACGGTGACGGGAAGAGTCAAAAATAAAATTAGGGCGGTGCAAATCTCACTGAATGCAGAAGTTACTGCTGGGTGGTTGCATTGGCGGAGCAAGGGGGTGGTTTCGGGGGCTCAAACCCCGAATCTCTTTTTAAAAGCCCCGAATATTTTTTTGTATGTGTTTTCAATTTCCAACGATTCTAATTTCTAATTTAACTTCCCCTCGGTTTCTCTATAAATGTTACAAAATGTAGCCTACTATTAGCCTACTGAGCAAATATCCCTTACTTTCAAAGCCCAATATTGACAGATAACCTGATTTCCCACACGATGAGTTTAGGCAATGCCAGAGCCGAGATGTAACGGTTTGCGTCATAAACCTGGCAGGAAAGTTCAGAGCGGCGCAGTTTAGTTTGTTAACTACCACAGTCACGAGTTTGGTCGCGATAGTCTGTCATTTTTAAAAAGTGGGTCCCCAGAAAAAAAGTTTGAGAAACATTGGTTTAAACAGCAAGCCGGTAAGAAAAACTATTGTCAAGATATTAGGCAATTAGGCTATTGTACCCCGGAATACAAAAATAAACTTAAAATTGTATGTATTAGTATGTAGTCTGTATTCTGTAGTCACAATGACCGAATCAGTAGATATACCTGTTGTCAGTTGAGTTCGTTCAATTCATTTATTGTAGGCTAGTAGCCTAGGCAAATATGAAACGGAGATGTAACGTGGCTACCGGCGGGATTTTGAACTTGCATGTTTCATGCATTTTAGGGCAAAAAATACCATGGGATTGATGTGTTCTCCATTTGAGGAACGTAATCAATTGCGGACGTGCACATACAGCTCAGACACAGAGCGCATATAGGCCTAGGTTAGGCTACTTTCACTTTCTACAGCGCATTCATTAGGCTACGTAAAAGATGCTTCATACCAAAACAACGATCAAACATTATCAAATGTATCGTGACGTGTTGTCACAAAGACTTACTCCAATTAGAAAATCGAAACCAAAATCATGTAAGTTTAAGTGTTCTCTCTTTGACGCCTGTAGGAGATGATCCAATTTTGTAAATTTGCACGTCGTTAAGTTCAATATGAGAGTTAAAATAAAGCCAGTCATACAGCAGAACATTTTATTCAATATTTTACACCTACTAAATCATCAAAGTAAATTTCAAAACTTTTCAGCAACCGTGAGTCATAACTCGTCCTGACTGGGGCAACCTATAAGCCTAATACGTCCCACTCTGATGAAAATGATTGAAAAGAAACCGTTTGCATGATCTTCTCCTCCGGCCTTGTGCCGTGGGAGAGGCCCGTCCCACCTTAACCCGGAGGTGGGGGAGGGGCGCCCTCGCACCGGGCCCCTGCGAGTCCCGGGCCGGGGGCGTGCCGCACCCCCTCAAGCTCCGCCCCTGTTGCTGTGTGAAGGTGATTCACACACAATTATGTTTCTTTCTCCTAGTCCTATATAGGGAAAAACACTATATTTGGTAACTTCCATAGACATCCAAAATGGGGTGGCATAATTGTATTGGGAGCACTGAGGTGTCAGACGATAGGCCTACTGTAAAAAATGGTTACATTTTCACGCTCAGAGTTCAGGTAGGAGGGACCCTTAGCAGGATTTTGCTTAGGACCCCATGGAGGTCTGAACCGGCACTGGGGAAAATAAATAATTAAATCGTACAATGGATGCAGAATTTCTCGTAGGACTAGATTCGGGCACCAAAAGTGGAAGTCAGTAGGGGAAGGGCAAACTCTGTTTACGTGGCTGCAGCGCTGCACGCGACCGGCACCTGAGCTGAGCCTGCATGAGCAGCCTTAGAAGGAGATTGTCGCGGTTGTCGGGTGAGACGACTCAACGTTGTCGGAAAAGGTGAGTTTGTGATGTAGGCTATAACAAACGAACGATCATCATCATCAAGTTTTATGAAAGGAATTAAAATCTTCATAAATCCAGTGTTTGTCACGTTTAGCCTAAATAATTAGACAGATAGCTTGCAGACAAGCAGCCCGTTATCACATAGCCTAGGCTAGCCTACTATTTTTTTTTGGTAGGCATTAGCAAACAGCTACATGTCTGCTGATAGTATTTTCTCACATTTCGTTTTAGCAAGAAGAATGAATGATGGAAGTAATGCATCACATTAATTATTTTATTCTAAAGGGTTAAATGCTAAATCCTATCAATATTTTGGGTATTGTTTGAAGCCAAGATGCCCACTGAAAAGAGGCGGATTCAGGAGAGGGAGAGACAATTCAGGGAGCCAGCAAAGGGAAGCTCATCACTGCAGGGTTGGCTGCAACCAGCAGGTGAGACAGACTTTGCACTGTGATAAAGATGACATGACACTGTGTAGGCGAATTGATTAATTAATCAGGCTCATATTTTAGCCTCCTAATGGCAATGTTTCATAATTGCAATACATTTACAGTAAGATGAGGAGCTGTCACAAGCCTCCAGACTATGTGAGGAAAATGTGGACCAGGGATATTGATGTAGGGATTTTCATGACTCAAGTCATGTTTTTCTGTGTTATTAGTAGTAGTAGTTAAGGTGATTGAGGTCTGTATTTCAGTGTTTTACTTCTTTGTATATATATATATATATATATATATACTGTATTAATAAAGACCTTGTTATTCTCAGTCCTTCATATACCCCGTGAGTTTTTTTTTTTTTTTTGGAGAGGGGGTGCCTTTTTTCCAGGTCAGAGCAACTGCCCCTCAAAGTTCCTGTGCACGTCCCTGCAATGTAGTGTCAGGTATTTTTGGCAACTCTAGAGCTCCCCCTAGAGTCACAAAATATGTATATGTTATATTGGGCCTTGCCGCTGTAAATCCCTCTCCCAGCTTGAGTCCTTTCTCCTGTTTGTGCAGCGTGTGTTTGTGTTCTGGAGCCGAAGGACTAGCAATGGCCATTATCTAAAAATCGCTATCTTACACTATCTAAAAAGCATTACGCCACTGACCAAGAAAAACCTGGTCTATAGCGAAAAAGGTGCACATGAAGCATAGCTGAAGACACACTGACACAAGATGTAAGCAGCAGCTCCTCTGCAGGATAAATGTCCTCAGGTTTTTTCTTTAATCATTTGAATATTATTGGGGTAAGTGTTGCTTTTTTCAGGCTTTTCAATGGTAACCCGTTGTCAGTCAATAGTAAAAGTAATTAACTGTGTATAACTGTTTTGTCATTGACCATTGACACCACGTTGAAGTTTCACTTTGCCAACGAGTTCAAATAATAGACAAGTCCAAATGTGTGTAGGCTATATACTCTGCTAGGTTCTAGTAAAGCATGCACTGTGTGCAAATAAGTAAGTCCAACAGTGCAACAGTGCACCAGCATAAAATAAATATGGACATATAAGAGAATAATGTAGCCAAACTAATATAATAAAAACTATATCAGTGCATGAAGGTTGAAGTAATAGGGTTACAGCCATTGGTCAAGTATTAAGTGTAAAGTGTTAAGTATTAAGTGCGTCTACAATCCAGGCTATGCAGAGAAGTCTATCTCTCCTCTTCCCTTAAGTGAAGCATTGAACAGTTCAATGGCCCTGGGGACAAATGTCTGTCAGTTGTGCATGATAGTCTTCAGCTGATCAAGCTCTTCTGATTTGTGATAGTGCTGTGGAGTGGATGACACTCATTGTCCAAAATGTTGATCAGTTTCTTCAGGGTCCTTTTATCTGATATTGAAGTGATACACTCCAGTTCGGCTCCCACAACAGAGCCAGCTTTCCTTACCAGCCTGTCTAGTCGCCCAGCATCCTTCTTCTTTGTGCTTCCTCCCCAGCATACCACAGCATAGAAGGGGATGCTGGCAACAATAGTCTGGTAAAACATCCTGAGGAGCTTACTGCAGACATTGAAGGACAGCAGCCTCCAAATCTAGAAGAATAAGGATTGTAACGTTTCTTCAATAGCATCCACCATCAGGTTATGGGATACTCAAACGTCGAAATGAACACCTCCTTAACCTAAACATATTCTACATATCATACCCCTGTCTTAACAATTAAAACAATTATACAAGTATTAACCCTAACACCTCAGCCAACATGTCACATCAATGCTAAAGCCTTTCATCAGTGTAGTAAGAGCTCCCTTTTCTGTCAGACAGAAGAAGCGAAAACACTTTCATGAGAGTAACACCCTCTTTATCTTACATCTAAACTCCAGTGGAACTCTGCAGCCTCAACACAAATCAACACAAGATAATCACGACTATTCCACAGATATTTGATTCCACAAGAAGTTGGGTTATTCCGCAGACACCGGAAGGAAAATGTTTCCATTTAGAGAGCGACCGGACAATCAAAAGAATTTTAAGTCCTTACTAGAAGTAGTTTATTATACAAGACTAAAAAGTCATGCTAAAAAGTACAACTATCAAAATATAAAAATACCCCAAATAAAATAAGAGTTAAAAATAAAAGTACTTCTTAGTTCTTCCCATGGTAATTAAGAAGAGGCCCTGCATGACCTTACATCCACCCCCCCCCCCCTTCTGGTCTCAACGCTCCGCTTTAAACTCTCTAAGTCCCCAATTCTCAAAACTCTCTCTGTTTTTATGCTCTGTGGTCTGACTGGTACGTTGATCATTTCACCCAATTCTGGTTCGAGCAGGTTTTCTGACAGTCCGGTGATTTACCATGCTACGACCCCCCAAACAGGATACTCATGTCTGCAACGTTTATGCTTGCTTTTCTGGGTACTGTTCCCCTCAGACATCTCTGAGCACCCTGTGTTCTTTTGTGGTTTGTCTAGTGTAGGCTTTGCAAACAGCCTACCCTCGTGTGGTTGCATGAGCATTGTGTTCTGCACCTGGTCCTTACAGTCACCTGCATCATTGCCGATATGATTATACATCATACAACAAATTCCATTTCAAAACATGAATTAACTTTGCACAGGTTTACACTTCAAAATATGATTACATTTCAAACATAGCAATTTCATATACTTCAAAGTTATATCACTGGCAAAAACTCCTTGACCATTCCTTGTGCTTGGGTGTCTTTCTCACATTTTATTCACACAAGGTTTGGTTCACAAATCTCATTTCAATTTTGTTTTCAACAAACAATGCTAACAAAATCCGACAGGGCCAGGTCCCCAGACTTTCCATCTCTTACCCAGCGACTGCTCTGGGCGTGTCTCGTTGTACAGGAAAAGTTTCTCAATGAAAAATGTCCATGCGTAAGCCTTTATCGTCTCCTCGAATTTGCTCGGCTATCGGTCCCAGCCAATCTCCCGAATCTCCTGTGTTGTTAAGGGCACATGTTGGAATTTTCTTGATTGGAGAAACAACACCGCGAAAGCTCAGTACCAAGTAATCTGTCACAAAGAAACGGGGAAATATTCGAAATGACAATCTTAGTCGAGGGCAAGCTCAGGGGTCAACAGGATGGACTGTGCCATTGAGCACAACATCACTTTGGACAATTTCATTTGCCTTCGCAATACTGTTGAGGAAAAGAACAACAGCGTTCTTCATTGGCGAGGCTGATACAATGTTACCGTGATCCACAGTTTCTCCAATCGCCAGACTACAATCCTCCACACTAACATCAGAGATCACCTTCACGCCATGACGCCGTGTCAAGGCCTCAAATCCCACTGTTACACCCCGACCAGCTGTGGGCCGGGTGCAGGTTCCGCTTCACCCCCAACCCAAATCAGTCAACCAATACTCTAAGTCCCAACAATTAGATAAAAAACAATGAAACAACACGTATCATGACAAACAAAAGGTAGAGTTTAAAGATAGCCACAGGCGGCACTCAGTCATACTCACTCTCACGGCACACACACAATCCCAGCATGCACGAGAGAGAGAGAGAGAGAGAGAGGGGAGAGAGAGGGGGGGGGGGAGAGAGAGAGAGGGGAGAGAGAGAGCGAGAGTGTGTGTGTGTGTGTGTTTCTAGGTTTTGGGTGGACTCTGAAAGGGAGAGAGAGAGAGAGTGTGTGTGTGTGTGTGTGTGTGTGTGTTTCTAGGTTTTGGGTGGACTCTGAAAGGTTCAGTGAGTTCAGTGTTTAACAGTCAGGGAAGCAGCACAGTTCACCTAACACTCTCTCTCTCCATCTATCACTCTCTTTCTCTCTCTCCCTCTTTCTCCCTCCATGTGTCACTTGCTTTCTCTCTCTCTCCATGTCTCTCTCTCTTTCTCTCTCTCCCTCTTTCTCCCTCCATGTGTCACTTGCTTTCTCTCTCTCTCCATGTCTCTCTCTCCCTCCCTCCATGTATCCCTCGCTTTCTCTCTCTCTCCCTCTACCACATCTCTCCCTGTCTCCCTTGCTTTTTCTCTTTCCCTACTTCATCATCTCCTCTCAGCCTCCCCTCTTTTCTCTGTCCCTCCATCACACCCCCCCCCATCACACCAGCTCCCAGTCTCTCTGCCCCCCCCCTCTCTCGGCAGTGCTGAGGTGATTCATTAAGATGGCCGCCAGCACTGTAAGACACTCAAAGCAAATGAGAGTTAACAGACCCACAGCACCCCCTTCTCTTCCTCCATCTCTTCTCTTTCTTTCTCTCTTCTCTCTCTCTTTCTCTTCCTCTCTCTCTTCCTCCATCTCTTCTCTTTCTTTCTCTCTTCTCTCTCCCTCTCTCTCTCTCTTCCTCTCTCTTCCTCTCTCTCTTCCTCTCTCTCTCTCTTCCTCTCTCTCTCTCTTCCTCTCTCTCTTCCTCTCTCTTCCTCTCTCTCTCTCTTCCTCTCTCTCTTCCTCTCTCTCTTCCTCTCTCTCTCTCTTCCTCTCTCTCTTCCTCTCTCTTCCTCTCTCTCTTCCTCTCTCTCTTCCTCTCTCTCTCTTCCTCTCTCTCTTCCTCTCTCTTCATCTCTCTCTCTCTTCCTCTCTCTCTTTCTCTCTCTCTCTCTCTTCCTCTCTCTTCCTCTCTCTCTTCCTCTCTCTCTCTCTTCCTCTCTCTCTTCCTCTCTCTTCCTCTCTCTCTTCCTCTCTCTCTCTCTCTCTCTCTCTCCGAGCGGAAGTGAGTGCGTGTGCAGAGTGTGAGCGTGACTGAAGGCCGATTCTGGCTTGAGTGAGTGCCCTTTACATTCTAACTTTTCTATCTTTTTGTTTGTTTAAATATTTATTTGTTCGATAGTATTGTTTGTTAATTGAATTGAGAGTCTGCTGCCAGCATTAAGCTGGGTAGTATGGCAACTCCTAAATCAAAACTTGATTGTTTAACCAGACGGCATGGCGTTAAAGTGGCGTCTAGTGTTAGTGTGGAAGCGTGTAGTTTAGCGGTGGGTAAAATTGTTGGATACGATAATGTATTGTCGGCATCTAGAATGAACAATGCGATCGTTCTTTTTTTGAGTACAATCGAAAAAGCCTATGAAGTTGTTCAATCTGGAATTGAAATTGATGGTTGGCTTGCCCCTGTTCTTCCACTTAGTAGCCCATCTAAGAAAATCACATTGTCTAACGTGCCACCGTTCTTAAAAGATGAGGTGTTAATCAGAGAACTTTCGAAGTATGGCAAAGTGGTGTCTCAAGTTAAGAAAATACCTGTGGGATGCAAGTCAACTTTGTTGAGCCATATGGTGTCTTTTAGACACCAGGTGCATATGTTTCTGAAACAGGACTGTGATTTTAGCGCAGTGTTCAAGTTTAATGTTGATGGCTATGATTACACTGTTTATGCAACATCAGACTCAATGAAATGTTTTGGTTGTGGTGGACATGGACATTTGGTTCGTGCTTGCCCAAACAAAAAAGATAATGTTAAAGAACAAACTGATACACCTGCAAATGATTCTGAAATTGGTGAGGAAACTGAGCCATCTGACCCGCCCACTATTACGGCTGGTGGTGCAGAGTCTGTGTCTGTAGTGGTAGAATTACATGTGCCGACACCGGATTTATCAAACGTGGTTGAGAAAGAGAATGTGACCGAATCGAACGAAGCCGCTGAAATAAAAAAAACAGCGGAGTCTGAAATAATTTTGGCTGCGCCCGCACAAGCCGATGTGATCATGGATGAGGGCAGTTCTTGTGAACCTGCAGGGGTTACGGAGACTGTAGGCCTAGAGGCTGCAGAGTTGGTTAATGAGAGAACTGGTACACAAGCAGAGGAGGCTGGCTGTGAAACGGTCCGAGAGGAAAATGTTTTCAAAATTCCCAAAAATAAACGAAAGAAATCCTCTAGTAATAAAGCTACAAAACAATGGAAAAAAGACATTGATGTTGAGCTACCAACTACAGATAATGACCATGAGAGCGATGGTTACTCCACTGATTCTAGTTTGTCAAGTTCACAATCACAAGAGCTTTCTCAACCGTTAGTTGTCGTGTACTCCACTCAGGAGATAAGCCATTTTTTACAGACTACCAAATTTGTGCGTAATGTCAAGGTTGAGGATTATTTTTCCAATATACAACAGTTCATTGATGATGCCAAGTATCTAATGAGGACAAATGAGGACGGAGGTTTTACTGACCAAGAGATGTTTCGCTTGGTTAAGATTGTGCGCAAGTTGAAAAAAGGAGAACCGATTGGAAATGATGGTGATACTCAGTAAAATATGTATGTTTATTTTCTTTGTCTTTTTCTGGTTACTTTCTTTTTTTGAAATGGGCGAAGTTAGAGTCGCTACTTTGAATTTGAATGGGGCCAGAGACGTGAGGAAAAGAGCAGAATCGGATGAATTAAGCAGAAAAATATTGATGTTCAAGAGACACATAGTGACTTAACTAATGAAGTTGATCGGGTGAAGGAGTGGGATGGGCGTGCCATACTCAGTCACAATACGTCCTTAAGTGGAGGTGTTGCTATCCTCTTTTCAAAGTCGTTTCTTCCATATTCTTATGATGTGGAAGAGGTGGTTAAAGGAAGACTATTGAAAGTAAAAGCAGTTTTTGAAAAGGATGTTTTTGTTTTCATTTGTGTTTATGCTCCTACCTTAGCTGCAGAGAGGATGTGTTTTTTGGATAAGCTTGGTGATGTTCTTGGTGCATGTAATAGTACTGATTTTCTTTTTCTGGGTGGTGATTTTAATTGTACTGCTGATATTTTAGATAGAAATCATGTAGAACCTCATGTAGCCTCTCGCAAGCGTCTTATTGAGTTAATTGAAGCATATGAATTGATTGACATATGGAGATCTTTTCACAAAAAACAAAGGCAATATAGTTGGTCTCATTGTCGTGATAATTATTTATCAATGGCAAGACTTGACCAAATGTACTGTTTTAAGCATTTTTTTAGTGCTTTTCGATGTTCCTATATCAGTCCTGTTGGTTTTTCTGACCATTGCATGGCATGTTGTGTACTTATAAAATCTGCGGTTAAACCAAAAAGTGCGTATTGGCATTTTAATAAGATGTTGTTGGACGATCAAACTTTTAGAGAAGCTTTTGCTGTTTTTTGGGAGAGTTTTAAGTTGGAGAAGCCTTTTTTTCCCTCTTTGCAACAATGGTGGGATGTAGCAAAAATTCAAATTAAACATGTATGTCAAAAATATACTTTCAATGTCAGTAGAGACCTAGCTAGATCCATGAAAACTTTAGAAAAGGAGATTGTTGATTTGCAAAATGTGGTTGATAACAAAGGAAATTCAGAACAAATAGAATTACTTAAAAGTAAAAAAGTGGAATTGGCTGATTTTTTGGGGAAAAAAACACAGGGCGCTTTGATCCGCTCAAGAATACAAAATGTATCTGTAATGGATGTTCCGTCTAAGTATTTCTTTAATTTAGAGAAGAAAAATGGAAGAAAAAAGTTAATTCATGCTGTGCGCTCAGAAACAGGAACATTGTTGACTAAGCCAAATGAAATAAGACAACGAGTAAGGAGTTTTTACTCAGAACTTTTTAAAAGTGAATTGGTTGGAAATCAGGAGATTGAACATGGTTTCCTTCATGACTTGCCAACGCTTTCAAAGGCTTCAGCAAAGATGCTGGATGGAGCTTTATCATTGAAAGAACTCTATACAGCCCTGATGGGTATGGAAAATGGACGTGCTCCTGGCATTGATGGACTGCCAGTTGAGTTTTACAAAGGCTTTTGGTCAGTATTGGGGAAAGATCTCCATGAAGTGCTGAATGACAGTATAGAGAAAGGAATCCTTCCTCTGAGCTGTCGAAGGGCTGTGTTGACACTGTTACCAAAAAAAGGTGACTTGACCGACTTGAAGCATTGGCGCCCAGTGTCTCTCCTGTGCATTGATGTTAAAATGTTTTCCAAAGCACTAGCAACTAGATTGAGAGAAGTGATGGAACAAATAATACATGTTGATCAAACCTACTGTATTCCTGAAAGGTCAATTTTTGACAATATTTTCCTTGTTCGAGATGCAATTGAAGTTTCTAGTAAGTTAAAAAAGAATTTTGGATTTGTTTTCATGGATCAGGAAAAAGCTTTTGACAGAGTTGAGCATAAGTATTTATGGGGGGTGTTAGAGGCTTTTGGATTCAATTCGGGTTTTATTAATTTAATTAAGGTGCTCTATAATGACATTGAGAGTATAGTGAAAGTTAATGGTGGTTTGTGTTCCCCTTTTAAAGCACTAAGAGGTGTAAGACAAGGTTGTTCATTGTCTGGAATGCTCTATTCCATGGCAATAGAACCTTTGCTTCACAAATTAAGGTGTAAAATGACTGGCTTTTCTCTGTCCAATTGTGAAAAGGTTTTTTGTTTATCAGCATATGCCGATGATTTGGTTGTAGTAGTCAATGATCAAAATGATGTTGATACCTTAAATGATGTTGTGAAGGATTTTGGAGTGATATCATCTGCAAAAGTCAACTGGAAAAAAAGTGATGCTTTTCAGATAGGTAATTGGGTAGATGGACCAGCCAAACTCCCAGAAGGGTTAAATTGGAAAAAAGGGGGTTTCAAATATCTGGGTGTTTTTTTGGGAGATGATAACACTGTACAAAAGAATTGGGATGGAGTCATTGAAAAAGTGAAGTGACGTTTAAAAAAATGGACATGGCTACTACCTCAGATGTCATATAGGGGACGCTGTCTGGTTATCAATAATCTAGTGGCATCCTTTTTGTGGCATCGGCTGGCTGTTTTAGATCCACCATCAGGTCTTTTAATGAAGATCCAGTCAACCCTAATAGATTTCTTCTGGGATAAGTTGCATTGGATCCCTCAGAGTGTTTTGTATTTACCAAAAGAAGAAGGTGGCCAGGGTTTAATCCATTTGCCCAGTAGAACAGCTGCTTTTAGGCTTCAGTTCATTCAGAGGTTTCTTACTGGGCCAGAAGATCTTGTTTGGAGGCCTGTGGCTTGTGAAATCATGCATAATGTGAGTGGTTTGGGTTTAGACAAATCTTTGTTTTTCCTGGATCCTCATGCAATACATTGTATTGATTTACCTGTTTTTTATAAAGGACTTTTTAAGATCTGGGGTTTATTTAATGTTAGCCGAATGGAAGAGACTGGTTCTTTGCATT